>NC_080072.1:90412242-90728030 GCF_949987535.1 Balaenoptera acutorostrata
GATCTCTGTTAAACCAGAAGCAGGCATACACCATGCCCTGTTACCTGCCATCCCTGCCTACTGAGTATACCTCACAGCTTTCCTAGAATCCTAGATCTTCTGATGGTTCCCAGTGAGAGATTTTACATTTGGCTATCGTAATTAAATCATCTCTGTGTTACTCCTCCATGTCTGTGAGGACCTGGGTGGATATAATCTTCCAGAAAGCAAAGTAGGGCTGGCTTTGCTCTGCACGTTCCTGAAAGGCACTGGCTCAGAAGTACTGCTTGATTATTTCTCAGGGAGGAATTCAGAAAATTCAGATAAGTCAGACTGCTCCAGAGAACAGATACTGGTCAGATACACAAGTGAAATGTTTCAGCCTTGCCTTCCTTCCAGCAGCTAGCTAACAGGGGAACAGTGGCCAAACCAACCTGTAAGAGGCCAAGAGTAATAAAACTGCCATGTGCAAGTGGGCAATTGCAGTGCAGGTTGCAGCTGGAGCAGTATTCTACCAGGTACCAAAGCTCCTTAACAAAAGATTACATTTTGTTAAGAACGTCTTGATGATTTTTTTTTTTTTTTTGGCACCAGCAGTACTTCGCAGTTCCCTTGTTCCTGGTTTTATTAATTTTATAATAATCTCTGAACTGAAGGGGTTGATGGTTGAGGCTATCAGGCTCCTGCTCAGCACAGCTGGATCTGCAGAAAGATGAATTTTAAGAGCCAGTGGGTGGGAAGTTTCTTTAAATATTAAGAATAAGAAGATCTTGGTTCCACTTTTTGCTCTACCATTAGTGACTGTAAGGCTTTGACCTTTAGACGTAATAGAGGCATACAGATCCCCGATCTACTTACCTCCCCTGGTTGTCATAAGAATTAAAAGAAATAGTGAGTGTGCAAAGTGCTTTAAAAGAACCACTGGAAAACCCTGTACAAATGGAAGGAAGTTTTATGGTGTTAGCTGAAATTCTACACATGGAGGTACTGACTTTACATCCAGCAAATGGAAAAATTTGTGCTGTGCATGCCATATCACAGCAAGCTCACACCAGAACTCTAAACTCTGAGCAAAGGGTATGAATGAACATTACTGAATAGCTGGCTTTCAATCCCTGGTTGTACTTTTATTTTAGCTGCTTTTTGCAAATAATAATAATGATAGTTAACATGTATTGAGCACTTTCTAAGTGGAAAGCACTCTTCTAAGTGCTTATGTGCAGTGACTCATTTAATCCTCACAAAATTCCATTATCTCCAGTTTAAAGATGAGGAAACTGAGACTGAGTAACTTGCTCGAGGCTTCATGCCATGGAGGAGCTGAGGTCTGACCCAGTCCATTGGTTCTAAAACCTGTGTTGATCACCCCTACGGCATCTGCCTCTTCCCGAAAAGGCCCAGTTTCATGAAGTCGGGCATTGCACACAAACAGCACTGGACACAAAAACTGTTGTGCAACAGATGCCAATAAGCTGGAGACAGGACCAGTCTTACCGCTGGCAATATGGGCTCTATCTTTCATATCTGACATTCACACCCAAACCAACCCAGAGGCAACTGTGTGATCAAGGGCTCTCAGCAATGAATTGCCCTCTCTTGGAGGATAACCCCACCTCGTTTATTTGGTTCTGCTGCTGCCCTGAGCACTCTTTGTAGTACTTTCTACTTTAGGATGTACATAAAGTGGCAGGGTACCCTTATGACTGCCCAGGTCAATCGCACGATAACTTGGAACTGCTCAAGGCTTCATTACATCTTAAGGAGGTTCTATATTTCAAGCTGTCTCCTCTGAGGCTACACGGCCCCTTTCAGCTGGGAAATTTCAGTGCCTGGTGATTTACAGATCAATGACCTCAGAGGCTGGGTTCCAGAAGAATGAGGTGGCGGGGAAGATGTTCCACGAGATCCTCTCCTTGAAGGGCTCCCTAAAAGGAAGTTTCTGGGAGAGATTTTCTTTGCGTATGTGAGGGCACATACACTGTCTTCCTACAAAATAACAACCTACTTACCTGCTGGCTGCTTCTCTCCCTGTATTGGACCAACATGCTCTTATACTCAACTATGATCAGTGAGGGATGGGCTCCCCCCAAATCTTGAGCTCCACAACATGCCCCAGCTGTTCTCTGTGGTTTTCTGTGGTGAACTGGGATGAAGGTGGGCACAGACGTTATAAGAACAGCTATGGAAGGCCAGGCCTGGGGATGGTGACTGGGGCCTAGGGTGGCCTCCTAAACCTTCCCAGACACAGGGCTGAATGAAGCTGAACACGAGTTGGGAAGAAGTGAAGGGTTTATGCTTACGGTTCCCCCCGAGGCTGCCTGGTGTGCCCTTCTCTGCTGCAGCAGCTCCTTCACTGTGATCTTCACCCGGACACCTTGATACACCTTAGGTTTTTCTGGGGAAAGGCAACCGAGTCAGTGGTCAAGTGTGAGGTTTGGGTGTCAGGCTGGGGTGCGGGGGGGTTCTTCTTTATAAACTGTGGCACCTGACGTCAGATCTCTAGGTCTGGAGAATGCAAAGAGAACGCTAAAAGACAGATGGGAAAGAAACTCAAATTTCTCAGACTGGAAAGGATGAAGAGATACCGTGGGCAGGTTTCAGGGCCCCAGTGGAAACAAAACCTATGGAAATCTGTGGGGCTACCTGCCCCAGGCTGAGCCCTATCCCTAGGCCAATAGCACAGGTTTTTCTGCTCAGGAATGTGGAGACCAGTCTAGGGGAGGTCACCCCTTGGCTAAGTTAGGGGAACCTAGGGTTCTGATCTGGTAGAGGATGGAACCAGAACCTGGGGAGGGGCTGGGCGCCGCCGCAGCTGACCTAGCCCACCCCACTCCCACGCCAGTGGAAGTTCTGAGTCCCTTCCGTCTCCGCCAGGGCAGACGTGGCTTCTGGGGAGCCTCTGACCTCTACGTGCCCTTGGTCTGGAAGCCAGCCCTGGGGCAAGCAGCGGGCAGGTGGGTTTGGCCAGCCTTGTCCTTGGGTCGGTGAGGGACTCGCCAGACTGACCCCAGTAAAGAGACCAGGCCCGAGAACTCCCTCCCTCCCTCCCGTCTTTTTCTTCTGCCTTCTCTCCCTCACCCCCTTTCTCGCCTTTCCTGCTCTCCATCTTTTCCTCCTCCCTCCTTAGTCTCCGCTCCAGCTCGCTCCTCTTCCCGTCTCTCCCCACCCCCTCCCTTTCTGGGGCAGGCATTTCTCCGCGGCGCCCGAAGACTCCGAGTCGAGTCCGCGCAGCGCGAGCTGGGGAAGGCGTGCGGGGCGGCCGAGGACCGCGCACTCGGCCGGGAGGCCGCCCTCCGGAAGGGGCCGCCCCTGGGGCTGGCGGGGCCGGGCCTGGGTGCCCGGCTCGCGGGAGAGGCCGAGCGCGCCCTAGGGGTCGGCGGGGAGGGCGTCCTGCGCGCCGGGAGCGGGGGCAGCCGCGGCCCCGGGCGGGCCCCGCGGAGCCGCGGTGAGTAGGTCGGGCCGGGCGGGCGTTTGCGGGCGGAGGTGGCCGCGGGATCCCAGGAGCGACTCCCGCCCTGACTTCGACCCTGGAGTGAGCGCGGGAGAGCCGCGCGGAGAGGGGCGGGCCGCGCGATCAGCCGGGGCGCCCGGCGACAGGGCCGGGTCGCCAGCGCCTCGCCTGGTCACTGCGGAGACCGCAGCAGGACAGCTGGGAGCCCCCCGGGCCGGGTCCTGGGAGCTAGGCTTCTCCCCGGGAAAGGAGGTCGCGGTGTTCTTCGCCCAGACCCAAGGAATCCCGCGCCTGGCCCGCAGGGCCTGGGCGCCGCGCCCTCTCCGCGGTCCAGCGTCTCCCTGCGACTTCCTCGCCGCGTCCGCGGCCCCGCGGACAGTGGGTGCGGCCCGGGGTCCGCACAGGGACCGCCACGGCTCAGCTCTGTGCGGCCGGCTCAGCCGGCTTGAGTCCCGGGCTCACCGTGAGCCTCTAGCTCGCGCCGCCGCTGCTGGGCGCACAAAGTCCGCGCCGGGAAGTCCCAGGGTCACAACTATGGCCAAGTGAAAGGACCGGTGGTGGACCGGGGTACGCGGACGCCACAGCGGCCAACTGGGCCTGTGGGCCTCTGACCTCGGGACCAGGCGCGGAGTGGGAGCGGCCACAGCGTGGCCCGTGCCTTCTCCGGATCCCCGGCTCCTACTTGCATGCCCTGACTTTGTGCCTCTCTGTTCCATGCAGGAAAAGCCGTGGAAATACACCCGGATCAAAACGCCCCTTGCCCTCGTGACCCTACCCCAGGACAAGCAGCCGAGTTACCCGACATCGTGGTCAGCAGAAGCTGGGTTGGTGGCTGGATGCTGCAGCTGCAGGGACTCAGCGCCTAGAAGGGCTCCTGTGCGGGGGGAGAGGCAGAGATGCAACATTTCTAAAGTTTCACAAAGCATCCAGCTGCACCCAGGTTCCTGGAGCAGGAGGCAAACAGAATTAATGTTTTATACCTTCGGGTATAGGTTTGAGTTTTTTCCCCCTCATGCCAAGTATTTAAAACCTCTAGAAACCCATGATTTGACAATCAATGATTGCGCGATACTTTCAATTTGAATATTCAAAGGCTTAACAAAATGGACTATCTTCTGCAGAAATCCTGCACACAGGCACCCCACAGAGAGTCCACAGAAACAGGGAGTGAGACCCCTTTGGGGCCTGGCCCTTGCTTTTATTGTATTTTGAGCATTTTGCCCACCTTCCCACAGACAGAGCAGGAGTCCTCAAAGATGCTCTGTATTTCTGCCTCAAAGGCAGCTCAGGGAGCCTTGAGTGACTTAGGCTGCCCTTCAGGACCACCTGAGCCAGGCTGGCCGGGCTGACTGATTTCCATCTCTTCAGTCTCTGTTTTAAGAGAAAATCTTAGGTTTTGGGGAGTGAACATGGCAGCCAGTAGGTCTGGCCTGGCAAGGAGTCCCTCTGGGCCCAGGTTGCAGGCTGGAGGCCTGCAGAGGCCTCAGCTCTGTGCCTCATCTCCTTCTGGCCCCGCCTGGCCACGTGCTGGCTTCCCTCCCCTTTCTTCCGCTCTTTGTCTGTGCCCCAGACACTGGGGTTTCAATACAGAATGCCTGCCTGTTAAGACCCTTTGCTCCTCCCCACAGAGCTGGGGATGCCTGTGGGGCTTCACCCTCTGGAGAGTTTCTGAAGCTGGTGTATTTTTCACTGTGAAGTTCCCTTTTTTCTCCTCTTTATCCCTCTAGAGCCATCCCTGCCTTTTTGCTGCAGGAGCGTGTGTTGAGAGAAATGAGAAGCTTGGCTTCTGCTCATTCTAGCTGAAAGGATATGGATTTGTGTCAGGCCTTCACACTTTGGGTGAGAGGGATATGAAGTCAACTGCGTCATTGGTCCAGGACTAAGCCCCTCACAAATGACCAGGGATTGTGCTGGGTTCCGTTCTCCAACCACTTGCTGTACCTCGTCTGTGTGATTTGGAAGCTGAGAAGACAGGAGTGGTCCAGAGAGGGAGTGGGTGCCAGGCCAAATCCTCTCCTGGTCCCCAAGGGAGGGCAGGGTGGGGCTCCCTTTCCAGATAAGCCAAGACATTTCCATGTTGCCAGGACAGGCAATGGTTATAGGCCTCTGTTCTTTGTTCTCTGAATTCTCTGAAATTCAAGAAGTGGAGCTGAGCCCCTCAGGCCACCAGAAAAATACCCGAATGCCCTGGAATGTGTTGGATGCAGGAAGGAGCACACAGAAATGGAAGAAAGGGGCTCGAAGAGTGACAAGACACCAGGGTCTGTGATGGATCAGAGTTGCTTGGCAACTGAAGCTGTGTCTCTGGGGGAGGGAATCAGGGCTGGGAACACTCGAGATGGCACCTGGCAGGAGGTGTGGGGTGTGTTTGTCCCCAGCCCAGCTGGAATCTATCAGCTTCTGGAGCCTCTCTCTTTCTCCAAAGGCACCGAGCCTGTGTCCTGAGTTTCCCTGATGTACCTCAAGACCAGACTCATGAGGAGGCGAAGGATGCTGGGAGTTCAGAGAGCCCCTATTTCTTTCTCCCTGTCCTGCTGTGTGTGGGCACAGCCCCTTCTGAAGGAACAGTGAGCAAAGCGGTGTAGAATTAGGGACAGTCTCTTGTCCTCATAGCTTCTTCCATAACTTCTTTCCTCTTTTGTCCTCCTTTTTGTTTTATACTTATTTTTTGGTTTGCTTTAAAAAAATCTTCCTCTATGGCCTTTGTGTTTATTTTTTTCTGAGTTTCTTTCTCTTTGTCTCTCTTCTCGTCATTGCTTTCTATTTCTTACCTACATTGCTGTTTTTCTCCCTGGCATTCTGTGTGTGTCTGTTTTCCCATGTTCTGGGGTGCTGTCTCATTTTTTCAGGCTTAGTCTCCTTCCTAACTTCTCCTTTCATGTGGAAGTGGACAGCGATGGCAGGAGGCCATTGAGCGCCCTTGGCAACATCATTGAAATTGATGCTGATGATTGGCTGCCCTTTGGAGAAGGCAGGCAGGGCTGAGTGAGAGGTGAGCTCCTTGGAAGTCACGGGCTCTGTAGAGACGGCAAAGACCTCTTTGTCCCTTCCTCCAGAAGCCTCTGCCCAAAGAAGGACAGCAGTTCTGGGGGCTTCTGCATTGGCCCCTGCTGCTGGGATGGATGTTCCAGTGCTTTTGCTAGCCAGCAACTTCAGAAAACTGGGTTTCCTTAGGCCTGAGCCCTGATTTGAGAAAGAAGCCCCCCAGTTTTTAGCTCAACAATAAGGACTTTCGTTCCCCCTGTTTCTATAATTGCAGAACCCCAGCACAGGTGTTTAAGAGCCACATGCCACACCTGCGGGGGTGAGGGAGGGTTCTTCTTAAATTGGGTCCTGTGAACCCTCCTTGTGGGGCCGCGTGTGTCATGAGGCCTGGAATAACCGGGTCAGCTCTGAGGCCCCATGGAGTTGGATGTTCCTTATGGACTTTTTAGAGTTTGTCCTTTATTGAGTGTTTATTGCATGTCAGGCCCTGTATGGTATAGCCTCCCCATGTCACAGGTGAGGAAACAGGCTCAGAAGGATGAGCAACATGACCAAGATTACTGAGCACACACATGGCAGGATTGGGAATCAAACTTTGATAAATCAGATGCTAAACCCTTACTCTTAATTTACATTGTTGTCTTCCTCATCTTTTATAGCAGAGGCTTTCAAACTTTTCGGACTTCAACCCACACTTGGAAATTCATTTTACATGTTCACATACTATATCTATGACAATATTTATATGTTTACAAAACAAACTTTTCATGGAACAATGTACACCTAGGCATAAGAGATATCCTGAAGATTTCTATTCCATCTTTTCCATCTCATTCTATTCATGAAAAAAATCTATGTTGATTCGGAGTCGCTAATATAATGACCCACCAGTGTGTTGTGATTGACATTGGAAAATATTGCCCGTGAGACATGCAAACCCACATGTCAGAGTTGCGCGCGTGGACAGTGTGTCCTGTCTGCTCTACTGTCGGGGTGTGTGGGGAGGCTGGGGCAGTGCAGATACTGACTGGAGAGTGGTCTGTGAACACTGGGGTCACCGGAACCCCGAGAAGAGGCTGACTGGAGGGGAGGGGAAGCTGCTAATTAGGCTAATGACAGTGTGTGCGTCTCAGACCGGAAACTCTTCTTTCTTGCTGGGGTCATGGTCACCTTCAAGGTGTCTGCCCTGAGGTCCTGATCATCTCTTTGGGGTTTTTAATAAAAGAGTGAAAAAAATGTTGTGGGCTTTAACAGGCTCACTTGCTTCAACATATAACATAGGATCCAGATGTTTGGATGTTGGAAGGGATCTTTGAGGGACTGAGACAGACTTGGAGTGTTTTTCCAATATCCCTGCCGGTGATTGTCTGGCCCAGGCTCCCTCCGCCACTTGGCTGAGCTGGCAGCCCGTAGAGGAAGTGGGAGCTCACCGTGTGTCAGGCCGCCTGTTCCACTGTTGGACTGCTTTAAATATAATGATCATTGGCTGAGACAAAATCCAATGCGGTATATCAGCTGAGCACCATCTATGTACCAGGCCTGGTACCAAGCACCAGAAATACAGACTGATAGTCCTGCTTTCTGTCATCAGCTGCTTGGTGAGTAACATGGAATACCTGTTCTCCCATGTCCACACCACTGCTCCTTCATTACAGGTCTGTTTGGCTCATTCATTTGTTCATTCATTCATTCATTCATTCAACAAGCGTATACTGATGATCTGCTCTGACCAGGCCGAGGGCTAAGCCTGAAGAAGTTATCATGTCCCCTTCCACCCCCACTGCAAACCTTCTCTTTTTAAGATTCACCATCTGTAATTTCTCTAGTCCTTCATATGTTGTAGTATTTCAAATCTCTGAGCCACAGATCTCAGAAACCCTTTAGTTGGTCCTTGGCCTTCTTAAAGTCCTGTAGCACCAGAATAATGGGAATAGAATACATTTTTTTTTAAGTTTTAAACCGAATATTTTAACTGAAATTTTTTGGCAGGCTTTTGTATGCAAATGACACTACAGAACATTATATTTAGAAGATATTATTAAATTAGACACATGTGACACATGAAATGAAAAGACTTCCAGTAGAAGAAAAAGAGGGAGTTTATTCCCTCCAAATTTGACTATGGCTCTAAATTCTCTTTATTAATGCAAAGTTCTTTTGTCATTCTGACTGTGGGACACTGTTACCAAACCTTGTGGGAAATATCAAGTTCCAAAAACATGGAGGAAACAAGTACTTACTGGGTCCAATGTGAATGTTTGGTCTATATGAAAATGACCAGGAAGACTGTTAGATGAAGTCTATTTAATGATTTGTGGTAAGTCAGTCTCTTCCCATAAAATATATCCAAAGTTTTTACTTTAAGAGACTTCCATGGGGAATGAGCATTTGATAGTTTATCATTTAATTTAGGAAGATACCATCAGATTCTGCTTGAAAAGTTCATCTTTTACTTAAGACATTTTTTTTTTAACATCTTTATTGGAGTATAATTGCTTTACAATGATGTGTTAGTTTCTGCTTTATAACAAAGTGAATCAGTTATACATATACATATGTCCACATATCTCTTCCCTCTTGCATCTGCCTCCCTCCCACCCTCCCAAGACATTTTTATTATGCAACATTTGAGACATACAAAAACATAAAGATTACTGTGATAAAAGCCTGTGAATATATTATCAAGGTTAAGAAATAAGTGATATTTCATTTATGATTAAATTAATTTTTTAAGCCTTAAACTTTTAGATTATCCACTCAAGATATTTGGTTAAGAGAGAAGGTTAGCAGGGATGGCTATCAATTTTCCCAATTTGAAAAGGTAATTCCTAGGTATTATTTGTTTTGTCCACATTTTTTTCCTTTTGGAACTTGTAAATTTTTTTTTTTTCTCTCTTTTCCTTTTGGCTTGTAATATACTGACAATGACATTGCATATTGCAAACCCACACATTTATCAGAGATTATGATTAGAGGACACTTTTATAGCAAAGATCAAATATAACATGGTGTCATCATTTACAAATAATTATAGAAGATTTTCTTATTATTTATTTAACCTGATCTTTAGGGATTCTAATTCCTGATCTATTTATCATATGTGTTTTAATCACACCAGAGATAATACCAAACACTGAATAACTATTATTTATAAGAATTCTTAGCAATATTTATAGTCTACATAGATACTAAATGAATATATAAACATTTTTCTATGCTACTTCAAAGGTTCAGTAATTTTCCTTCTTAAAGACATTTAAAAATATGAAATCAGTCGTCTTAAATATATTACCACTACAACTCAATAGCCAGTACTGTCATGATTTGTAGAGAGTATGACTAAGTTAAATACTAAGCATGGTGAGGACTTTCTTATACATCAGAATTGTCACCCACAGTGTTGGGGTCTAAGTTGTTACTCATCTTTGTGGTATAATTTTCCCTCAATTTAACAGAGATTTACTGAGCACCTACAACCTGCTGGACACTAAGCCAGGTGCTGAGGACACAGAACTGTCCTTCCCTTGATGAATCTAGTTAGAGAATCCTTTTTAGCCAGAGCGTACGATTTTGCACTTAAGCTCTCGAGAGTCAGTAGTTATCAAATATGGTGTGTAAGATGAACGGTGTAATATTGTTTTGAACAGCGAGGATACCTTAGACAGAACCTAATGGTAGAACATAAAGAAAGAGTATAATTTTGATGTGTGGTTGGTAGAATGACTGTAACGTAATGTGACTTAAACCTTGGACATCAATTGTTATTTCAGTTCTTTAAAACCTGATGCTTTATTTCTTGTGAATGTATTATTCAGATTTACGTATTAAAAATGGATCACAGAGGTACTAGTAATTCCTTTATATACGTTTACATTTACGTGTATATACATATATATGTATGTATGCAAATATATATTTTGCTATTGGGATTAGTAATTCTTTTCCCTTTGTGGAATTTTCTGTACAGTACTCTAGTACTGAAGTCTTCCCCTTGCCATCATATTGTATTATTAACTGAGCTGTAGCAAGTCATAATGCTGATTTAAAAGCAGTTATTAAATAAATGAGGTAAAGCTGTGGTTTTCTTCTCTCTTTCTTTGGGGTTTGTATAACATTGTAAGAGAAGTACAAACACTTTCAACTACATGCTATAATATCTGTTTTCAGCGATGTATGGGGTGATTGTCTATATTTTAGCCTTTTCATGGGAAAATTTTGCTTTCCACTTTTTTTGGACATTATCCTCTAGGGAGATTTCTTAGCTTGAATTTGACATCACCATCTCTGCTTACTTGAAATCTTAAGGGACCTAAAAGAGATGGTGTTTTGAACCTGAACACTTAAATTTTCTCTGGCTTCCCCCGGAAAGCTGTGAGTCTGAGAAGAGCAGGTTTAAGAAGGAGAGGGAGAGGAGAACATGTATAATCTTTATGTTGGCATTCTGCATTATTACATAAAGGTGCAGTTAGTCCCTGGCATGCAGTAGGAAATAGAGAGTACTTGAATGGGAAATGGGATGGGGAAATATAATTTATTTTCCTAGCATAAGTTTATATCTTGGTTTCACTTTTTAACAAAGTATTGTAAATTCCCAGAACAATAAAACAGAACCAAATTAAAATATATGCAATATAGCAACACTGTCAAGCTAAATAGAATTCTTAAAAGTCATTTACCATTTGGAATTATTAGCACCATTCCCTACTCCACTTGATCCTTTAGACTAGAGAACTGAAACGGATACTAGACAGAGTATGGGCCTGTGTGTGTCTCCTTTTTTATAAATTAAATTTGCCAAACACTATGAAAGGGCTTGGATGCTCTAAGAAGAATGTAGACACCACTGGTCACTGAGCTCTACTTATCTGAGAGCCAGTACATCCTCAGGTTGTGAGAAGATGAACATAATAGGTGAATAGACAATAGCAAACTAAGAGAAATAAGCATGCCTAACATTTAGTGTTATAATTAAACCAAAATTAAAGTTATAGGAACACATATTTATGACTTACACATAAACTTATGATTATTGTGTTGTGTGCTACTTAGTAACAAATGGTAAGCAGTAGATGACTGTAATTATTTTAAAATTTATACAACCAATCTAGAAAAGTGACTTCGAGACCCTTCCTTGTGAAGACCCTGCATCTATAGGGAGGGCCAGATCTCTTCCTTCTGATGTGGGGCCTGCCATCCAGGTATGAGTGAGGCTGGATGACAGATGGCTCTACCGAAGATGCTGGCAACCAGGACTAAGGTCTCCAGTCTCAGCAGACTTGAGAAGGGCAGCTCTCTCCCATGGTAGAAGCTGCCCCCTTCCATTGAAGAGCAAATATTGGGCAAAGTAAAGATCAGGTTGTGAAAAGGAGTGGTGGGAGGGAAGGATTAGGCCGGGGACCCGGGAGAGTGCAGCCCAGCAGCTATGGACCACGAATGCTCCTTGGTTTGTTCCTCCAGGGATGCTCTTCCCAGGAGCGGGATGAAGGGTGTGAGGTAAAAGAAGGCTCCTATTCAAGTATTTCTGTGAGAACTCCACAAATTATGTGCGTGTTTGCTCAACCAGAATATACCCTTGAAGGCCTAGAGAAGGAAGAATATCAATTATTCACTTCTAAGTGGAAATTAATATCCGTATTTGACTCTCTAGACTCCTACCGAGAGCATGAAACCCCGTCACAGAGGATGCGATGGAGACTGTATTGAGGGGCTTTGGGCCCCCAGGAGATGGAGGGAAAAAGCACTGTGTCAGGAGAGACCCGATGGGTCAGAAAAATGTGGTGAAGGGAATAAAGAAAGGAAGGTGTTAGAAAGACAAGAGGAAGATTGTGGGTGTGACCTGTGAGCCTTGACTCACACTTTGCAAAGTTAAAGTGTGTGCAAGGTGTTTATGATGGGCTTGGCCTGCAGACAGGCACACTGCTTGGTGGGAATTACTATGGGAATTTAATTGCCAAAGGAGTCCACACCAGTCAGACTTACATGAGACAGGTTGATGCTTCAAATGTCAGTTTCTTCATTTATATATAGTAAGAGCTATATATTTCTGACCAGTGAGCCATCAACAAGGTCTTTCTTCAAAGGTCATGTTGTCAAAGGACCTGACAACATTTCCTTTTCCAAAGACCCTTTGCTTCTTGGTGTTCTGTAGTCTGTTGTTTCTTGCAGACAGTCCAGGACTGCTCTCTGTGTTTTCCTTACAATGCATGCATTCTTATTTGATCATAGAATGTCCATTTTGCTAATGCATTCTGATAACTGTCGGTTTATTCCATCAGAGAGACAATGTCTAGCTTAATTAAGGCTACCATGATCAAAGAAAGCCTTTGGTCTTTGTTGTTTTTTGGATTAGCCTGATTTTTGGACATCCTGGGCTTTAGTGCGGAGTCAAAACCATCTTATTTATGAAGCCATAGTGTCCTGAGCTCATTTTAATGACAATAAAGCATTTATATGTGGTGTCACATTTGTTACTTGCAAGTTATTGTTATTTGCAAGTCACTGTAAGGGGATAAATGCATATAATGCTTCACACTTTATAAAGTCACATGATATAAAATGAGTTTTGTTTTATGCACCCTAATCTATATTATATCCTATGCATTCTCTTTTATTGAAGAACACACATAGTTCATAACTAAGAAAAACTGGACAGGGAAATCAGTATGTTTTATGATCTGCATGAAGTTTTTAATGTAATTTAAGAAAAAACTATCAGTGCTAAAAATGATACTTCAAAGATAACAAAAGATTCAGAACATAATGGGTTACTAAATTCCCCCAGAGACCTCACTGTCAGGCTGTCTAACTAGAATATGGTCCCTGACACACTGAATTCACATTGTGGTGTGTTTCAGTGGGGTTACAGTGGGAGGATCACAAATAAATGCCATCATCGTCCATTAACAAAGGGTGGCACGATGGCTTATCCTGAAAATCCAGTTCTGAAAGAGCTGCCACACCACAACAGTCTGTGAATACAGACACTGACTTAAAGAAAAGCACCGAAGTCCTCTGGCGTGCTCAGTAAGCTTGGCGGCACTCATATGCCCCCCATGCCAGGCTCCCATCTTCTCTGGTCCACGGAACAGGGTCCTGGAGGACAGAGGTGTCTGCCCCCTCATCCGGGGAGAAGGGCCCCACCTTGGGTGGTGGGTCATTGGACATTGTCATGAAAGAGGTGAAGGGGTAGGGGGATGTGGTTGGGTACCCCTGCATGTGGTACAGATCCTCCAGTGTGTGCAGAGAGTAGGACTGAACCCCCGCTAGGGGGGCCCCCCAACTCGAGCTCCTGTGCTGGGCAGTGCTCCCCGACTCTAGCTGGGAAAGGCAGCCTGTGCTGGGCGCCAAGCTCTGCAGGGCATTGGCCGGCACGGGGTCTGGCTGGCTGAGGCCTTCGGGCACTGTTCGCTCCCACGAGTTCCTCTGAGAAGGATGGAAAGGTCACTGGGGTTAGTCATTAGGTGATCACCTGACATGGGCAGATTTCCCTCCCAACACAGGGTGCTGCTGGCCCATGTCTTCCAAAGCAGACTAGGTGTCCTCCCTCTGCTGTCCAAAGCCTCCTTACCAGGCAGCTCTCCCCTTTGGTGTTTGACATTGGCAGTGAAAGTTTTAGTTCCTTTCTTACTCTAGAATTAGATTGTAAGTGTGTGTGTGGAGTGAGAGAGAGAGTCCTTTCCCCAGAAAACATTAAATGTGAAGATAATAAAGTGAACATTTTGACAGCGTCTCATCATTTACTCGTGGAAGAAGTAGACTCTAAGCTACACAGTGGGCTTCTGAGTGGGCTACGAAGGCTATCTGCCCTCAGTGAGCAAGAAGGTAGAGCCTCATAGGCTTGGAGCTGGAAAGATTTGGGTTCGATTCATGGCTGGGCCACTTACTACCTTCCTGATTCTGAGTACTTCACTTTGTGCATCTGTGAGATGGGGCTTTAATAACTATACCCTGAGTTGTTGCAAGTATCAAATGAACAAATGCACATAAAAGTTCCTGGCTGCAGTAGATACTCGATAATGTTAATTCCTACTCTCCCACAGCCTGTTTTGTCTAAAATCCCATCTCCAGAGATTCATGCCTTTGTGGTTGAGGGCTTTACAGTATAAGAAAGTTACTAGTATTCTTCTTTATGAACTCATCTCTGGAAGGACTGCGAGAGAACAAGGTTCTAGAGGGTAGAAATATCGTGGGAGAGGGGAGGCAGGGAGGGGGAGGGCGAGAGGAGTCCTGATGCACCTGCCCTGGCTGACAGCCTCGCTGTCTGCGAGGTAACTTCAGAGCTCTTTCCTTACTCACGGGAGGAACAATGGGGAAACATCTGGCACAATCGGTAGAATATTAACAAAATGGATATATATCCTGTTTTATCAGTCGTCCCCGCCCAAATCCTTGGATAGAGCTTCCTGCCGCGTGGCTGGCACGGATCTTTGGGGAGGGCTCCCTGGGCGTGGATCCTGGCATCTCCCGGGGCGGCGCAGAGCAGCGTGCCGGGGGTCTCCGGGGCGAGCAGACCTGGTTGCTGAGCACATGGGCTGACCAGGGCCGCGGGAGCCCCGACGTTAGTGACCCCCTAAACTAAGCCTCTGCATACTCACCAGCAAGAAGTGTGCGGGCTCGCTGGGGAAGGGCGACGGCAGGAGCTGTGGCAGGGGTGAGGCGCTGAACAGGGAGCCGCTGTTGGGGGTCAGGGCCGTGGGGCGGTGGTCCCCGTAGGGCTCCGGGAAGTAGGAGTCCAGGTGGGCCGGGTGGCCCTGCCCTGCCGAGGACTCGCAGGCAAAGTCCTTCGCCACACTTCGGGTGCAGGCATCGTTTGCGAACTGCTTACTGTTGTGGAAGTCCGAGTCGGAGAGGAGGGATCTCCTGTCACCATAGTAACCTGACATCACCCGTGAGCCTGTTGCCAAGGGGAAAACAAACGGGCAAAAGTTTCCTCGGAGGAAGTCAAGGCATCTCTGTTGCAGCCAGGTCTCTCCACGTGTGAAATGGTATTTCCAACGCAGGCCTGACGCCAAGGCCAACATTTAAATAGATAAATAAATGTCTTGAAAGGCATTAAATACAGCGGCATTACCTCTTTTAACTGGTGCAGCCCAAATAATTCATACATTTAAAGTTCGCTCTGCCTTTGGGGATAAGTTCACTTTAGATGGAGCAATAACTGTTCAGTGTCTCTCACTTCTTGTGTACCTTCAATGTTCCAGGTGCTGTGCTAGGCGCTGTGCTTATTCTATCTCTTTGGGCTTAAGGAGATAGAATAAGAAGCCCTTGGCATTTACATTTCCTCTAATGAGGTATCTTTTTCACAGCTTCTGAGCTCTGCCCCCATAGATACAGGACCGTTTACAAGAGGCTGCTTCTGGGGCATGTTATGTGAGACTCAGCATCTCTAGATAAGGTGAGACAATAACCCCGCCCCAAATCAGAGGCAGGCTGTACTCTTCTTCTAATTTTTTTTGTACACTGGCCGTGACTTGTACCTATTAGGCACCAGAAACGGCTGCTTGCTTTGCTTCTGTGAAGCAAAGTTAGAGGACCACAAAAAATGTTTTCTGGCTTTGATGAGTCTGGTGTTATTTGCTGCCCTCTTGTGGCCACGTTGAGTCTCTCACTCAGCTCACCTGGGCACTGCAAGCGTGAGAAGGGAATGCGTGGCACAGAAAGCTCCCCTTGGTAGAAACCTGGAGAGGCTGAAACTGAGAAGAATCTCGTTTAAGGTAAGGCCAGTGAAATAGTCCCAGAGGAGAAGAGATGTATTTGCTAAAGACTTTCTGATCTCGTAGCTCAGTAGTAGCAGGAAACCCTTCATCACTTAGAACATGTTCAGGAGCACAGACTCAAGGGCTGTAAAACTGATTTTTTTTCCCCAGCTGGTGGTGGGTGTGATCCAATTAGCTAAGACCTACTCCCTCAGGTCACAAAGAGGCTGAGCTGGGAGGACGATGAGGGTGCTTGTCTTTCTCACCTTCCCCAACCACAGTGGACCGCTTCTGAGCTTTGTCCTTGCCCACCCTGCCCACTGTTTCACAGGGAGAGAAGAGAGACTCATCAAGACCCTCCTTCTTATTACCCTGACTTAGTCGTACATGACTCTCCAGACACAGCACTTTGGCCCCTGCCACCTGATGTGGCACTTCGTATTATGCTCGATACTCTCTCAGCTGAGTTACAGCCCTCTTTCCAATCGACCTGCAAGCTCCATGGGGGCAGAGCTTATGTCCTACACGTTTTCTGTAAACCCAGTCGTATAATACGGTGTTCAACAATTACATGTGAATTTATTCATTCATTCAGAGGAAATCAAAATTCCCTGTATAAACTTAAAGCACAATTCCACTCACTCCACTTTCATCTTAAATTCTATAGCCCCAAACTTCTAATCTGCTCATGAATTTGAAAGCTGCAGTTACAGGTTTCATCGTAAGCATACTTCTCTAGAAAAAACATCTGTGCAAGTGAAAATTAATATCAATAAATAAGGTTTTGTTTCATGCCATGAATTTATATCCACAGTAGTGGTTAAGGCTGAGAACAGAATGAAGAATAAGTAAACAAGGCTTCCAGGATCTCATGTCTGTATTTCCAATTTCCAAATAAAAAAACACAGAGAAGAAAACCCTTTGCTTTTTAAGCAGGTATTTTTCTCCCTAAAAAGAGGAAGAATAATTCTAGATGATAACAGAGGCTGCAGAAATTTTCTTCTGTAGAATGGAGCAGATACAACCAGATTCCAGAGACAATAAATATGACTGGGAAACACAGCATAGAGACATTCAGATATGTGGGATCGTCTCCTGCTCTTATTCCTTTCCCTTTTCCAGCTCTGAAGATTACCAAAATTATTGAGAAACCGTATGCCCTTCTGAGTTTGGGATCTGGAAGGAACATGTGTGTGTGTGTGTGTGTGTGTGTGTGTGTGTATGTCTACATGTGTATACACACACATGTGAGAGTGCCCCAAATTATTATTAAGAATGCCCCTATTCCATCCCACCAGGAGTACCTAATGAGACATATGTATTAAAATGAATGTAAGATGCTTAACTAAGTGCCTGGCATATAGAAAGCACCAGTAAATAATTGTTATTCCACCTGCCCTCAAGTCTCTCTCTTTCTGTTCTGAAGCAAGTGCATAATCTATCAGACCACAGTGCCAGAATCTTAAACATTTTAAAACTGTATCAAGGGCTTAATTGCTATTGCTTTTGCCCAATAAGCTTATGCTGGACAGAATGCGTTCCAAATTCAGGAATGACTGAATGAGGTCTGCCTTCCCTGATTTTACATTTTAAAAATAAATGTTTTAAAGCTGCAAACTTTTGAAAGTGTTGTAAGGCAGCTATGAAAGAATGCAAGTCTAAATGCCTGATTTAGCTCAAAGGGAAGGAATTGCCCCTTGAACTGCAGTACTCACCTGGCATCGGGCCAAACGGAGACTGAGCAGAACTGACACTGCCCTGGAAGACAGAGGGGGCACAAGTGTTTTCTTCTTTAGTTGCAAGTTTGAGCTTAAAAAAGTTTAGGAATACATTTTACAAGCTTTATTTTCTGCTACTAAGAAACATTTTAGGAGAGGTTAGCTTAGAAGGGTGTCAAATGAGAGTTAAGAACACAATACCAGAAAACAAACAAGGGACAGAGAACCACCAAAGTTTTAGATTCTGATAAACTTGCCAAAAAGCAGAGTCTAGATGAAATAATTTATCCTTTGGTTTTTTTTTTTTTTTTTTTACTGTTTGTGTTAATATCCTTCATCAAATATATATCAATGATTTATATAAATACATACATACATGCACACACAAATATGTTTGTATTTGGTTTTAACATTGAATGGCCACTTTTTAAGCTTTCTGCCTCCATGTAGAATGGAAGCTTCACTAAGGGTAGAGACCTTGACTGTGACTCGTTCTCAGTGTCCAGAACAGAGCGTGATTCATCACAGACACAATAAAAATATGTGGAATAAAAATAGCCATCAAAGATCCCGCAGTTTAGTGAGCATAGGAGGTTGAGGGATGTTTTTGGTTGAATTATGTGCCCTGAAAAGATATATTGAAGTCCTAATAACCAGAACCTGTGAATGTGAACTTATTTGGAAATAGAAGGTTTGAAGATGAAACTAGTTAAATTAAAATGAGTTCATCCTGGAGGATTGTGGGCCCTAAATCCAATATGATTGTTGCCCTTATAAGAAGAGGAGAGAGACGCGCAGAGACACACACACAGAGGGGAGAAGGCAGTCTGAAGAAAGAGGCAGAAATCTGAGAGTTACAACTTCAAGCTAAGGAACACTAAGGTTTGCCAGAAACCACCAGAAGCTAGGAAGAGACAAAGAAGGATGCTCTTCTAAAGCCTTCAGAGGGAGCCTGGCCCGCCGACAACTTGATTTTGGACTTCTAGTCTCCAGATTTGTGAGACGGTAAATTTTTATTGTTTTAAGGTATCCCATTTGTGGTAATTTGTTACTGTAGCCCTAGGACACTAATACAGGGAGTGATTGATGATGAAACAGATAATTCAGTGTAGTGTGAGAAGTGGCGTTGTAGAAGTAAGGTGGGCTGAGGTGAACACCTAAGCCAGTATTAGGGATGGGATGGGGGACGTATCCTGGAGGAGGTGTTGCTTAAGCTGAGCACTGAAGGAAGAGTATCCAGGTGTGCAGAGTCTTAAGATATACAAATGCAAGCTCTGGCTCCAAGATGCCCAGGAACAATGTTGCTGTTGTAAAAGGTGAGTCCTCAACATCTAGCTCTTTGGATTTGAACGCTTAGTCTTGACCCTAATAATCCTACAGACTCTCAAGAGTTGGAAGAGATTTTACAGAGAGTCTCATTCAACTACCACTCAAGGCTGAAATCCTCTCCATGTTATCAGCCCTGGGTGCATTTAGCTTCTAGTGGTGGAGAACTCAGCACCCTCTGAGAAAGCCTATTTCTTCTTTGGGGACCTCCAGCTGTGATAAAGTAGGCTGAAGAGAGTCATGTTCTTAATTCTAATCTCCTTGGTCCATACAGAATAAGTTAAACCCTTCTTCCATACATAGCTCTTCAAATATCTGAAGATAACCCATCATTTCTCAACTGTCTTAATCAGTCTGGGCTGCTATAACAAATAGACGTGATGGCTTAAACAACAAACATTTCTCCCAGTTCTGGAGGCTGGAAGTTTGAGATCAGGTTGCAAGTATGGTCGGGTTCTCTGGGGGCCCTCATCCTGGCTTGCAGATGGTTGTCTTCTCACTGTGTCTTCATGTGGCACAAAGGGAGATCATCTTTTCCATGTGTCTCTTCTTATAAGGGCACCAATCCCATTCATGAGGGCTTTGCCCTCATGACCTAACTACCTCCCCAAAGGCCCCATCTCCAAATACCATCACGCTGGGGATCAGGGCTTTTTTACTTCACTTCACTCTGTATGACAGCCTCTAGGTCCATCCACCTCACTACAAATAACTCAGTTTTGTTCCTTTTTATGGCTGAGTAATATTCCATTGTATATATGTGCCACATCTTCTTTATCCATTCATCTGTCGATGGACACTTAGGTTGCTTCCAGGGATGAGGGCTTTAACATATGAATTATGGGGGTGGAGTACAAACATTCCATCCATAGCCCCAAACTGGACTTGTATCTTCTTCAGGCAAAATGTCCTCCAACCATTCAGAAGTAGCACAGTATTTGAGAGTGAAGACTCTGGAACCAGAGTGTGTGTTTGAATCCAAGCTCTGCCTCTTGTCAGCTGTGTGATCTTGGGCACATTAAGATTAAACGTGATTTTACGGGTCAAGCACTTAGAATAGTTCCTGGCTTAGAGTAAGGAGGATGTAAGTATTAGCTATTATCACTCAGATGCATTTTTATGTCTCTTCAAATCTATGGTATATTCCTCTAAACATGTTTTCCTATTTAATAAGTTAACACTTTCTTGTTTTGTTAAGTTTAATTTATTGACATATAGTTGATTTACAATGTTGTGTAAGTTTGTACTGTACAGCAAAGTGATTCATTTATGCATATATTTTTTTAATATTCTTTTCCATTATGGTTTATCACAGGATATTGAATATAGTTCCCTGTGCTATACAGTAGGACCTTGTTGTTTATCCATTCTATATATAATAGTTTGCCTCTGCTAATCTCAAACTCCCTAATAAATTAACAATGGCAAATGGCAGAAGGGAACTCGTGGGCATGCAGGGTCAGAGGTGGGTGTAGGTCAGGGTACTGTGATTCTTATATGGGAAGGAAAGGAGTTAGTGATTAACTATAGAAGCACTTGTGTTTGGGCACATTTTCCCATGTTGCCAGGGCCCATGTTATCCAGTGTTTCCCTCTGATTTCCAGCTCTGTCCGTCTGGGTCTTTCCTCTGAGGCCTGTGTCAGGGCCCATTCCCTCTGGCTTCTGCCTCAGCCTCCTTCACTGGGTAAGCAGGGTGTGGCAGGGCGTAGCCGTCCTGGGTGCTGCCTGGGGAGATGTCCTTTTGCTCTCCTGCCTCTTTTCCTTCCTGCCTGCTCCCTTAAACTGCTCTGGCCAAGGCCGGGGCCAGGAGGAAGGCTTCTGTGAGACGCAGTGCACATGCCCAACCTGATGGACAGAAGTATCGGCACCTGTCAGCCATGCACTGGTTCATCAGCTGCTGTGGCTCTGCCCTGGCCTCTGCCTGAGGCATGAACAGAACTCAGTCTGTGCCAACACAGCCCCTGCAGCTTCTACCACCACCAGTGCTACCAACAGTCTTCTTATATCCCTTCTTCTTCTTCTGCCCAGTTTTAATTATTACTGTGAAATTGCCAGCACTGCACCCCCCACCCCAACCCAATTTTAATACTTGAAGACTCTACAAAGCTTTCATAATTACTAGCCTAGTTGATTTTATTTATTATTTGATGAAAATAAGCCTCTTGTGTTTGTTTCTCCTACATACTTTTGCCCTTTACCTGCTGTGGAAAGTAAACACTCCATTTCCATTCTTTATGATTAGTCATAAAATTAGTCATAAAATTTTACCGGCGTATTTAACAAAGCCAACAAACAGTATCTTTTTAAAAAAAATTATTTTATTTTACTTATTTTTGGCTGCATTGGGTCTTCCTTGCTGTGCGCAGGCTTCCTCTAGTTGTGGAGAGCAGGGGCTACTCTTCATTGTGGTGGCTTCTTTTGTTGCAGAGCATGGGCTCTAGGCACGCAGGCTGCAGTAGTTGCAGCACATGGGCTCAGTAGTTGTGGCTTGCAGGCTCAGTAGTTGTGGCGCACGGGCTTAGTTGCTCGCGGTATGTGGGATCTTCCCAGATCAAACCCGTGTCCCACTCATTGGCAGGTGGATTCTTAACCACTGCGCCACCAGGGAAGTCCCTACAAACAGTATCTTAAACCTCCCACTGACAGACAAGATCCTTAGGACATTAACTCTTATTGCTCCTCTCCTAATTTACACGAGTATGTATTTTCTTGTATTTTAGCTTGTTTCTTTTTATTAAACCTCCACAAATTAGACTTCATAATTATTTTCATCATCATTTTATCAAGTAAATCTGTATTAGATTTACTTACATGTTCATCATTTTTTTTGCTTATCTGTCCTCCAAACTTTTTTACTCGATCTCATTTTCCTTCTTCTGAAATAACCCTTTAGAAAATTCCTTCCCTGTAGGTGGTGTTGGTGGTAAACTGTTTCAGTTTTTTATTTATCTGAAAATATAATTTCTTTTGCCCTTGTACTTAAAAGATACTATTTTGGAGTTCATAATTGTAACTTTACAGTTATTCTTTTGTCAGCACTTTAAAGATAGCCCTCCACTGTCTTGTGGCTTCCATGATTGCTGTTGAGAAGTTTGCTATTAACCTTAAACTTATTCTTTGTAACAATCTTTCTTTCTTTTCTGAGTACTTTTTAAATATACTCCCTTTGTCTTTATGGTTTTTCAAGTCCATCTCATTTTACCTTGAGGTAGATTTTTAAAATGTATTCTGCTTGTATAGCGTGTGCTTCATGTGGCTGGGGATACATGTCTTTCAGAAAAGTTTCAACCATCCTCTCCTTAAATATTGCCTTGCCTGTATTATCTGTATTCTCTCCTTCTGGATCTTCGATGTATGTTAAATCTTTTACTTTTATCCCCTATATATTCTTAACTTTTTGTTACTTCCTTTATATCCATGATTCTATGTTCTATATTTTGGGAGAGATGGGTATAGGTTTCTTCAACTCTACATCCAGTTCACTAATTCCTTCTTCAACTGTAGCTAATTTACTGTTTAACACAAACATTGAATTTTTTTAGTATCAATGATTAGATATTTTTTCATTTATAGAAGTTCCATTGATTTTTAAAAATATTTTGCTTGGTCTTTTGTTGTGTGTTCATTATGTATTATGTTATTGTTTATTTTGTATTTGGTAGTTCTAATACCTGAAAGTCCTGGGAATTTAACTTTATTGTTTATGCTGACTGTCATTCTTAGTGACTTGTTTCCTTGTGCATTTGGTGATCTTTGACTGAAACTTATATCTGGTTGACCTTAATCTGTGAAAATCTGGGTTCCTAACTTGAGGTTGTGTTTCTCCAGAAGAGTTATGTTTATATTTCTTGGGAGGCAGCTCCCTTCCAGGTTCTCTGTCCCAGGTTCAGCTCCCCAATCTTGGCAAAAATAGCTCAAGAACCAGTCTTCATGTATCAGGCTAATTTGAACACCCTTCCTTAGGGGAATCTGCCTTTTTGGTGTGATCATCTTCTCATCATTCTGTGTCCTTACTTCTGCTCAAACATTTTCCCCGCCTTCCATGCTAACCTTCAACCCAAACCCCCTGCCCCAAACCCCCTAGCTTTGGTGATTTCCCTTACTTCCAGCCAGCCCAACAAATTAGCAAAATTTGTTTTATGCAGAATTCTATTTTGTTTTGGGTACCATCTCCCCACCTCCAGACTGTTGACTGCCTGAAACAGAGTCAAATCCCTAAGTATTAAAACTAGAAGTAGATACTGTCCTGTTTTACCCACAGCAGCTTTTATTTTTAACTTTTTATTTTTCTATGACTGCCAACATTTTCCAGCAGAGATTTAGATTATAAATAAAATTCATAAGCATGCACTTGTAGTAATTTCATAAGCACACCATTAGGCACGTGACCAAATATGTTATATCTACTAACTCATTTAATTATCACAACCACCCCAGAAGATAAGTAATGCTATTTTCATCTTGATGAGGAAATTGAAACAGAGAGAATAACTCAGGTTCCCCTGCAGGTAGGGTTGTTGTTAGTGGTGGTGGGTGGGATCAGACAAGGACCTTTCTGATTCCAGAGCCTGTTTCTTAACTACCACAGCATACTGCCTTCCAAGAGCTTTCATAACTTGAAAATAAAAGTCAGAAAACATCATAGTTTAAAAAATTAGTATAAAGGAGACTTAGGGACATTCAGAGAGATCATATAATTATATAAAAGCTCACAAAGATCTAGTGGGATTTGCATCTCCCTGTGTGTAAATACTACCGTGGGGGGCTTCCCTGGTGGCACAGTGGTTAAGAATCCGCCTGCCAATGCAGGGGATATGGGTTCGGTCCCTGGTCCGGGAAGATCCCACATGCCGCGGAGCAACTAAGCCCGTGCACCACAACTACTGAGCCTGTGCTCTAGAGCCCGCAAGGCACAACTACTGAAGCCCGCGTGCCTGGAGCCTGTGCTCTGCAACAAGAGAAGCCACCTCAATGAGAAGCCCACGCGCCGCAACGAAGAGTAGCGCCCGCTCAGCGCAACTAGAGAAAGCTCACGCACAGCAGCAAAGAACCAACACAGCCAAAAATAAGTAAAATAAAAAAAATCTACCCTGCATATATATGTGTGTGTGTATATATATATACACACACACACACTCTTTAGTCCTTCAGTGGATATTCTATTTTATGGGGGGAGGTCAGCTTTATTAAGGTATAATTTACATATAATAAAATTCACAAATTTTAAGCATACAATTTGATGAATTTTGACCACTTTAACAAACTCTTATGACCCACCACCATGACATAAAACATTTCCATTTAATTACTTATAGCTGTAATTAGTGCTGTGCTCTCTATGGTGGCCTGGGAAATATTTAGATGGATAAGTAATATAAAAAGCAATGATAACACACAACTTCAGTTTGTCTCACAGAACATAGACGAGATCTAAAGGGCTTATGTTGCGACTGGGAAGGATTTCACTAGATAGATTTTAGAGCTGGCGTCCCAGATTTATAGGTTGAGAAAGAACAGCTTAAAACATGAGCCTTCGGCACGCGCACTAGTTATCATTGCTCATGTGAAGGGAAAACACATTCCTTTTCACCTTGTTCAAGATATTGTATTTGGGACTTCCCTGGTGGTGCAGTGGTTGGGAGTCCGCCTGCCAATGCAGGGGACAAGGGTTCGAGCCCTGGTCTGGGAGGATCCCACATTCCGCGGAGCGACTGAGCTCATGCGCCACAACTACTGATGCCCGCGCGCCTGGAGCCTGTGCTCCACAACAAAGAGAAGCCACCGCAATGAGAAGCCTGTGCACCGCAACAAAGAGTAGCCCCGGCCCGCCACAAATAGAGGAAGCCCATGCACAGCAACGAAGACCCAACGCAGCCAAAAATAAATAAATAAATTTATTAAAAAAAAAGATATTATATTCACGCAGTTGCATCTCACCATACTAATTCTCCAGAAGTAATATTGAAATTAATATCGAAAAGCCCATACATTTTGACCAAGCGAGATGGTATATAATTTTTATTTTGCATACTGCAAACAACAGGATCCTGCAGTGCCAGGTAGCCAAATTTAGAGGTTTACATTTGAATGAAATTTGCCAGTCTGCAACTTCCTGTAGCTAACACAGCAGCCTCACAGCTGCCCCAAAAGCCCCTCCATGAAAATGAGTTAATTTGAACCAACAGGTCACCACGGTAGTAAAGTGATAAGATTAGGAGTTCAGTACATTTATTGTCATTTTTATGACCCTATAATATTTTTAGATGCCAACCTAGTTGAAGGACTATTTTGAAATGTACTAAGGAAGAGAGCTCCAAGTAGCATAAGCTTTTCCACACTGCTGTATATTTTAAAAATTCTGATTACATAGTTTGAAAGTGTCTCTTTAAACTTAAATATATTGCTATTAATGCTTAAATAAAAATCATAGCCACTTGTGAATAGCTGTGATCCTTTTTCAAGGAATTCACAGTATATTTAATTTTTCATTGTCATCATATCTATGGTTGGGAGAGAGATGGAACTGATGAAATACTGAACATTTTAAAACCATCTTTAATATCTGTTTTGAGACCCACCATAAGTCATATGATTTTCCTCCAACTTTGAAATGAATGTAAAGTTAATGCCAGATATAATGCTGTTAGCTTTTAAATGGACACCTGTGTTAGGATGGAATACCTTCTTCCTCCAGAAGAAAATGCGCATGGAGAATTAGATGCCTTACTTAATGTGACAAGTATGTAGTAGAACTGGGGCATTCTGATTGGTGTGAAATCTTATACAGTGACTAAACTATACCATACCTGTTCTAATAAATCTTACTAGTTTTGCAAAGTTTGAAAGAGGTTTTGATTTATGAACCAGTTACCTGAGTTACTGATACATAGAATTTAATCATAAATAAGAAAAACACTCCATAATGAATAGGAGCTACAGTTTTAAGCATCTACCATGTGCCAGATGCTTTATATGATGTTATCTTATTATAAAGTAGATATTATCATCTCAAGTTTACAAAAGAGGAAACCAAGCATCAGAGAAGTTAAGTAATGTGTCCCAAATTATCTATTTAGTAAATTACAGAACTGGGATTTAAACCCAAACTCTCTGACTCTCAAATTTATTCTCCTTTAACCTCTCAATGACATAACCAGTAGGTTCTGTGCACTAGCCCTTCCATCAAACCAAAGATATTTACTGGGCACCTCTGATAAGCTAGGCACAATGCTGAATGTTTCAGGTGCTAGAAAAAATGCAACAAGGGCTTAGATTAGTATCTACTTAGGGACACAAGCCATTTGTGGTGGATTAAGTATGGCCAGAATTACTTTGCAGCTCTTCCCATCGATATGTTAGTCTATCTCTCTACCCCTTGAATCTGGGATGGTTTTGTGACTTGCTTTGACTAATAGAATGTGGCAGAAGTGATGTTGTGTGAGTTTCAGAGTCTAGACTTCAAGAGGATTTGCTACTTTCACCTTTGCTTGCTTGAAATTCTGCCTTACAATTTCCTCTTAAAGGGTCATTCTAGGATTTCCCTTGTGGCGCAGTGGTTAAGAATCCGCCTGCCAATGCAGGGGACTCGGGTTCGATCCCTGGTCAGGGAAGATCCCACATGCCACGGAGCAACTAAGCCCGTGCGCCACAACTACTGAGCCTGCGCTCTAGAGCCCGCGAGCCACAACTACTGAAGCCCGTGCACTCTAGGGTCCATGTGCCACAACTACTGAGCCCGTGTGCTGCAACTACTGAAGCCCGTGTACCTAGAGCCCGTGCTCCACAACAAGAGAAGCCACCGCAATAAGCCCGCACACTGCAAGGAAGAGTAACGTCCGCTCGCCGCAACCAGAGAAAGCCTGAGCGCAGCAACGAAGACCCAACACAGCCAAAAAATAAATTAAAAAAAAAACAACAAAAAAAACCCGAATGTATTAAAAAAAAAAAAAAAGTCAGTCTAGCTTCCTGGAGGATGAGTGAGTGTGTGGAAGCGAATCCAGGCACTCTGCTAACAGTAGCACAAACTGCCAGACATGGAAGGAGCCATCCTGGACTTTCTGACAAGGCTGGACCTCCAGTTGAATGCAACTGCATGAGTGCACAGAAGTACACAGCCAACCCACAGTATTGTGAGAAATAATAAATCATTATTATAAATGACTAAGGTTCAGTGGGCTCTTATGCAGCAATAAGTAACTGATAGAGACATACCCAGGAAAAAGTAGCTCATGGTACAGAACAGTATGTACCTAGTTTCCAGGTGCATGGTCCATGCTCTATATACTCTGGAAGTGAGAAAAGGGGCAAATCAATGTGCTAAGGATTTGAATTTGGCACTGAAAGATGAGAGGATGCAGAGGAGAAAGGAAGCTCCCAGGTGCAAGGAATTTTGTGAACCAAGCACAGACATGGAAAAACATGGCTCTTCTTCAAGGAATAACAAGCAAGTTGGTTTGCCCAGAGCAGAAGTTTCACTTAATTGATTAAATAAAAATATGTTGCGGGGACTTCCCTGGCGGTCCAGTGGTTAAGACTTCGCCTTCCAATACAGAGGGTGCAGGTTCGATCCCTGGTCGGGGAGCTAAGATCCCACATGCCTTGGGCCAAAAAACCAAAACATAAAACAGAAGCAATATTGTAACAAATTCAATTCAAATTAAAAATGGTCCATGTCAAAAAATCTTAAAAAAATATATTGTGTGCCTACTGTGTATCAGGATTGTGGTAATTTCCAGAAATACAAAGAGGAATAAGGCATGGATTCTAAGGGAGCTCACAGTTTCAAAAAGAAGAGAGTTGCAGAAATATATATGTAATTGGTGCAGTAATAAAAATAAGGGTTGAGAGGACTAGCATTTTATGAATACCTACTTCATGCCAGACTCTGTATTAGGCACTTTACATATGTGTTTCATCATTTTTAGCAACAACTAACATTTGTGTGCTTTATATACTTTGCAGTATGCTAAAGATTCACGTGCATTATCTTGTTAAAGCCTTGTCATTAACCAATGAAATAGATTGTAGTAAGTTATTATCTCTAGATTACAGCTTGGCAATTAATAGACAGTATAAGGACTTTTCAAGGTCACAAAGTTAGTGAGTGGCATAGGCTGGATTCTACTAGATCTACTCTAACCATGATTTAGTGCAGGTAGGGGGAGGAGGTTGGGGTTAGGATGAGGGTAGGGGTGGAGGCGAGTTGCTATCTTGAGGGATGACTGAATGTATCGTACTGTAGGTGATATATGAATCCCCTTTTGAAGGATGAAAAGAAATCAGTAAGCAGATAGGATAAGGGGCTTTGTCGTTGGGGAGCAAAGCAAAGGCTCAAATGTGTGGACAGCATGTCAGAGACAAGGAAATGTGTGCAGGAAGTGTGCAGACAGGGAAACTGGGGAGAAGCTGGAGGAGGGAGCAGGAGCCAGGTTATAAAAAGTTTTTTTGAGCCAGGCTGAGGAGCTTGGACTTTGTCCAGTAGCAGGCAGTGGTCCTTTAGATGGTTCTTAGCAGTGTAGACGTGCTGAAAGTGGCATTCTAGGAAATTTAATCTGGGGCTGAAAATGATGGGTCAGAAATGGTTGGTGGGGTGAGTGTATGGGCTATTGCAGCTGAACAGATCCGGTGATACAGGTCTGAGGGGCTCTCAGTAGGGCGGGGTTTCGGGAGGCCAGCAGGGGACATTTATATCCACCTTTATTTGGCTTTGTGTTAGAGCCTGGCGAGAGCTGATACTCTCCCTGTGGGTGCTAAGGGCTGCTGGCCACCTGTCCCAGTTGTACCAATTCCCAGGGCTCTTTCTTTTCTTCTTTATTCCCATCCTCCCCACTGATAACTGTGTGTAAAGAGGGGCCTGGCATGTCTCCCTCATACTGCCCTGTTTACAGAGGAAAAAACTCTACATCCTTAAGTGATTTAATAGGGCATTGTGTAGGTCCAATCCTAAAGCCTATAAGAGTTTGTGAGGAAGGAATATTGAAACATATATCCTTAAAAACATTTACCTTGCATCTATAAAGCCTAGATTATAGGGGATTTATCTCACAAAGAAAGAGTTGTATTTGTGCACCTTGTTTGCAATATCACCACTTCAGGTGACAGTAGGGACTATGTAATTGACATAAGATGGAGACATGAAAGAATGAAGTGCTTTGCTTAGTGCCTTCAAATGTATAGAAGTAAAATGAAGACTAAAAAAGGCCTGTTTAAATTCTCTCTTGGGGGACAGGAATTCACCATGAGAACATTATTTTATGCATTTTTGTAATAGTACATGTAAATATCTAAGATTTTGATGTTCATTAACTTGTTGGTGCAACAGCTTAATATCTTTCTAATAAAATGTCATAGAGAAATTCTGGAAGATTGCACATAAAACTCAGTATGGTGACCCTGGGAAGTAGAACGAGGGGATTGGTAGACAGGGAAGGTCAGTAGACTTCTATTTTTTATTTTATATTGTTTTATTATGTTTGAAATTTTACCATGTGTTACTTTTGTAATCGAAACAACCAGTTAATAAAAATTTAAAAATAGAATTTGTCTTATATCTTTATTGTAAATCTCAAATTAAAAAAAAAAAACTGTGATTCCAAGTGTCTTGCATTTCTGGTATATGAACTATTTTATGCCCTTTGGAAAGTAACACTGTTTACAGAATTCCAGATTTCTGACAGTTTCTTGAAATTTTACCGTTAAAACTCTCCTGCTTAGCGCAAAATTATGTCCAGGCTGCCTCTTGTGGGAAAGTGATTTCTGTGGCTTGAGTTACAAAATGAAACACTTTTTTTTTTTTTAACCCCTGGGTCTCGGTGTGCCTTTGGAATGCTATTTGTATTTATGTAGCTAAGTTAGAACAACAGGAGCCGCTGGGATGCACATTAATAAATGGTCCTGTACACTTTGGCCAGAGCAGAATCTGCAGAACTTCAGCTCTGCCAGATGGACTCGCCATGGCTGTTTCACTGCAAAATCTGATTATTTTTGCAAGCTGTGTGAAAGGATTCACCACCAGGAAATGTTTTAAATTTCATGATATTAAAAAAAAAAAAAACCCTACAGAATCAATAAGACAGCTGAAAAAATAAGGTGCTTGCAGAAGGTTTGACTTTATTATTATTACTTTTTAAAAATTTCTGCAATTGTGAAGGAGCAGGTGGCTGGGTGGGGACCATGGACAGCCCTGGAAATGCGGTTCAGTTCTCCAAACAGGCAGGACCATGGGCTAATTAAAGCCAGACAATGGGCCATTTTGAAAACTTTAGATAAAACATTCATTCAAATGAATGCCAGGGATATAATATGTACTTATGCATTAAAAACATTGGCATTTGGAGTTTACAAGGCATTGCCTGCTCAGAAAATGCTTTTTTTTTCTTTTTGAATTCTTTCTGGGCTCAGGAAGGGGGTTAGTTGGCAACGTTAACAAGCAATATGCAAAGCACTGCGTTATGAGAGTGAATGAAAGGTTTGGGGGGGACACTCCCAGGGTAGACACTGATCCCATGTATCAATAACTGGGCAAACATTACAAATGAATGGATCCTTCTGCTGGCAATTCAGAAAAAAGTAGCAAGGGCAAGCGAGATGTACTCATTAAGGAAAAATTATAGTTTTCCTAAGAATTTGATAAACACAAAGAGCATACGTACTTCTAAAATATAAAGAGATATATATAAGAAAAATAAAACATTAGCAAAGCAGAAAGATACACATTGGGTCATCTGATGATCATTTGCTGTGCCCAGGCAAGCGCGAAATTCTTACTAAAGCCAGAACACATGGTAGGAAGGGTTCTTTCATGAAAGTGGAAGAGATGAAAAATAACTTTTATGGTAAATTTTTAGAAATAATAGAAAAGCATGAGGATTTCTTGTAATAGCAGTAGTACAGATAATTTGCACTCCTGTGTCTTCAGAGCTTGCGGACGCCTCTGACGATGGAGTCAACAGAATATACATGTGCTCTGCTTTTACACTTGGCAAGTACAGTGAGGGCTGCAACGGCTGTGATTTCTTCTTTGAATTTATATATGGCCAACTGCCTAAATGTAAAGCATGGATAATCAGTGTGTGGGCTTATTTACGTTCTGCCTCTTTCTTTCTTTGAGGCTTTTCATTGTTATTTAGCACTACCATTAGAATATCAAAGAGAAGTAGCACAGTATATAAATTGTCCAAGTTTGAGGAGGCTTTGGGGGTTATATCTTGATTAAAATTAGATTTTGATGTTAGTAAAGGCTTCCATCTGTCTTTAGCATGGAATTCTAAAAACTGCCCAGGAAATGAGACTATTGGTGGTCCTTCTCTCTCCATCTTTTTCCGTTTGTTCATAAGAAGGTAAGAGCAGAAGGAAATTGCCCTCCCCTTTCCTTAGTGGTTATTATATTTATTCAGAGTATGCATATGATTCTTTAGTGTGTGCAACTGTGAGAGAGTGCTGGACACCACGTAGGTTGCGAGAGTACCTAAGAGGTGGGCCAGCAGAGTCAACTGAGCTGGTAAGCTCTGCATTTCCCTGGGCTCGGGGATCTTTTCCAGCCTTCAGAAGGGAGCTGAGATGGTCTCCTCCTCCTCGAGTGGGAGAAGTGACATAGTACATCCTGTCCCAGGAGCAAGCCATGTGATACCAGCCTCTCAGGTCAACTCGGCAACTTTCAGAAAAGAAATCACACCTCAGCAACAGGCAGAGCAGGGCTATAAGGTTCAGGCAAGAAGAAGAGGTCAGAGTATAATGGGTTGGCCGAGGCAGGCCCTAGAGAGCTCAAGCAGAGCAGCAGAGAGGTTTCTGCGAGGTCGGTGTGGTGTGCTTGGACTCTGGCTCCGGAAATGGTTTCCTCTTTTACAGGGAGGGCTAGGTGCCATGCAAAGCTCAGGAGAACAGGGGTCCAGGAGTGGTGGGGAATGGCAGAGAGAAACTACACTCTGGAAGCAGGTTCTGGGACAGAGCTAGAGACAGGTTCTAGAAGGAAATTGAGAACTTCTGTGTCCAGTTTCTTCTAAGGTGTCTGGGTATCAGAGGAGAGGAAGGTCCTGGCTCTAGTTTGGGCTGGGTGTGGCATCATCTGAGCAGTCTACGGAATTGCTGCAGAGACAGACAGCGATGAGGACAGATGGTTGAGAGGGAGCGAACGCATGACGGGGCCAACAGAATGTATGGAGTGTGAAGGGTGAGCTCAGCACTGAGCAGAGAACCCGAAGCAAAGTGGTTATTCCTAAGATAGCCCTTCCTTGGGCCAGAAATGTAAACTTAAGAAGGCAATACTACTTTGCGTAAAATAAAGACCTGGGTCCAAATCTAAGCTCCATTGATTCCTACATGATTCTTAGTTTTGTCATCTGAAAAATAGATATGAGTGCCAACCTCTTAAGGCTACTGTGCTTCTTGTTGATAAGTGAAATTTACTTTCAAATGGATAAATGAAAATATTTGTCAAGTTTCTATTTCAGAGCCTAGCAGTAAATGATAGCTATTATCGTTAAGAATTCTTATTTACCCCAGAGAAAATTGAGGTGATGGAAGGGAACTCAGGCCCAGAAGTCACCGCAACTGTCCTACCCATGCCAATCTTTGACCAGATATTAGTGTAGAATATTTGCACTGCACATAATTGTTCTTGTGCTTTATGTGATTTTTCTGTTGCCTATTTCCCTTGCAAACTCAATTTGCAAACTCTTGTCAAACTAGAGGAAAGATGATTTATCTTTTTCCGAATAAATAAGGGACACAGCTTAGCTTTGGGTAGACCCCTCAGGTCGGGGGGTAGGGTAGAACATGTTTTGGGGTCGGGAAAATCTAGCAAAGCAGAAAAATAAGCAGCTGTACCCAGTGGGGATAAGGGAGACACATCAAAAACACAGTGAGTACTGGTCCCCTCCCACCCATACCATTCATAGGATTATATGATCCTTTGTAATTGAGGAAATGTAGGCTTAAAAAAGTAACTTGTTAGGTCAGTAAATTGAGAGCAAATCCTGATCAAAATGTTAAGACTTTTATTTCCTTCTTCCTGCTGTTTGAAGTTGGTGTTTTCATAAAACAGTCATCCACGATGGGTAAGTATAATACTTGGTTTGTTATCTAAGACTGGTTACATATTTGGAGATTTAGAGCTGCAGGATGGGAGCAGTTGAATCTATCTTAATGAAATGCACCAAGTTGGAGCTTCAACTCTAGCCATCTCAACCCGCAGAACGGAGGAGGGTGGTATTGCTGAGTCAGAATAAAAACAAGGTTGCTAACTGTCGCTTCCACTATTTTGTTGTTTCATTGGCTCATAGTGAATCAATTTTTCGAACCTACAAAAGTTACCCAGTGGCCTTTCTCCGCGTCGATTTATTTATACTCCATTAGAATTTGTAGTAGTGAAGACAAAGTATCTAATTCCCAAGGCTGCTGTTCGGAGCTCACCACCAACTGTGGGTGTCTGCCTTTGCGCAGCACACTTGCACGATAAGTAACATTTATCAAATGCTACCACACTCCAGGTACTAGCAAAACCATAAAAGCTGCCATTTGCTGAGCACTTACAATGTGCCATGTACCAGCCATACCAGGGGCTTTTTATACCTTATCTAATTTAATTTTCATGACACATTTGTGCTGGGTATCACTCTCTCCATTTACATAGAATGAAACAGAAGTCCAGAGAACTTCGATCACCTTCACACAATAGAGTCAGGTCCTCAGTCTGTCAGACTCCAAAACACAAGCTCTTAACAGTTCTACCCCACTGCTGTTTCTCCTGGGCTGGAGGCTCCAAAAGGAAAAAAAACGGGAATAGCAAGACATTAGCCAGTTGGGGGAGAGATTTAATAAAACAAGCAATTATCATGCAATGTAATAAGTATTTTAGCAGATAAATACGCTGGAGGCTCTGGGCATGGAGGGGAGTGTCTGGGAGACCTCAGCAGGCAAGACTAGAACTAACTTTTGAAAGGTCATGTACCAGCCCAGGCCTCCTGACTTTCTCTTCACTTCTCCACCCTATAGACCAAGTGGATCTACCCACTGCACATCACAGACAGAGTCTCTCCTCTCCCTCTGGACCGTCACCCCCTCCTCGTGCTCTGTTTGGTCTCTACCCCTCCTCACTGCTCATCTGAGTTATCGTCTTCCTTCCAAACTTAGCTCAAGGCTCACCCTCCTCCAAGAAGTCTTCTTCCATCTACCCTGTCCACGCCTTGCTCTCCCCCTTTTCAACCTCCATCTTGTTCACTGATGGTCACTATTATGCGTTTGGCACTTGGAAACCAAAGCCATCTTTTAATTTTTAATCACTTATTTCATGTATAATTCTTTCTCCCACAGCTGGACTGTACATTACTTCAGCTCAGTGAATTTCTTACATCACTTGAATTCTAATGTTCCTTCATTGCAGTATTTAATATCACTACCATTGATTGAACACATACCATGTGCAAAGCTCTTGACGTATTAAATCTAACCTTGCAAGGCACGTATTATTATTATTTTCTTTTTTTAATTAATTTATTAATTAATTAATTTATTTTTGGCTGTGTTGGGTCTTCGTTTCTGTGCGAGGGCTTTCTCCAGTTGCTGCGGCAAGCGGGGCCACTCTTCATCGCGGTGCGCGGGCCTCTCACTGTCGTGGCCTCTCCCGTTGCGGAGCACGGGCTCCAGACGCGCAGGCTCAGTAGTTGTGGCTCATGGGCTTAGTTGCTCCGCGGCATGTGGGATCCTCCCAGACCAGGGCTCGAACCCGTGTCCCCTGCACTGGCAGGCAGATTCTCAACCACTGCGCCACCAGGGAAACCCCCAAGGCACGTATTATTATCTTCCTCTGACACCAAGCTTAAAGTACCTTTACAGTTATCATACAGTTGACAAATGGCAGAGCTGAGTAGTGCATTCAGGTCATCTTGATCCAGAGCCCATACTCTTCCTCATGCTATGCTGCCTGTACATTAGATGAGAAAATTGTGCGAACCTAAGCGCTGAAGAGTCCCAGATGACAGAGTGATCTGAAACTTCAGCTCAAGGACGCTGCAGCTTGAATATGAGCTAGTTCTCAGAGATTCAGATCTACTTCAAATCATAAACAGTGAGATGTGAACATTTGAAATATGAATAATAAAGAAGATAAGGGGATGGGATAACCTTTTTAAAGTTTGAGTATTAAAATTGAATACTGAAATGAGAGGAATCAAACTCTACTTTTATTGACAAGGACACTGAGGAGAAAGGAATTGCCAGAGACCACTGATAACCAGAAGGAGGGGGTTCAAACAGACTGAGGAGGCAGCAATTTCCCTTTTGGTGCAGAAGAGAAGTCTCAGATGTGTTTTCCGAAGTGTCAGGGAAATCAAAGAAACTTTGAGATGCTGTAATATACAGTTTCCAATTGCCTATTTTCATGTTTTAATACTTCACGAGAACTCCAAGTGCAAATCACAGATATGGGCATCATGTTTACACTCGGTGGTAACTGAAATGCGCATGTGATTGGTGCCACAAAGCAGCAGCTGGATATAGAACAAAACAAATCTCTAACTAGCTGTCCTGATGGAAAGACAGTTGTTACAGATGGAGCTGGACAATGCACATCTGTTCTACAGTTAAGAGTTCACCGACCTCTCAAGGAAGATCAAACACTTTCATATAATTTATGCCATAAACGCACTAGACGGCTTCCATTCATCTTCTGTTCTTCCAGTTTTTTCCATCAGTATGTACTATTGTCACGCTTCTTTCTGTGCTTACAATGTTTTACTTCCAAAATAATTAGGAAAGATTAACCAAGACACCTAGCTGACAGTATGGCTTTAAGGTTAGTATAAAAAGAATCATGCCAAGTGGAAATAGTTAGATTTTGGTCTGTGTATGTATATTATGTATAATTCAAGGCTGATATGATCCAAATATATTTCCCACTTGGGATATAGCTCCTCAACATTTCCCTCAGTTCAGATCTTCTAAGAAAAACCAAAAATCGTCACTTGTTTTTCCTCATATTTATGTAGGATATTAACTTAAAAATCACTTTCATATCTATTTCCTTATTGTTCCTCACTATAACATTTTGATGAATGAGCAGAGCAGAATAGCTATTAGGGTGTCCATAAACCAGTAAAATAGATTAAATATCAGACCCTGATTGCTAAGCCCATTCTTAATTCCCCCCATACTGCACTGAACTCCCCCATTCCACTACTCAATTTTAACTCCAAAATTGGGTCACTGAGCTCCATTTCCTACATAGCAAGTTTAGAATTTTTTCCCTCATGCAGCTGTTTTATATTCAATGATTTTAAATGAATCTTTATGATAGCTTGGGAAAAATTTGATTAGAAAGTTCAATAGCCTGCACATTGTTCACTGAATTTCAAAACAAAATGAAAAATTGTGGCTATTAGGCTTACTGCCTCTTCTTCTTTTTAATTTTACTATAGATAACTGAGAGCTCACCGAATTTTGTGATAATATTTAAAATTTTCAATGATCGGTTTTTATGGAATGTCATTGAAAGAGTGTAATTGAAAACAATGCAACATAAACTTACATCAGAAGTCTAAATACATATCTTTTGGTACCAGATGTTGGTGAGTGGCTCATATTTTTAATGATCAGGTCGATAGTATAGTAAAGAATAACCCAGGAAAATTTGAAAAAGAAAGAGGAAACGATTATTTAAAAAGATATCCATGATAATAGTTGTGAAACCACAGGATTATGGCTAAAATGCACACAGTGGTTTTAAGTCCAGTATTTGGTGAAAGTTTCTTTTGATGCAAGGGATTTTTTTCCCTTTCGATTCCTGCTGCAAAAATGTGAAAAACACTTCATGGTATCGAAAACAGATGTTCATGAGAGAAATTGTGGTAAAGATGAGTCAACATAACCCATGTAAACTTATTCAAGTGCTGTCACAAAGAACAGAGCAGCACTTTGGGCATCAGATAGACACTTCCTAGAGAGTACTTATCTGGGGGATGTAGTTTTCATAATATCTGTGTATTAGTTTCCTAGGGCTGCTGGAAAAAACTACCACCACCTGGGTGGCTTAAAAAGACCAAAATTTATTCTTTCTCTCTCCAGGGGCCTCGAGGGGAGAGTCCACTCTGCCTCTTCCAGCTTTGGTGGCTGCCTGCCTTCCTTGATATGTGATAGCTGCCTCCCTGGTCACGTGGCCTCTTCCTCTTTTGTGTGTCTCTCAAAACTCCCTCTTATAAATGTGGCACATATATACAATGGAATATTACTCAGCCATAAAAAGAAACAAAATTGAGTTATTTGTAGTGAGGTGGATGGACCTAGAGTCTGTCATACAGAGTGAAGTGAGTCAGAAAGAGAAAAACAAATACTGTGTGCTAACACATATATACACTACCAAATGTAAAATAGATTGCTAGTGGGAAGCAGCCGCATAGCACAGGGAGATCAGCTTGATGTTTTGTGACCATCTAGAGGGGTGGGATAGGGAGGGTGGGAGGGAGACACAAGAGGGAGGAGATATGGGGATATATGTATACGTATAGCTGATTCTCTCTGTTATAAAGCAGAAACTAACACACCATTGTAAAGCAATTATACTCCAATAAGGATGTTAAAAAAAACCCCACAAAAACAAAACCAAAAATACCACAATTCTTCCACATTAAAAAAAAAAAAAAAAAAGAGTACATGGGATTGCATTTAGGGATCACCTCTTCCAGGGTAAGTGGAAGATCCACCCAAGATCCTTAACTTAATCACATATTTTGCCATTTAAGTCGACATTCACATGTTTCAGGGATTTGATGTAGGATCTTTGGGGGTCCATTTTTTGGCTTAGGGCAAAATCTATGGTAAAACAGTGTGGTAGGGCCTCCAATCTCCTCAAGTTATCCTTTGACTGGTTATTACCCATGTTATCAGTAGCAAATTTTGAACACGTCTAAAGATGGCTTTCCTATCTAAACTTATCCAAGATATCAGACTCATTGTCACCTAGTGAACTGGGATGAAAAAGGGTAGGTAGTGTCTGTATTCCTCATGCCATTAGAGCCCTGTAAGTGCTGCCAGTAGTGTGATTCTCCATGATTCCTGCTCATTGAGTTGTGTTTGCCACAGGGACGGAAAAAGTCCTTGAGAGTCAGTGATTAACGAATATGATGTCTTTCTTGGGATTTTCTAGAATAGTGGTTGAGATGAGAGAAGTAGGCAGTAAAATCAATTCATGGAGATACCTAAAGTCCAAATAGCCATGTAATGGGACTATATGCATTTAATTACCCAAATTTAAAAGGTCTTTGAAATGAGGACGAGAGTAAGATACTAGCAGTGAGACACTGAGTAATATGTGAGAACAGGAAGTTAGGTTTGAGTTCATACTGCCTGTGTACCTGATGCCTGAGAAGAACGACCATAGTTAGAGCTGGTTTGCACCTTTCCAGTACTTTCTGTATGATGATATTTTCTTATGCTTTCATTTCCTTTGTTTGCATGTGCTGTGGTCTGAATGTTTGTGTCCTCCCTAAATTGACGTTGAAATCCTAAGGCCCCATGTGATTGTATTAGGAGGTGGAGCATTTGGGAGACAATTGGGTCATGAGGGTGGAACCCTCATGAATGGGATTAGTGCCTTTATAAAAGGGCTCTAGAGAGCTCCCTACGCCCTCCCATCATGTGAGGATACAATGAGAATTCTGCAACCCAGAAAAGGGCCTTCACGAGAACCTGACCATGATGGCAACCTGAACTTGGACATCAAGGCCCCAGAACTGTGAGAAATAAATGTATGCTGTTTATAAACTACCCTGTCTGTGATATTTTGTGGTGACAGCCCAAACAGATGAAGACAGCATGAATCAGAAATGATTCTACTCCAGTCCACATTGATCTTTCCCTTTAGAAGGGATATGGAATTGGCAGTCAGAAGACCTGCCACTTGCTAACTGCAACTTGCAAACAATCCCTTCCCTTCTTTTGTTCTCAACTTTTTCATCTGTAAAATGTAGAACAATGTCAACATCAATCTCATAGGAGTAGTGTGTCTATCGAATGAGATAACACACAGGAGGTACACTTTAAACTGTGCTATGTAAATAGTATTCCAATGCTATGCTGCCTGGTCTTTTGTCTTCAGCATTCAGTGTAGTGCTTGGTTATATGATCTTGTATTTTTTAAATGTATAAGTGTTTTCCTTTCCACCAGACCACGTATGACATGTTTCCTGTACCCACTTTTGTATAACATTTGCAGTGTCACTGGGCCAGTAGCAATAGCTCAGCCACTTCTAATCTGGGTAGAGATAAGAACCTTGGTTATGTGTGGGGTTTTGACAGTTGCTCTTTGCTGTGTGGTAAAGTTCTCATATTATGATGTGCAAAGAAATCACCCAAGGAGCTTGTTAACAATGACCATTCCCTGCCCCCAGACCAATAACTCTATGTTAGTAGACATGGAACAGGGACCAGGAATTTGCATTTTAAAATTAAATCAAATAATATGACTTATTATTAATTATGTTTATAGTGTTACATCTTTTAAAAAGTAAAAGCATCAAAAAATAGAGAAAACACACTCTTTGATAGTCGCAGAGCTTAAGTAAGAAATCATGTTAGGTAATTTTTAAATAAAAAATATATTTCCATCCACCATTTGGATAGGTGCCTCTTTGCCTTGTTATGTAATTTCATCTGGCACAGTGCCCTATCACTGTATGTGTGTATGGATGACGTTGCTGAGGAGGGAATTATAGCCTCACATGGGGCAGATAGACTATCTGTTCCTTGACTATGAAGTTATCCTCATTGCGTCTCTTGTCTTCCCAACTGACAGTATGCCTGGAACTTTTGCAGGTTTCACAATTCTAGCCATAGTAGTGGCCAAGCAATCCACGTTACATCCATGCCGCTATAGTTCACTTAGAGTAGATTGAATTCTCTGTCTCTTTCTTTTCTCCTCTCTCTCTTTCTCGCAAGAGACTAGATTTGTATGGATATTTTTAACTCACATTCCAGATGATTCTGAAGAAGCATGAGGAGAAACATGGCACTAGGAGCAGACAAGGAGCCAATTATTCAGATTTCTCTTTATCAACTAAGCTCCATTTGTTGAACTAGAAGAGAGGAAGTGGTTTAAAAGAAAGGAAAGCCAAAAAATGTGCAAATAAAGGATGTTCTTGGATGGGAGGAAATTGAATCTGGAGTTGGTTCATTTGAAACAAGTCCCAGAAGTTTGAGTTTGGAGCAGTGTTGAATATGGTGCTGACATTCTGGGCAGAACTCACTGGAAGAAGCAGTTCCCACTGTGTACCAGCCCCTGTGCTCAGTGCTGTATGTGGTCACCTCCTTTATTCCTGGTCATCTGCTCTCATGTCCTGCCCCCAGCAATGCAGGTGAGTAATTATGTACATAACTTGATAGCCAACTGCTATTTCCATTCAAGAATCATTATTGGAGATTTGGGTGTAACTACTTAAACATTTTAGGTACAGAGCGGAGCTATTTATAAAGACAAGGATGTCAGATAAAGATTTTAGACTTAGAACAACTCCTACTAAGATTTTTAAAATCTGATTTTGCATGTTACAGAGGAGATGTTTAGAAGTTGTCTCTATCAGATTTAGAATAACATGTGGATGAAGGTCAGCATTACTCCCACCAACTGAGCCTTTGGTAGTTCATGAGTGGCAGAAATGAAAAAGTCAGGACTCATCATCATTTCACATCCAGTAGCTGAAGTAGCCAGCCAATAAGTTCACAGAGCTCTTGGAATCCTTGCTTATAGATTGACAGATGTGCCGTAATGTTAATACTAGGAATTATATAGTGTGTGCCAGTTAAAGGGGGGCTTTGCTGTGGAGAATATCAGACTCCAGACGTGAGAGATTGGTGTGAAGATAAAGGGAGAGGGGAGATAACTAATCTTAATAGGACTTAAACCCCCAAAGACTTCAGAATGTATTCAACGGAGACTTACATTAAATCTTGAGTTACTTGTCTGCTTGGATCGTTTTGCTGCCAGTAGATCTTTGACTGTGTGCTTCACTCTCACGCCTTGATACACTCGTTTGCTGTAGTCTCCTGGGACTTAAGCAAATGGAATAGTAACAATCAAATGTGGATACTATAAGTAGGTTAACCTGTCCAGGGCTAATATTGTGATGCTATTTTCTCATTAGAATGATAGACTTGAATTTGAAGTGGCTTCAACACAGGTCATTTAGTCCTATCTCCTGGTCCTTGACAGAAACCGATCCAAGCTAAGTGAAAGAAACACTATTCCATCTTTTACGTATTAGCCACTGACTTGGGAAAATCACAATTTCTCAGCCCTGTTTTCGTCATCTGTAAAATGGGTATAATAATCTCTCTGAAACTGACTGCAGAGTTATATAAGATATGCATATGAAAATGTTGTGAAAAGTACCAACTTAAATACAAATTTCCTGTACAAAATGAAGGAGAGAAAAACAAACTAGGTTCCAAGGCAATTTATTATTCAATTCAAATAAAGCCACATGCAACCTGATTTCAGCAAAACAGTTATTTGACTGATCCTTTGGGTCTTATTTTGACAGGATTTGGCCTATATATCTTTTAATTAAAGAGGCTTAAGTATCTCTTTCAAATCAGCCTCAAATTTAAAGCTAAATGATCTTAATGTTTGTTCCAAAGGAATCTAAGTGTTGCTCTTAGAATTGTGTGTGATGCCTTATTTTTTGGGAAAAGCCTAAGGCTACATTTATTCATCAATAATTTATTGAGTATTTTTTATGTGTCAGGCATTGTGTCAGAGCTGGGAATACAAAAGAACATGCCATCTAGTGGGAGGAGAGAAATACTTAAAAATAATTGTAATGCAAATGTGCAAAGTACAACAAAAAGTATGCCTGAATAGAATACTCAGAAATACACAGAATGTGTCAATTTCTCTTCAGGGTGGGGAAGGAGTTAGGGAAGGCAAGGTGATAGCGGAGGTAAGTGGTGTGTATGATGGTAAATGGGTAAGAACATTCCAGGTATAGAGGACAGCATGGGCAAAGTCCTGGAGGTAAGAACAGAAGGAGGGAGAAACTGAGCCTGGGGAAAGGAAATGATCAGGGCGCAGTCATGAAGTTTCTTGTAGGCGAAGGAGTCTGGACTTCATCCTGTGTGCAGTGAGCCACTGGAGGCTTCCAAGCATGGGGGTAGTGTGGTTAGATTTGCATTTTAGACAGACTTTTCTAGCAGCTGTATGAGGGTGGATTTCGATTTAAGAATCACAAAGCCACAGGGAGAACAGTCAGGAGGATTCTAGGATAATTCAGGCAAGAGATAGTGGGGTCTGAGTCGTGGTTGATAGGAGGGCAAGGAGAGGACAGATTTGGAAATTATATAGATGTAGGAGGGAAAGGAGAGGGAAGATTCAAGGCTGATTCTCAGGCTTCCACCATGGGATTGGTCTGGGTATATAAGTTTCAGAGCCATCATAATGTTGATAGTAAGGAAACCAGGAAAGAGAATGAACTCTCTTGGAATGTTTGAAAGGTAGAGTCATAACAATGGCACTCACGGAAAACTTATGCATCTGGCATATTGGGATAAATAGGCCAGGCTACTCTCAATGGCTGAGATCAATATCCTGGGACCTCCTACAATGCTGATTCCTGACACACTGGTTGGGAAGCTCTGGACCAGATGGTTAAAGATGGAAGCCTGGGGAACATCCACATTTGAAGGGTTGTCTGAGGAGAAGAAATGGTTGGAGAAGAACCAGAAAAAAACAGGGGAATGAGGCATCACAGAATTCAAGGGAAAGGATTTCAAGAAAGAAGGAAAAAGAATGAGACACAGCAGAATTGTTCAGGAAGATAAGGACAGCAAAGCATCCATTGCTTTCAATTCAGTGGTTGGTGTTGTCTTAGCAAGAGCAATTTTGGAAGCATTAGCTGGAAGCCAGGTGATAACGTCAAGGGCAGAGGTGGAGACAGGGAGGGAGACTATTTCTTCTTGAAGTTTGAATGAGGAAGGGAAGCAAGAGATTGGATGATCATTGGAGACAATTACAGGGACAAGGAGAGGTTTGCTTATGTTTTTATATCTATTTAATGAATTCGTGGATAGGAGATATTTGAGGATATTTGAACAGGAAGAGGGAGGGACTGAAGATTTAGGGAAGAGGGAGAAAATGATGAAAGGAGATCTTGAAGAGGGAGAGAGAAATTGGGGTCAAGGACACAAGTTGGCTCTCAACCTTTGAGCCCGGAATAAAGAAGGGCAGGGGAGGGGTGGTGGCCCGGTGGTATGGTCAGACATCTCTAGTGCCCGTTCCAGCCGCCTGGAGTAGGAGAGTGACTCAGGCACTAAAGGTCAGAACAAGGCAGGAGTCAAAGCCAGACAGAAAAGTCCAAGTGAGAATACACACCAGTGATCCACAGAGTGTGAATCTTGGGCCAGGAACAATAGCATCGGCTAGGAATGTGTCAAAAATGCAGATTTTCAGGTCCTGATCCAGATGTACTGAATCAGAAACTTTAGGGGTGGGCCCAGCAATTGTGTTTTAACAAGCCCTTTAGGTGATTCTGATGTTCTCTGAAGTTTGAGAACCAAAGATATACATAAGAGTAGGGACTTTATAAGTTTCCTGTGGAAGTGGGGGCCAACTCTAACCTAGGCATTCCTAGCTGGCTGATTGATCGTGGGTGTGGACTTAGGTCTGAGAAGGAGATTGTGGTGGATGTTGAAGAGGTCCAGGTTGATCCTTTGTGTGTTTGCAGACAGTCTTGGTTTCACTTTTTCCAAAGGGCTTTTTAATTGGTGGTTTCAATCTGAATTATCCATTTATGCTTTATGTGTATGCCAAAAAGCCTAGAGGAAATATACCTATTCTAAATAAGTTTAACAAATAACCACATGGTGACTAATGGATAAAGTTCATGAGATGGCAAATAAGCAGATCACAACTTCTGAAGTTTTGCCATAAAACAATCAGTCTTATGTACCAGTTGGCAAGACCCTAGTGCAAAATGTGGGGCTATATGCCACAGGGGATGCAAAATAAATTTAGAACATATAACAGATGTCCTTAAAGACATCTTCTTTTAGTGAGAGAAATAAGACATTCACATGTGAAGGATTAAGGGAGGGGGAAGAGTATACTCTGGTTTGTTGATGAAAATTTTGTGGGAAGGGATGGGATTTAGTCTGGATTCAGACAGATGTGGATAGGTTAGGAGGAGGGAGAAAGGCCTTGTAGACATTAGGCATGGCATGAGCAAAAGCAGTGGTCGGAAAGAGCAAGGCATGTGTAGGAAGGGAAAGGAATGAGGGTAATTGGAGTTAATGGATTTAAATGCTATCAATATATAGATGAAGTTCAGATGGCTATCCCTAGACCAGACCTATCCTGGACTTTAGACCTGGATGTCCATCTTCACTTCGATGTCTAGTAGACATTTCAAACTCCACATGTCCAAATCTGAACTCTGTCCTTCCCTCTATATTTGCTTATCTGAAACCTTCCTATTAGTCGATGGCAACTCCATCCTTCCGGTTGCCCAATCCCAAAGCTATAAAGTCATTCTTAGTTCCTCTCTTTTCTCTCATACTTCACAACCCATCCTTTAGGAGTTCCTGATGGTGCCACCTATAAAATAGAGCCAGAATCTGCTGACTTTTCTCCAGCTCCACTGCTGATATCCAGGTAAAATCAACTGTCATCTCTCATGTAGATACTGCAGTAGCCCTCCAACTGATCTCTTTGCTTCCACTCTTCCCCCATCCCCAGTGTATCTCAACACAGCAGCCAAAGTGATTCTTTTGAAAAGAAAGCCCAATTGCCTCACTCCTCTTCTCAAAACCATACAATGGCTCCCCATTTAACTCAGGGTAAAAGCCAAGGTCCTAACAATGGTCCTACATAACCTTGTTCCACGACACCTCTGATCTCATCTCATAACACTCTATTGTACTCCAGCCAGTTTCTGAAATGCATCAACCACACCACTTCTGCCTTAGGACGTTGCATTGGCTGTCCACTCTATCTGGAATATTCTTCCTCCAGTTATCCACATGACTAAATGTCCTTGTCTCCTTCAAAATTTGGCTCAAAAGTCATTTTCTCAATGAGAACATATTTAAAGTTACACATTCCCATAAAACATCTTTATTCCACTTTACCCTATTCTACTTTTTCTTTCTATGTAGTACTTGTCACGTTATAATGTCCTATATAATTTCCTTATTTATTAAGTTTATTGTTTATTGTCTGTTCTTTCCTTGCTAGAATGTAAGTTCCATGAGGGTAGGGAACTTTTGCTTGTTTTTACTCACTGAAACATCTTAAATGCCAATGCCTAGAACAGTGTCTGGCACTTAGTAGGCCTTCAGTAAATATTTGCTGAAAGTATCCTTTTTTTTTGGTTGAGAATAATGGAAATGTTGAAGGTCTTGAAAACCAGGCTGTAAAAATTTATACTTTATGTTGTAGGTGATGGAAACCACTAATCTTTTTGACCAGGGCTATATTATGACTTTATTATATTTAGGAAGATTTGGAATTTGTTTTGGAAGATTAATCTGAGGGCACCTCTTAAGATGGGTTGAGGATGAGGAAGCAGAGAGGATGGAAAATGATAAAACAGTGAGAAGCTAACCAGAAACATTGGAAATGACAAGGGAAGGGCAGATTTAAGGAATCTTAAAGGTCTCTTTCAAAAGAACACAAACACACACACATGCACACACACAATAAAAAAGACTACCATGATTAAGAAGAGAAATCAAGAAGACAGGGAAGAGGGTTGGTTTTGATGTGGAAAGAAGAGTTCAGTTTTGAATATGCTGACTTTGAGGTTGTGGTGGCTTAATCAAGTGAAATCATCCTATAGGTAGGCGAGAACTTTGACCAGCGTTAGAACTGTACATCTAAGAAACATCTATAAAACTATGATAACTAGAGCTATGGAAATAAAGTTCTCCAAGGAAGACTTTGTAGCAGAAAGGAGTAGAAGCCCTGGGAAAAGGCTATAGTTCTGATGCCCAGGGAAAGTAAGGGGCCAGGGAAGGTCAGGGCAGAAGTGGGGAGGAGGGGGCAGAGATGTAGGTATGTGACACAGCAGAGTGGTAGCAACAGGGAAATGAAGGAAAGAGGGAGTGTAGAGAAAGAGGAATAATGGTGGAGGGAGAAAGGCCTTGTAGACATTAGGCATGGAGAAAGAGGTGGTGTCAAGTATCCGGCGCCTAGTAGGTGCTCAGTAAGTACTTGTGGGGTAAAGAAAGTGCCTTAGAGAATTTGAGGTAAATGAAGACATAGAAATACCATAGGGTTTGGAAAACTGGAGATCTTTAGAATGTGGGAGAGAGCAGTTTCATAAGAGGTGGGGAAGAAACCCTTTCTCTGGGGCTTCAGCATGGGTGGTAAGAAAACAGGGACAATGGAGATAAACCAGGCTCTGAAGTAGATACAAAGAAGCAAATGCATTTTACACAGCATTTAAGGTGGATTAAAATACATTTTAACTAAGAGATGGAACCTAGTAAAAATTCTTTAAACTATTACCTGGATTATTCTTCCTATTTTTGGGAATTCTGAAAGTTCCTTAACCTACCCTATCCTCCTTTTTTAAAGAGGAGTGATATTTAGAGTTTAAAAATGTTGCTAGTATTCCTACATCCAAATGTATTTCCCCTTGTGCACTGTGTCTATTTAAAGAATCCACACCTGCATAAACGAGGAGATGCTTAAGAGTTTTTATTCAAATACCCTAGATACAAACTTGCATTCAGATCAGTTGTTGAGAAAACAAAGACGTGTTTCCGGAGAGAAAGCACAAGCAAATTTATTAATAAGAATCCATTTATCCTTTCGAATTTGGGAAAAAAATTCATGCTGTTGTATCGTGACTGTGTACACGCAGCAAACTGTCTCAGTCGTGCCCTCTCCACATTCCTGTTCACTTTGAAGAAGAATTTGGCCCACAGTAGATTTAATGATGCTGCTGCTTTAATGTTATTTCTGAAAATTACATCTTTTCTCCATCAGATCAAACTCATACGTTCTGAAATTGGCTATTTAAAATGTAGGAGATTCCTCAACTGTTTTTAGTTATGAAATATCAAATATATTTATGACATTTGAAGCACCTTATTTTACTACTTTTGATGACAGTCTCTGTAATACATTTTCTTCCTTTTAAATTCTTTAGAGTCTCTGAGCAGGTGCTTGTTACATAAGGTAAGGGAATAAAGAGACAGTTCGGAAAAAAAAAAAAGAAAAATCCTATAACTTTATAAAACAATTCATATTTTGAGTTACGTCATTAGACAATGGTAAAATTAAGATAATAGATGATGTCTCTCTGAATTGTGGTCCCTCATGGTATGAAATACAGGCACACTCTCACTTAAGAAAGAGCAGAATAAACATCCTGGATTATTGGTGAACAGCACCCACGTTTGTTCCATTTCTCTGTTCATCAGGGAAGTGCCAAGAATGAGGTCCTGGACAGGCCAGTGGCAATACAGTGTTTTGGACCACCATCTGGCTCAGGTGCCAGCCTTGAGGCTGCAGGTACCCCTCTCCTTACCCCACCAACCCAGCTCAGCCTGTCTTGCTGAGGCTGAGAACCCTCTCCCCAAGAGGAGGCAGATCCCCACTTAGGAATATAGTGCTTGATCTATGCCCACTAGATGCTCAGCATTTGTGGTTCCACTTTTGATCTGGGGAGATGATATTATGCTAGTTTTATTATGGGAAGCCTCTAGGAGAATACAGGGAAAGACAAGTTCAGCAATTAATCTTGAAATGTTCAATATATTAATTAATATATACTACTTAGGAAATTTTACACTGGAAATAAAGACTGAAACTTTTAAAGAAGTGGGGCTAAATTAGTTAAAATGTGAGGATTTTGTAGCAGTTTGGTTTGTCCATACCATAGGCATCCACAAACTCCTCCCAATAGCCACCCTCCTCTTCCACTTTTTAAGCCTCAGAGCTGGATCCAAAAACTTAGCACTTCTGTCAATAACCAGTTCCATACTGCAGAAGATAGATGCTCTTATGGCTCTTTTTATCTTTGAGGATCTGTGGTGTTTTTAAAAATATTAATTTTTCTTTCAAGCTACTTTACAAAGTATTTAAAGAATATTTCTTCTATCATCACTTATTAACATTTAAAATGCTAACTTTTTAATCTCAAATTTGTTCCTGAAAGGGGTTTACTCTATGTTGACACTAACATTTGTATCCTCAGAGTGAACACACTGAGAAAGATCTATATATAGTTTGAATTCATGAAATAACAGCCCTTCCTTACCGTGTGTATGTGGAAAGCCCTTCATCCTTAATCTTAAAAGCAAGATGCATGAATAAAAGATATTTCAAGTTCTATATAAATGTGGATTCTTCTCCTGCACTTTCTTTATAATTGAGGGCTTACTGGAAGTTGTTACCTTTAACATAAAATTTGGCTACACTGGAAGAGAATGCTTTAATATCCAAGTTCTCATTTTATAAAAATAATTTTCAATAGAATTGATCTTTCAGAAAACATACCTCCATGAACTTGAAACAGCATAATAAATCCAACAATTAATAATTAAATGCAACAGAATTATGAAAATGTTACCAAGAGTTCAAAGTTGTTGGTCTCTGGTCTGTGTTTTTATACTTCTACTGTATATGTTCTAGCTGGAGTTAGGGATATTTCTTCTTGTCCTTTGCTTTATGTTATGCATTTGTGATGTTAAAAATAAACATTACGATTATTAAAGTTTTAAAAAAGTTTTAAATAATTGATATTGACTCACCACTTTCCATTCTGGATGGTTCTGGTGAATTTCCTTCTTAATGGCAATGTAGGATTTCTGGTGAATGGCGTATTTTGCTGGATAAGGGAGCCTGGTCTCCTGGAAAGGTCAGCCTGATCTTGATGGGAAACGCTTCTGTACATGGTAGTGATGCTTCTGAAATGACTTGCTTTAGATTTGATTAAATGCAAATCCTTTTGTGTCTGTTTCTCTACAATTTGCATCCTCAATGTAGATTATATATGAAGGTACTTTTTTTTCCTCTCCAAGAGGATTTTTAGTCAGTAACAATGAGTTTCCATTGGGAACAAACTCTCTTGAACGTTTATTATGGAAACAAGGAATCCATTATTTGCTTTATGAATAGCAGTGGCATTTTCTATCCTTTTAATATGGAGTTAGGTTTTAAAAAATAGTATTTATGAAAAAGCCATATTTCCCAGTAGGTAATATATGTACTATGCTGTTAATATTGTAATTATGAGTACACAATTTTTAAAAGCTAGGTTATCTTTCAGATAAAGATAGAATTCAGGAAGGTTTTTTATTTAGGGATAAAAATCAAAATGAATGTTACTTTAATACAATAGGATATCCTTTTTATTATATGTAAAACATCAATATATGATCTATAGCAGAGGTTCCTAAACCTGAAAGTACATCAAAATCACCAGTGGAGCTTGTTTAAAATAACTTTGCCCAGCTCCCAGCCAATTGTAATTCAGAATCTTTTGAAGTAGAGGCCCAGATAGCTATATTTTAAAACAAACTTCTGATTTTTTTAAAAAAGGGTCTTTTTTGATGCACAATCAGTGTGAACTCCTTTAGATCATAATTTAAAGAAACGAAATTTGAGGTACTTTCTGATATTTCCATCATAGATCTTAACCCACTATTGCTGCTTAACCTAATTTTGGTTTTGTCTCCCAGTCTTTTTTTTTTTTTTTTAACATGTTTATTGGAGTATAATTGCTTTACAATGGTGTGCTCCTAGTCTTTTTAATTATTTATTTATTTAGTTATTTTTGGTTGTGTTGGGTCTTTGATGCTGTGCGTGAGCTTTCTCTAGTTGCTTCAAGTGGGGGCTACGCTTCCTTGCGGTGCACGGGCTTCTCATTGTGGTGGCTTCTCTTGTTGTGGAGCACGGGCTCTAGGCGCACGGGCTTCAGTAGTTGTGGCGCACGGGCTTAGTTGCCCTGTGGCACGTGGGATCTTCCTGCACCAGGGATCGAATCCGAGTCCCCCATATTGGCAGGCAGATTCTTTTTTTTTTTTATACAATTTTTAAAAGTTACACTCCATTTACATATATTACAAAATATTGACTTTATTCCCCATTTTTTTTGCTGTTAGTAAGATTTTTTTAAACATCTTTATTGGAGTATAATTGCTTCACAATGGTGTGTTAGTTTCTGCTTTATAACAAAGTGAATCAGCTATACATATACATATATCCCCATATCCCTTCCCTCTTGCATCTCCCTCCCTCCCACCCTCCTTATCCCACCCCTCTAGGTGGTCACAAAGCACCGAGCTGATCTCCCTGTGCTATGCGGCTGCTTCCCACTAGCTATCGGTTTTACATTTGGTAGTGTATATATGTCCATGCCACTCTCTCACTTTGTCCAGCTTACCCTTCCCCTTCCCCGTGTCAAGTCCATTCTCTAGTAGGTCTGAGTCTTTATTCCCGTCCTGCCCCTAGGTTCTTCATGACCATTTTTTCCCCCTTAGATTCCATGTATATGTGTTAACATACGGTATTTGTTTTTCTCTTCCTGACTTACTTCACTCTGTGTGACAGACTCTAGGTCCATCCACCGCACTATGAATAACTCAGTTTCGTTTCTTTTTATGGCCGAGTAATATTCCATTGTATATATGTGTCACATCTTCTTTATCCATTCATCTGTCAGTGGACACTTAGGTTGCTTTCATGTCCTGGCTATTGTAAATAGAACAGCAATGAACATTGTGGTACATGACTCTTTTTGAATTATGGTTTTCTCAGGGTATATGCCCAGTAGTGGGATTGCTGGGTCGCATGGTAGTTCTATTTTTAGTGTTTTAAGGAACCTTCAAACTGATCTCCATAGTGGCTGTATCAATTGAAATTCCTACCAACAATGCAAGAGGGTTCCCTTTTCTCCAAACCCTCTCCAGCATTTACTGTTTGTAGATTTTTTGATGGTGGCCATTCTGACTGGTGTGAGGTGATATCATTGTAGTTTTGATTTGCATTTCTCTAATGATTAATGATGTTGAGCATTCTTTCATGTGTTTGTTGGCAATCTGTGTATCTTCTTTGGAGAAATGTCTATTTAGGTCTTCTGCCCATTTTTGGATTGGGTTGTTTGTTTTTTTGATATTGAACTGCATGAGCTGCTTGTAAATTTTGAAAATTAATCCTTTGTCAGTTGCTTCATTGCCTATTGCCTTTTCATCTTCTTTATGGTTTCCTTTGCTGTGCAAAAGCTCTTAAGTTTCATTAGGTCCCATTTGTTTATTTTCGTTTTTATTTCCATTTCTCTAGGAGGTGGGTCAAAAGAATCTTGCTGTGATATATGTCATAGAGTGTTCTGCCTATGTTTTCCTCTAAGAGTTTGATAGTGTCTGGCCTTACATTTAGATCTGTAATCCATTTTTTTTTTTTTTAAATTTTATTTATGGCTGTGTTGGGTCTTCGTTTCTGTGCGAGGGCTTTCTCTAGTTGTGGCGAGCGGGGGCCACTCTTCATCGCGGTGCGCAGGCCTCTCACTATCGCGGCCTCTCCCGTTGCGGAGCACAGGCTCCAGACGCGCAGGCTCAGTAATTGTGGCTCACGGGTCCAGCTGCTCTGCGGCATGTGGGATCCTCCCAGACCAGGGCTCGAACCCGTGTGCCCTGCATTGGCAGGCAGATTCTCAACCACTGCGCCACCAGGGAAGCCCTGTAATCCATTTTGAGTTTATTTTTGTGTATGGTGTTAGGGAGTGTTCTAATTTCATACTTTTACATGTAGCTGTCCAGTTTTCCCAGCAACACTTATTGAAGAGGCTGTCTTTTCTCCACTGTATATTCTTGCCTCTATTATCAAAGATAAGGTGACCATATGTGCGTGGGTTTATCTCTGGGTTTCTATCCTGTTCCATTGATCTATAATTCTGTTTTTGTGCCAGTACCATACTGTCCTGATTTCTGTAGCTTTGTAGTATATTCTGAAGTCAGGGAGCCTGATTCCTCCAGCTGTGTTTTTGTTTCTCAAGATTGCTTTGGCTATTCGGGGTCTTTTGTGTTTCCATAAAAATTGTGAAATTTTTGGTTCCAGTTCTGTGAAAAATGTCATTGGTAGTGTGATAGGGATTGCATTGAATCTGTAGATTGCTTTGGGTAATATAGTCATTTTCACAATGTTGATTCTTCCAATCCAAGAACATGGTATATCTCTCCATCTGTTGATATCATCTTTAATTTCTTTCAAAAGTGTCTTACAGTTTTCTGCATGCAGGTTTTTGTCTCCTTAGATAGGTTTATTCCTAGGTATTTTATTCTTTTTGTTGCAATGGTAAATGGGAGTGTTTCCTTAATTTCTCTCTCATATTTTTCATCATTCGTGTATAGGGATGCAAGAGATTCCTGTGCATTAATTTTGTATCCTGCTACTTTACCAAATTCATTGATTAACTCTAGTAGTTTTCTGGTAGCATCTTTAGGATTCTCTATGTATAGTATCATGTCATCTGCAAACAGTGACAGCTCTACTTCTCCTTTTCCAATTTGGATTCCTTTTATTTCTTTTTCTTCTCTGATTGCTGTGGTGAAAACTTCCAAAATAATGTTGAATAATAGTGGTGAGAGTGGGCAACCTTGTCTTGTTCCTAATCTTAGCAGAAATGGTTTCAGTTTTTCACCATTGAGGACGATGTTGACTGTGGGTTTGTCATATATGGCCTTCATTATGTTGAGGTAAGTTCCCTCTATGCTTACTTTCTGGAGGGTTTTTATCATAAATAGGTGTTGAATTTTGTCAAAAGCTTTTTCTGCATCTATTGAGACGATGATATGTTTTTATTTTTCAGTTTGTTAATATGGTGTATCACATTGATTGATTTGCGTGTACTGAAGAATCCTTGCATCTGTGGGATAAACCCCACTTGATCATGGTGTATGATCCTTTTAATGTGCTGTTGGATTCTGTTTGCTAGTGTTTTGTTGAGGATTTTTGCATCTATGTTCATCAGTGATATTGGCCTGTAGTTTTCTTTCTTTGTGACACGTTTGTCTGGTTTTGGTATCAGGGTGATGGTGGCCTTGTAGAATGAGTTTGGGAGTGTTCCTCCCTCTGGTATATTTTGGAAGAGTTTGAGAAGGGTTAGTGTTAACTCTTCTCTAAATGTTTGATAGAATTCGCCTGTGAAGCTGTCTGGTCCTGGGCTTTTGTTGGAAGATTTTAAAACGCAGTTTCAATTTCAGTGCTTGTGATTGGTCTGTTTATATTTTCTCTTTCTTCCTGGTTCAGTCTGGGAGGGTTGTGCTTTTCTAAGAATTTGTCCATTTCTTCCAGGTTGTCTATTTTATTGGCATATATTTGCTTGTAGTAATCTCTCATGATCCTTTGTATTTCAGCAGTGTCAGTCTTTACTTCTCCTTTTTCATTGCTAATTCTACTGATTTGAGTCTTCTCCCTTTATTTCTTGATGAGTCTGGCTAATGGTTTATCAATTTTGTGTATCTTCTCAAAGAACCAGCTTTTAGTTTTATGGATCTTTGCTATTGTCTCCTTCATTTCTTTTTCATTTATTTCTGATCTGATCTTTATGATTTCTTTCCTTTTGCTAACTTTGGGTTTTTTTTTGTTCTTCTTTCTATAATTGCTTTAGGTGTAAGGTTAGGTTGCTTATTTGAGGTATTTCTTGTTTCTTAAGGTAGGACTGTGTTGCTATAAACGTCCCTCTTAGAACTGCTTTTGCTGCATTCCATAGGTTTTGGGTGGTCGTGTTTTCATTGTCATTTGTTTCTAGGTATTTTTTGATTTCCTATTTGATTTCTTCAGTGATCTCTGGGTTATTTAGTAGTGTATTGTTTAGCCTCCATGTGTTTGTATTTTTTACAGATTTTTTTCCTGTAATTGATATGTAGTATCATAGCATTGTGGTCAGAAAAGATACTTGATATGATTTCCATTTTCTTAAATTTACCAGGGCTTGATTTGTGACCCAAGATATGATCTATCCTGAAGAATGTTCCATGAGCACTTGAGAAGAAAGTATATTCTGTTGTTTTTGGATGGAATGTCCTATAAATATCAATTAAGTCCATCTTGTTAATGTATCATTTAAAGCTTATGTTTCCTTATTTATTTTGATTTTTGATGATCTGTCCATTGGTGAAAGTGGGGTGTTAAAGTCCCCTACTATGATTGTGCTACTGTCGATTTCCCCTTTTATGGCTGTTAGCATTTGCCTTATGTATTGAGGTGCTCCTATGTTGGGTGCATAAATATTTACAATTGTTACACCTTCTTCTTGGATCGATCCCTTGATCATTATATAGTGTCCTTCTTTGTCTCTTGTAATAGTCTTTATTTTAAAGTCTATTTTGTCTGATATGAGAATTGCTACTCCAGCTTTCTTTTGATTTGCATTTGCATGGAATATCTTTTCCATCCCCTCACTTTCAGTCTGTATGTGTCCCTAGGTCTGAAGTGGGTCAGTTGTAGACAGCATATATACGGGTCTTGTTTTTGTATCCCTCAGTCAGTCTATGTGTTTTGGTTGGAGCATTTAATCCATTTACATTTAAGGTAGTTATCAATATGTATGATCCTATTACCATTTTCTTAATTGTTTTGTGTTGTTATTGTAGGTCTTTTCCTTCTCTTGTGTTTCCTGCCTACAGAAGATCCTTTAGCATTTGTTGTAAAACTGGTTTGGTGGTGCTGAATTCTCTTAGCTTTTGCTTGTCTGTAAAGCTTTTAATTTCTCCATCAAATCTTAATGAGATCCTTGCTGGGTAGATTAATCTTGGTTGCAGGTTTTGCCCTTTCATCTCTCTAAATATGTCCTGCCACTCCCTTCTGGCTTGCAGAGTTTCTGCTGAAAGATCAGCTGTTAACCTTATGGGGATTCACTTGTATGTTACTTGTTGTTTTTCCCTTGCTGCTTTTAATATTTTTTCTTTGTATTTAATTTTTGATAGGTTGATTAATACGTGTCTTGGCATGTTTCTCCTTGGATTTACCTTGTATGTGACTCTCTCTGCTTCCTGGACTTGATTAACTATTTCCTTTCCCATATTAGGGAAGTTTTCAACTATAATCTCTTCAAACATTTTCTCAGTCCCTTTCTTTTTCTCTTCTTCTTCTGGGACCCCTATAATTTGAATGTTGGTGCATTTAATGTTGTCCCAGATGTCTCTGAGACTGTCCTCAATTCTTTTCATTTTTTTTTCTTTTCTCTGCTCTGCAGTAGTTATTTCCACTATTTTATCTTCCAGGTCACTTATCCGTTCTTCTGCCTCAGTTATTCTGCTATTGATTCCTTGTAGAGAATTTTTAATTTCATTTATTGTGTTGTTCATCATTGTTTGTTTGCTCTTTAGTTCTTCTAAGTCCTTGTTAAACGTTTCTTTTATTTTCTCCATTCTATTTCCAAGATTTTGGATCATCTTTACTATCATTATTCTGAATTCTTTTTCAGGTAGACTGCCCATTTCCTCTTCACTTGTTAGGTCTGGTGGGTTTTTGCCTTGCTCCTTCATCTGCTGTGTTTCTCTGTCTTCTCATTTTGCTTAACTTACTGTGTTTGGGGTCTGCTTTTCGCAGGCTACAGGTTCATAGTTCCCATTGTTTTTGGTGTCTGCCCCCAGTGGCTAAGGTTGGTCAGTCGGTTGTGTAGGCTTCCTGGTGGAGGGGAGTAGTGCCTGTGTTCTGGTGGATGAGGTTGGATCTTGTCTTTGTGGTGAACAGGACCACGTCTGGTGGTGTGTTTTGGGGTGTCTGTGACCTTATTATGATTTTAGGCAGCCTCTCTGTTAATGGGTGGGGTTGTGTTCCTGTCTTGCTAGTTGTTTGGCATAGGGTGTCCAGCTCTGTAGCTTGCTGGTCGTTGAGTGGAGCTGGGTCTTGGAATTGAGATGGAGAGCTCTGGGAGTTTTTGCTGTTTGATATTACGTGGAGCTGGGAAGTCTCTGGTTGTGCAATACCCTGAACTCAGCTCTCCCACCTCAGAGGCACAGGCCTGATGCTTGGCCGGAGCACCAAGCCCCTGTCATCCACATGGCTCAGAATAAATGGGAGAAAAAAAGAAAGAAAGAAAGAAAAAATAAAATAAAATAAAGTTGTTAAAATAAAAAATAAAAAATAATTATTCAAAATTAAAAAAAGTTTAAAATGTAACAAATAAAAAAAAAAAAGAAAGAGAGAAGGAAAGAAGAGAGCAACCAAACCAAGAAATGAATCCACCAATGATAACAAGTGCTAAAAAGTATACTAACCCCCCCCCCCCAAAACAACAAAAAAAATGGACCAACAGAACCCTGGGACAAATGGTAGAAGCAAAGCTATACAGACAAAATCAGACACAGAAGCATACACATACACACTCACAAAATAGAGAGAAAGGGAAAAAAAATATATATATATATATCGTTGCTCCCAAAGTCCGCCTCCTCAATTTGGGATGATTCGTAGTCTATTCAGGTATTCCACAGATGCAGGGTACATCAGGTTGATTGTAGAGATTTAATCCGCTGCTCCTGAGGCTGCATGGAGAAATTTCCCTTTCTCTTCTTTGTTCGCACAGCTCCCGGGGTTCAGCTTTGGACTTGGACCCGCCTCTGCGTGTAGGTCGCCTGAGGGCATCTGTTCTTCGCTCAGACAGGACGGGGTTAAAAGAGCAGCTGCTTCGGGGGCTCTGGCTCACTCAGGCCGGGGGAAGGGAGGGGTACGGATGTGTGGCGAGCCTGCGGCGGCAGAGGCCGGCGTGACGTTGCACCAGCGTGAGGCGCACCGTGCACTCTCCCGGGGAAGTTGTGCCTGGATCACGGGACCCTGGCCGTGGCGGGCTGCACAGGCTCCCGGGAGGGGCGGTGTGGAGAGTGACCTGCGCTCACACACAGGCTTCTTGGTGGCGGCAGCAGCAGCCTTAGCGTCTCATGCCCGTCTCTGGGGTCTGTGCTGATAGCCGCGGCTCGCGCCCATCTCTGGAGCTCCTTTAAGCGGCGCTCTTAATCCTCTTTCCTCCTGCACCAGGAAACAAAGAGGCAAGAAAAAGTCTCTTGCCTCTTCGGCAGCTGCAGACTTTTTCCCGGACTCCCTCCCGGCTAGCTGTGGCGCACTAGCCCCTTCAGGCTGTGTTCACGCCGCCAACCCCAGTCCTCTCCCTGCGATCCAACCAAAGCCCGAGCCTCAGCTCCCAGCCCCGCCCGCCCCGGCGGGTGAGCAGACAGGCCTCTCGGGCTGGTGAGTGCTGCTTGGCGCCGAGCCTCTGTGCGGGAGTCTCTCCGCTTTGCCCTCTGCACCCCTGTGGCTGCGCTCTCCTCCGTGGCTCCGAAGCTTACCCCCTCCGCCACCCGCAGTCTCTGCCTGCGAAGGGGCTCCTAGTGTGTGGAAACCTTTCCTCCTTCACAGCTCCCTCCCACTGGTGCAGGTCCCGTCCCTATTCTTTTGTCTCTGTTTTTTCTTTTTTCTTTTGCCCTACCCAAGTACGTGGGGGAGTTTCTTGCCTTTTGGGAGGTCTGAGGTCTTCTGCCAGCGTTCAGTAGGTGTTCTGTAGGAGCTGTTCCACATATGTCTGTTCCACATATGTCTGATGTATTTGTGGGGAGGAAGGTGATCTCCACGTCTTACTCTTCTGCCCTCTTGAAGGTCCTCGGCAGGCGGATTCTTAACCACTGCACCACTAGGGAAGTCCCTGTCTCCTAGTCTTGAACAAAGTTAGTTCCTGAACACTTTCCAGGTTGTTCTGGATTTGTATAACATGGTATTTCAGGTCTTCAAATGGTAACAGCTAGTGGTCCTCCAGCTCTGCATCACATTTCCATTTCAGACAAATGGAATCCAGACGACAGTGGTTGTGTTCTGTTCAAAGTGTGTTCTGGAGATCCTCATAGGTCCCGGAGAATGGTTCAGGAGATCTGCATAGCTCAAACTGATTTTATAATAAAACTAATTAGTTATTTGCCATTTACTCTTTCATTTTCTCATGAGTGTCCAGAGGAGTTTTCTAGAGGTTACATGACCTGTGATATCGTAGCAGATTGAATGGAGAAGCAGATATGAGAATTTGGCTATTTTGTTTGAAGCCAGACAGCCAATTTGTAAAATTGTAAAACAGTGCCACCCTTTTCGATAAATTTGTTTGGGTTTGGAAAGCATAGCTATTTTTTATTGAAAAGTTATTTATATTGACATGTTATGGATTATTACTGTTATTTTAAATGAATAATACATATTTTAAGTACTATTAGTTTTAATTTACAATGTGATAAATATACGTAGATATAAGTCCTATAAAACAGCTGTTTGGTGTCCTCAATAATGTATAAGAGAATAAAGGTGTTCTGAGACCAGACAGTGTGAGAACTCTCCTCTGGAAGAACATCAGTAGTTTAAATGAGTTTCTAGAGTGTTCTAATGCACAGTTAATTTGAGAACTTTGTGTCTGTGTTTCTCTTACTGATAGAATACACCTTTTGTGGTCTCCACGTTTCTAAAAGAAAACCTAAACGACAAAATTTGTCTCAATTTCCCAGTTTCTCGCAACTGTTTTCTTTCCTCCTTTAAGCAAAGAAAGAGGAAGAGCATAACCACACTGGTCCTAGAGCCGGTGATTTGTGTCCTTTTTTCAAGCAGGAGTGCATTCTTTTTTTTTTTTTTTTAATTAATTAATTTATTTCATTTACTTATTTTTTGGCTGCGTTGGGTCTTAATTCACGGTGGCTTCTCTTGTTGCGGAGCACGGGCTCCAGGGATGCGGGCTTCAGTAGTTGTGGCTCACGGGGTCTAGAGCACAGGCTCAGCAATTGTGGCGAACGGGCTTAGTTGCTCCATGGCATGTGGGATCTTCCCAGACCAGGGCTCGAACGCATGTCCCCTGCATTGGCAGGCGGACTCTTAACCACTGTGCCACCAGGGAAGCCCAGGAGTGCATTCTTGCTTAATCTTTGAACCAGTAGCTCTATATTAAAATAAAATATAAAATTTTTAAGTGACAGTAAATTCTCCAAGCATGTAGATTTTTCTCAACACTGTAGTTTTAAAGGAGCTGGAATGTTATAAAGCTTTCAAGCATAATGGAACCATTTACAAACACAGATACAGCCCCCATTGTTGATGGAATAAAACTCAACTTCCTTAGCCTGGCACTCGACGTCTTCTACGATCTGGGCCCGTCCTACCTTTCCTCTTGTTTACTAGTTCTTCCCTCCACACAGCCTCAATCCCAGTGCACAGTGTGGTCCTTGACCACCTGCCTCAGAATTACCTGCAACACTTAATAAATGCAGTCTATCTTAGATTTACTGAATCAGAATATCAGGCCGTCATGCCAGATAATCTGCCTAATACACAAGATTCAACCCCTCCCCCCATTTTGATTCTTAATAAATACTGAAGGTTGAGGGCCCTGCTCTAGCTATAACTGATAACTCAGTGATTTTCAAAATTCAGCCCAAATTACTTTCTCCAGGCAGTTTGCTTGTATACTCACCAAGATGGGTTCAATGGCCCATTTCATGGTGCTTCTTGCTTGAGTCTCTGTAATGGCAGTGATTTCATGCTGCTTTCCATTCTGGTCAGTGGCTTGCCTAGTCAACCTCCATCCCTAACCAGACTGGCTCTCTCTTCTGCTCTGTATTCCCTCTGCTCTTAACTGTGTTGATGGTGCTGTGTACCTAGAAGGTACCCAGTGAGTGCCTGCCATGCTGAACCCTGCTACAGAATCTATCAGAGATGACAGTTTCTGGATATGAGCAGCAATAAGAGATAAAACATTGCAGAGGGAATTCCGTTATGTTTCATGGTAGAGAAACGTTATCACAAGTATAACCTTTCTCTTTCCACAAACTGGACACAAAACTGAAGAGTTTATAACCATCTCCCTGTAGGCTGATCCTGCATCCAAAACTCAAAGACACGATGATTTTCTAGAAGAAGTTTAATGTAGAGACGTCTAGTACCCTGCAGAAGCATTTCAGAGATTAGACGTCATGGGAAGAGCTGAAATGTGTTGAAGCTGAGAAATTGATTTGCAATAGGTATGGGCTTGGGCTTTAAAAATACCCTCTAGTACACTTGCTGCATTTGCATAGAACTCCAGAATTGTTTACATAGAATTAAATACATTTAAAAAGAAATCCCAGAAAGGCTGTTTTCTTATCCCAAGGAAACAAATCTTCGGCAGATGTAAGTGGATGGTTGTTGCTGGAAGGATGTGGGTTGGTGACAGATTTTGCCTGTGTTCGCTTCAGTTGCTGGTGGGTTCAGAAACACGGCACATGCACAGTCAGGCAGGTTGTTGGGTCAAAGTAAGGTCTGATGATGGTGTGGAGCAGCCTGTTAAGAGTGAGGGGAAAACGAGTGTAAGTTTAAGTAAAATAAACACAAACCCACATAACGCAGGCACCACTAGTATTTGCCTCCTTTATCTTTTTGGGGAACACCCGTCAGATGCTCCCAACCACAACATTTCTGTATCAGCTTCCCTATCCTTTCCAGGGCCTGCTGCACGGGTTGGGTAGCTCCTGATGACTTGGCAGGGGCTTCACTGACAAACTTGCTGTAAGGCAGTCAAGTGGAGGTGAGGTTGTGGGGGGCAGGTGGGAGAAAGCCCAGAGCAGGCCTGCTGAGGTGGGAAGCACGGCACCCTCTGTTTCTTCCACCCTGCCTTTGTTCCAAGCCTTTCCTGTTTCCAAGGCCTCTTTATGAGGGGGCTTTGAAGGGAGCAGTTAAGGCTGCCTGGTGGTTTGGCCTTCACTGCACAGTGCACAGGGGCCCAGGGACACCCTTACTACAGGGGCAGGGGCAGAAGGGAGAAGATTCTACAGGGAGGCAGAGGTGAAGTGTGCTAGTAACATGTGAGCTGCCTCTTTTTTTTTTTTTTTTAATTTTATTTATTTATTTATTTTTGGCTGTGTTGGGTCTTCGTTTCTGTGCGAGGGCCTTCTCTAGTTGTGGCAAGCAGGGGCCGCTCTTCATCGCGGTGCGCGGGCCTCTCACTATCGCAGCCTCTCTTGTTGCGGAGCACAGGCTCCAGACGCGCAGGCTCAGTAATTGTGGCTCACGGGCCCAGTTGCTCCGCGGCACATGGGATCTTCCCAGACCAGGGCTCGAACCCGCGTCCCCTGCATTGGCAGGCAGTCTCTCAACCACTGCGCCACCAGGGAATCCCAAGCTGCCTCTTAAATGGAGAAAAGAACAGGCATTCTGACATAGTGAGTATATATCCAGGCTCTGCTCTTGATTCTCGACACAGAGCTTCTAAAATCCTTGTACTTTCCTGAGCGTTACGGGTGCTAGGAGCATCTCTTTTTCTAATATTTGGTCTTTGACCCTGGTTCCTGGCACAGAGTTCCTGAATCCCTTAGAATTTCCTGGTTGATAGGCGTGTCTGTTGTTCTAAGGAGGTGACACTTGATGGGCTCTTGGATAACTTCAGAATGGGTGCTGGTCACCAGAAAGACCAAGCCACGACTAAAAGCTTGGAACTTTCAGCCCTATCCCTCACCCTCCAGGGAGGGGAGAGGAGCTGGAGTTTCATCATGCCTACATGATGGAGCCTCCATAAAGATCCCTAAACGGCAGGGTCCAGAGAGCCCAAGGGTTGGTGAGGTGCTGCTCTCTGGGAGGGCAGCACCCCGGAGAAGGTGTGGAAGCTTCCCACCCCTTGCCCTGTGCATCACTTCCATTTGTTCCTGAGCTGCGTCCTTTATAATAAATGGGTGATAGTAGGTAAACTGTTTCCCTGGGTTCTATGAGCCATTCTAGCAAATTATGGAACCTGAGGAGGGTTGGCTTTAATTTTTGTAAGTTTTTTTTTTTTTTTTTGCACAGGATTTTAATTTTTATTTAGCAGGATGTATCAATCTTTTCTCTAAGTCTTCTAGAGGCCTAGTCTTCTAGACCTTTTTAAAATACAGGTTTATAAAGGAATTCTCCCACATTTTTCTTTAGTATTTTAATTAATTATTTATTTTTATTTTTTTATAAATTTATTTATTTAATTATTTATTTTTAAACACTTAAATCTTGGATCCAATTGGAATCCAGATGGTAAAACAATTATTTGAAAAGTTATCTTTTCTATACTGATTTGAGATGACTCTTTTATCATAATCTAAATTCCTGTGTATATTTTTGTGTATTTCTTGACTTTCCATTCTGTTCCATAAGTCTATTTATGTACCAAACCAGCATCATTTGAATTTTTGAGACTTTAGGTTTTAAGATTTGATAGGGATATTTGCTCCTATTTTCCCAGAGTTTTCTTAGCTATTTTAATTTGGTTTTTCTGCATATGAACTTTATAATTATCCTGTCTAGTCCAAAAAAGAGAGAGAGAGAGAAAGAGAGAGAGAGAGAAAAGGAGAAAACCAAAACCCTTCTGGTATATTTATTGATTAGGTTCATGTTAGTTACATTTACAAATTAACATTTTTCACTTGTTCAATAAAAAATACCTTATTTGGTATCTTTCTGTATTGTTTAATTTTTATTCATGTTTAACCTAATTCTTATGAAGTTTATTCTAGATACTTTATCTGTTTTCTTGATATTGAAAATAGAGTCTTTTCTTCCATTATACTCTAACTCGTTGTCTGTATATATGAAAGCTGTTGATTTCTACATATTAATTCAGCACCTCTCTATGTTACCAGATTTCTTATTGTTTCCAGTAGTTTTACAGTTAGTTGTATTGTGTTTTTAAAATATATGATCATATCATCTGGGGATATTTTAAGTAAATTATATATTCATGGAAAAATATCCTTTTAATCTAGATTATAGATTTATTTGTGTAGAGTTGAATGGAGTGGACTATTATGATCCTTTTAATTTCTTCATGTGTGTTTCTCACTTATTTCTTTTTATGTATATTGGGTGCTTTACCTTTTCCTTAACTAGGTTAGCTGGTAGTTTATTCATTTTTAAGGTACACTTTTTGCATTTATTTATTAGTTCTGTTTTCTAGCTCATTAATTTCTGCTTTATCAATTCTTTACTTCTATTTTCCTTTGCTTTATTATGTTATTCCTTTCCTAACGTTCTGTGTTGTTTTCCTAACTTTCCTAACTTGCTGATTAACACATTTGTTTTTATCCTTATTAGTTTACTAAGATACTGTCCTGAAAGTTATGACTTAAACATTAATTATCAAATTCAATGGCTTTCGCCCATCTGCATCATCTTTATCTTTCATATAGTTGCCCCTTGTTGAGAATCCTTTCTTTTTTCTCCCAGAACACTGAGCCCTTCTGATTTTTCAGCGTTTCAGGTAAGTTTTCTTTTTTTTCCCTGAAGATTCTTCCCTGTACTGTTACTGTGTGTGTTTTCTAAAGTCCCGCCAACACCCTTGTTTAAGCCCAAGTTGGTCATCCTGTCTTCTCTTACCCTCCTGGTCTCTTTCCCTACTGACTACTTTAAATCCATATCTTACACTAGAAATAACTCTCGTCTCAGCTTCAGACTTACATTTTGAGCTGCTTTTAGAAACCTCTCTCTGGGTCTTCTAGGAATTTAAATGTAATATTTGAAGCTGAACGCTTCACCCCACCATCTTTACCCATTCTCCTTCATGCTTTGACTTCCATACCTCAGTAGCCTCACCATTGTTTAAGGAGCTAAACCTTGACAACTCTGAGTAATGTTTTATTTTTCTTTTTCACTCCCAACATTCAACCAATTGTCAAATCCTGTCAGTCCTGCTTCCACTGTGGTTTTCCTTTCAGGCTCCTTGCTGTACCTATAACTTGATTCCAGCCTGTGCTTTCTCCTCCTTGACTATGGCAGTGGTTTTCTATTAGTTTCTCTATTTCCAACCTCCCCCTTCACTCCACCTGTCTCAACCAGCATCAGAGCTCTGAATATTCACTGCCCAACTCGAAATACCGGAAGATACCTCATGGCCCACAAGTAAAGGATTTCCTTGTCTGATCCTCTGCAATGCGGCTCTGATCTCCCCCAAGCTAATACGCTATATACTCATATGCTCATTGCTTTTTAGAGTTCCTGCATTTTATTATCTTCAAACTTGGCTCATACTGTTTTCTCCACTGGTAATGTTTTATTCTCTTCTTTATCTAGTACAATTTTATTCATCCTTCAAATTCCATCTCATATACAACTTCCTCTGTGAAGACTTTCCTGTTGCCCCTGAATCTAAGACCATTTCTCTCTCTCCATTGTGTTGGGTTTTCTTCTCTGAACACATTTATTAATTTACTTGCTTTGTCTTCCCATTAGATCTTGAGTCCTGAGAAGGCTGAGACTGTATCTTCTGAGAAATGTAAGCCAGCACTTTTAAATAGTAAGTTCTCAAATATGTATTGAACATAGGAAAATTCTCTAAAACAAGATGAAGAAATAAAGTAGAAGAGTCCCTGAATGACTGTGTCTGGCAAACAGCTTGTGACTTTTCTGAACTGTAACATGAGGGAGAAATAAACTTTATTTTTAAGTCACTGTAATTCAAGGTCTCTTTGTTACAACATATTAGTCTTTCAAACCAATACTATGGGGAACATACATAAGTAGCTGATGACATTAACATCTACAGAGGAAGGCTCATTCATTCATTGATCTCAGGGGGTGATAATCAGCTCTGTCTGACAAATACATGAAGACCTAGGGGTGACCCTTCCAGGCTGACTGAACCTTTGCAGTAGGGAATGACAGCAGTCTGGCTGTGTGGGAGTGACCTGACATGGAGTGGATAGTCTCATGTCATGATGACCTTGTAACCGCTGGTGAGACTAAGACCTGAGCTCAGCTTAGAACAAGAGGTGAAGAATCCACACTTCTCCCAAGGATAGAAGCAACCTTGAAAGGTAAAAATAAGGTGAGCAAAACTAGACAAGACTCACAGGAATGTGATGGAGTGGGATGCAGTGGCAGTCCAGATGTGCCTGAAGGGCAAGAATTCTTGAGACTCAAGTGGGAGAGGTACCATCCTCTGCCTTGGTCAGAATACTGGGGGCTTGCAGGGGCTGGAGTGCCTACAGAGTAGATATGATAAAGCCTAGGGACAGAAAGGAACACCTGGAGGCTCATTCTTAGAAAATGTATCAGCATCCTGGTTCCAACAGGGTCCAGAGTCTGTCACACTTCGCAAGATGCTAACCTGAACTGAGTTAGGACCAAGTCTGTGTAGCTTGAAAAACACTTGACCTCATGTTGGTTGACACTACATTGGGCTGCTTCCTGAATCTACTTTTGTCTATCCAGACCTCTCCTGTCTGATCCTTTGAATGCTTGTGTCAACTGAAAAAAACAAACAAAAACAACAACAACAAAAAACAACATACAATGTGAGAGCTGTGAGTTCAGTTTTATTTGGGGACTTACTGAGGACTATAGCCAGGGAGATAGCCTTTCAGATAGCTCTGAGGAACTGCTCTGAAAAGGTAGCAGGGAGGCCAGTATACATAGGATTTTGTGAAGGGATACGTGCAATCAATAACACATCTTGGTAAAAGGTTGCTGCTAGTCACAAGGAGCGAATGTCTCTGTTAATTATTTTAAGTGTTTTTCTAGGTAGGAGAATATGCAAGAAATTTGGTTCGTAATATTTTCTCCTGAAAATATCTAACTATCTGAAGGCCTGTTCTGCCAGTTTTTTTCCGAAGGCACAGAGTGTCTCATTGCTGATCTCAACCCTGAACTCCTTTCAGGCCCTGTTAAAGGTCAGCAATGGCAGTGGCTAGTGACTTCATTCTTGTAGAACCAGATGGCGAGTGACATTCTTTAGTTTGCACTTGGAATTTCTCCATCTCCCCAGGTTTCTAGAGGTGGGTGGGGGAGACCAGCCAGCTGCCTATTTCTCTGGGCTGGACCATACCACAGATCCTTCTTACCAACCACCCTGACTTGACGGCACCTGACACCAGAGTATGACCACTGCTCGGGATTCTAGAAGCTGTACTTACATCCTGTTGCTTCAGACTACACCTCTTAGCTGTCCCTTGTTCTTATAACTCTCTATTGTCACATGCCAGAGCTAGCTGAGAGTTCTGCTGGGGCTGTTGACCTGACCTGACCTGCTAACCTCTCTCCCATGGAAGTGCCTGACACTTCAGTCTCAGGTGAACTGTCTCGCTTCTGTGTGTCAAGTAAGGGACAAGGGATAGAGATCCACTAACAGCTCCTGAAACTGCAAGGAAGGTGGGGATACAGCCTGCAACAGTGCATACTGCAGCCCTTCCTTCTATTATTCTGAGTTTTTATATAAGCTCAGGGAAAATGGTTTTTTTGAGAAGAAAGAACCATTTCCACCCCCCCCCCATTTTTTCTTTCCTTTCCTGCTCCTTCATTACCACTAACTTCTCTATTGAGTTTCCCCCAGATGTTGGGTAAGACCCACAGATAGCCAAGATGTTTCCTAAACCTGGCGAGAGGTTTTAGAAGACAGGATTTTTCAGTCTGCTGTAGAGTAAGTGACTGGGGTCTGGGATTTAGGTCTCCTGGATTCTAGCCCTTGCTTTTTCCTGATATGCTGGGTAAATCCTTGAGCAGGCTGGCATGAAAAAAGACATCTTTTAATGATGTGCTTCTATGAGCTACAGGGGGTACAGAAAGGCTTTGAGCATGGGTAGTTTTTGCTTTGGGTTCCCTTTTCCTGCACTGGACGCATCTCTGCTTCCTTCCTTGCCTCTGATTCTCCAGGGACATCCTCTGGGAATATTTTCAGCTTAAGCCACTAGGTGGTGCTTCGACCCTATCAGTCACTCACCAAAATGCCTGCTCTGACAGCTGGGTTAAGAGCAAGGATTTCTTGGGAACTGCAGTGACATGGAAGGAATGTATTCTTTTCTTCCTGAAAACTCTGAAAGTCAACCTAAATGCTTTTTCCCTGGCTGCCTGAGGGGAAGGAGGCCATTTCCCCAATTTTACTGCTCATTCCTCTGACTCTTTCCCCCTGCCTTTCCCTGTTAATTGCAGTAGGTTAATAGCTCACAGAGGAGAAGCATCTTTCTTTGGGTCATCCTGGGGTGGGAAGGCCTCTCTTTTTCACGAGAGGCAGCAAAGCCAAGTGGTTAAGTGCACAAGTTCTAGATCTATTGGGTCATAGCTGAACATGGCTCCGCTTATAAACTATGTAAACGTGAGCAAGTCACATAACTTCTCCATGCCTCAGGTTCTTCATCTATAAAATGGGGATAAGGAAAGTGACCTGCCTTGGGATGGTTACACTGTGGTAGTGTAGCTATTATTTATTAGCACTGTTCAGGTTAGGCACCAGATCAAACCAAGTGAACTTTAGTCCTTGGTGAGATCAGTCTGCCATCTCACTAGCCCTGGTCTTTTCTAGTCCATATCTTTTCTAGTCTTTTTTCCCAGAAGAAACTTTGGTACGCCTTGGGCTCCCAGCACTACCTCTGGGTAGTGGGAGAGCTCTACCTCTGACCACAAAGCTGGTAGAAGACTGTTAGCCTGCTCTTCTGGTCTTGAACTTCTTCCAGTTGACTGTCTCCTTGGAGGCAGAGCCTCCGGACCATACATCAGTGTCCCAACTCAAGGCTGGCTGCCTCCCCACCATCAGTCTGCTCTTGGCACTTTCTCCATTTGTAACCATTGGTATCTAACTCGACATTTTTTTCTTTACATTTCTAAGTCCTCAGCTAGATATAAACTTTTTTTTTAAAAGATTTTTTTTTTTGATGTGAATCATTTAAAACAAATCTTTATTGAATTTGTGGCCATGAGGCATGTGGGATCCCAGCTCCCGGACCAGGGATTGAACCCGTACTCCCTGCATTGGAAGGTGAAGTCTTAACCACTGGGCTGCCAGGGAAGTCCATAGACATAAAACTTTTAAAATCAGTTTGGTTTAAAAATATTATTTCCAGTGGCTCTTATGGCCAGACACTGTGTTAGTATGTTTTGTATCTTCTATGGTATTATTTCTGGAGTGTGTATCATCAATTCCAGCAGCCTAGTAGTAGGAACCAACTCTCTTCCCATGGCGAATAGTAGGGATGCAAAGTCTCAGTTCATTGAGTGAGTCTGGGTATGCAGAGCTGTGAAGGGAGACAGCAGGGTCCTCTGGATACACCAGCCCTCTATTCCCAATACCGAGTTACAAAATGAAGTTCACATCTCCTTAGGGTTCTGAACATCACAGAGGGAGTCACCTATACTCTATTGATAATATCTCTCTTTACCTCTTAGGTTTTTCCCAATTATCTATACTTCATATTCTTCAGATTTGTTCTCAGTTAGTGGTTTACTGACTGACTTTCAGAGTTAAGTGAGCATTAGAGGATGAGGGGAAACTGGATCCCCTATGGACTGAGGAATTTCGAGCACAATCCTCTTCAGGCATCAGAGAAGCCACTGGTGGGTCCTGAAGACTTGAGTGTCTGTTCCCTGTCCCCATGCAGCTGACTGGTTTCCTCAGCTATAGACATAGTCCTTCTTTTCTTGACTGGCTCACAAGAGAGATGAACATTTTGAATAGGAGGGGATTTCTGTGCCTACCCAAAAAAGATACAAAGTCTCACTCATTCCCCCAAAAACAGATTTGTGCCTTGGATTCTGTGGTGAAAATATTGTGCCTATTTTTTTTAAAGAAAAAAATTGTGGATTTTTCTGTTGAAGTCTGCTAAAGGATGTCAAGGGATCATTCTCTTGATACACCAGAACGGGCACTAGAGCCCATAGCTGAAAACATCAGGCAGGAACTACCTGTCATTGTGGAGATGGCCACCAACTCAGGGAGGCCCCTGGAAGCACCTGCTCCAGGTTTATTAAGAAGTAATGAATAGTCCCTTCTACCACCAGCCACTAGGCCGCCTCCAACCAAGTCTATACAAGGAAACTAAGGGGAGAGAGAAGAAGGAGTAGAGAAAAAAAGCCATCGACCTGCAGTATTTGTGTGGAGAAGTTAATTCTTGCTTATCTCCTGGGTGAGGAGTGAGTTATACGCCATTGCCCCTCCCCTACCCCAGTGACAGGGAGGCTCCAAGAGAATTACTTGTAGAAACTGGGAAAGGAGAGATGGGCATCTTGATCTCCAACTGGATGATCTGCTTATCCACCACATCTCATCTGAGCAGGGGAAGTAGGACCAGGAGATGGTGGGGCTGAGAGAGGTGTGACCATGGCGAGGATACCTGTGTCCCCCGTGGGCCTAGAGGATGCAGTGGAAGGTAGCTGGGCTAGCATCACTTGCGAGAGCTTCCCACCGAGAGGGGCCTGGGTGATGGGTTGCCATGGCGCTGTGGCTCCGTCCTCTGAAGGTGGAAGCTGGGAGGAGGGTGGAGCAGGTAGAACCAGAGTTAGATCTCCTGAGTCAAGAAGTGTGCTGGGCGGGGGCCCGGGAGCGCCAGCGAGAGCTCCCACAGGGCTCTTTGAAAAGCACACAGCAACTAAAGGGGAGAGGAACCACAAGAACTGGTTAAATAGGAGTCATCCCTCTCTACCTCCTTCTTGCCAACATACTGGAGAGACTAGACCTTAAAGGGAGGTAAAGGGAAGGCAGTTCACTGCTTCCTGCGTCCCCTTCCTCTCTGGACTCCACAAGGGTCTGGGTCAAAACCATGCTAATGGGAGGAGAAGACGTGATATGCAAATCAAGTTTGAGTTTCAGTCGGACTAAGTTTTAGCAATAGAAAATAACCAGGAAAGTTTTGAAATCTGCCTAGGATGTCATTAAGGAATGCAAAAGTCAGATTTGATTGAGTTTGGTTGAAGGCAGTAATCAGAGAAAAGTAAAACTACATCGTGTTGTGTTCATACAACACGCAGTTGAGTCAGAGCAATATACTCATTATATACAAGCCTTTTAAAAATGATTTGTCCCAAACGGGACACAGCCATCTCTAAAAGAAGTATTTATAGTCTAAATTTGAGATGCCTTTATTAGAAGGAATTTATAAAATTTTCTGGTATAAAACACAAATTTTTCCTAACGCTCACATCTTAACCAAAAGCAAATTATAAAAAGTCGCTGGGTGTTAAATTTTAATAGATTTCCATGTAGTTCGAGGTGAGAGTTGGGAATTAAGATTAAGGATTACTGGCCTAAACTTTCCTTGTTAGCCTACCTAAAGTTGACTCAAAGTCCACCAAAGATTCTAAAAATCATGTCGATTTGCACTTCTTTAATAATTAGAGACACTGAGCATTTTTTCATGTGCCTGTATGTCTTCTTCGGAAAAATGTCTATTCATGTCTTCTGCCCATTTTTTGATTGGGTTGTTTGTGTTTTTGGTACTGAGTTGTATGAACGGTTTATGTATTCTGGATATTAACCCCTTTCAGTCATATCATTTGCAAACATTTTCTCCCATTCCATAGGTTGTTTTTTCGTTTTGTCAATGGTTTCTTTTGTTGTGCAAAAGCTTTTACGTTTATTCAGGTCCCATTTGTTTATTTTTGCTCTTATTTCTTTCGCCTTAGAAGACAGATCCAAAAAAATATTGCTATGACATATCAAAGAGTGTTCTGCATATGTTCTCTTCCAGGAGATTTATGGTTTCGGGTCTTACATTTAGGTCTTTAATCCACTTTGAGTTTATTTTTGTATACGGTATCAGGAAATGTTTCAATCTCATTGTTTTACACGTAGCTGTCCACTTTTCCCAGCACTCTTCAATAAGTATTGAAGAGACTGTCTTTTCTCCATTGTATTAAACTTTTCTCTGGGCAAGCTTAAGTATTGGAACATTTTTGGAGCTATTCTAGAATCTATATCCGTTTTGACTGATTCTGTTCAAATACTCTGCCAGTAGGAGCTCCAATTCATTCTCCTAGGACTAATAGATCCCTACAGAGCTTTAGTAATCACTTCCTACTCCCCACCTCTACTGCCAAGTCAATAAAAATGCACCTACCCGGTGTGGGTCACCACTTTTGCCTGGACACTAGGCATGGCTTCTCTTGGCCTATGATTACTTTCCATGCCTCATCATTGGCCATCAATTGTGGCCTCTGCCTAAGATTCCCTTCTCATTACCCCTGACTATGACCTCAACTTAGCCTAACTTATTAAATTCTCTTGGTTGGCCATGACATCTGCTTTGTCTGTTAAGCTCTGCTGTCTATCTTGGTTAAACATTTTCAAACTGTGTCGCTTCTTGTTTTTAAACCATTTTACTTTGAAAAAACACAACATGCGAGGTGACTAAGGATAGCAGTTTTTGCAAAGAAGAAAGGATATTGGTTGGAAAGCTATTATGGCAGGGCTATATTGTGTAGTTAAATCTGTGTGTTTTCTGACATATGTCCAGTATATCTTTCCCCCTCTGCACTCCCAGTGGTGCCTGAGGGCTGCTTTCCCCTTCCCAGCCCACATGGAAGCAGAAACAAAGACTTTAAAGGAGCTGCTGACCTAACCCAGGAGGAGAAAACTCTGATGCTTGTTTATGTTAAGCAGTTTTCTATCCCCAAAGGTGAGGTGAGCCTCGAGCTCTAGGAAAGAGAAGACGAAGGGGAGGGACAACAGACCAGAGAGATTGAAGTGCGGAGGGGAAGACACACAGGCTTGGTGAAGATTTGTGATGGAGCGAGTGGTTGGTCCTTAGGACCATCCACTGCTTGTGCACAACGCATTGTCCCACGGTCCTGGATCCCTGCAAGCCCCTGAGCAGAGGGTAAGGAATTTGGTACACCTAGTGTAAGAAGGGGCTATAAAATGAAATCTTCATCCCTGGTCAAGGAGGAACAGTTCAGAACCAGTCAGATTTTCCTTTGACAGAAAGGAACCATGGGCATGCTCCCATTGTTACATACTTCAGAATGAACTGAGCTGGTTTGTTAGCTTGTGGGTAAAAATGATGCATGTCACCTGAATTTTAAGTTCTGTGTCTGGTAATTCTAGACGGTCTAATTTCTCAATTGAAAATGTTGTTAATTTTATAGATTCAAATGAATTACAAGGTATAATATATTTTCCCTGGGTAATGTATTATGATAGTAATTTGGATGTTCAGTTTGTGTTGGGTACAACATCGGTCATTCCATTGATCTTCAGGATTGACTGTCTGATCTGGATCTTTCTGTGAATGATGGTACTAACCAATGCCAGTTTTTCAAGTGGTCAACTAGTGATTTAGCTGGAAACTCAGGAGTCCAAGTCTGGCTCCAAATTACGTGTCCCAACCTCAGATTCATGCTTGATTGTTTTTGTAGAATAAAGTATATACAGATACACCATCAACAAGTCAGCAACCAGTATTTATTGAGTCAATTGTGGGATTAAAAATTATGTTTCCTTTGTGCGTGTGTGTGTGAGTGTGTATGTGTGCGTGTGTGTGTGTGTGTATACTTTGCAAAGTAGTAGAAACTATGATTATAGCACTTGAGGAGCTTATAATCTAGTTAGAGAAGTAACATATAAAGTTAGTAGGTTTAAATTTAGAATTGTCTTATGGCTGAGTATTTCTTGGTCCCTGAATGTGTGCTTATACACATTTATAACAAGACACTGAAGTTGAAGTTTCAACTGAGGCATTAAGATATAAAAGATGCTGTTTACCAAAATGATATGAGAGAAAAAATATATGATTGGAATCATGTAGTAAGTAGCTTTCTCAGACTGGTGTCTTTCACTTAGCAATATTCATTTATGATTCACTCATGTCTTTTGTGTCTTGATAGCTCCATTCTTTTTATCATTGAATAATATTTCCTTGTATGACTGTTCCAAAATTTGTTTATCCATTCACCTGTTGAAGAACATCTTCATTGCTTCCAGTTTTTGGCAATTATAAATAAAGTTGCTAACAACATTTGTGTGCAGATTTTTGTGTAGACATAAGTTTTCAAATCAGTTGGGTAAATACCTAAGAGTATACAATAAACTACATTTACCCTTCTAAGAAACTATCAGACTGTCTTCTCAATCTGGCTGTATGAGTTTGCGTTCCCATCAACAGTGAATGAGAGTTACTTCTCTGCATCCTTGCCATCAGCTGCTGTTTTGGATTTTAGCCATTCTAACAGGTATATGGTAAAATCTCATTGTTTTAATTTTCAGTTTCTAATGACAGATGACGTTGAGCATCTTTTCATATGCTTATTTGATATCCATATATCTCCTTTGGTGAGATATCTATTCAGATATTTTGTCCATTTTTTATTTCGGTTGTTTGTTTTCTTACTGATGAGTTTTAAGGCTTGTTTTTTTTTTTAATATTTTGGATATAAGTTTTCATTAGATAAGTGTTTTGCAAAGATTTTTGCCCAGTCTGTAGCTTGTCTTTTCATTCTCTTAACAATGTTTTTCACAGAGCAGAAGTTTTCTAATCTTAGTAAATTCTACTTATCATCAATTTTTTTCCTTCATGGATTTTGCTTTTGATGTTGTATTTAAAAATTCATTGTCAAGCCCAATGTCACCTAGGTTTTCTACTATATTTTCTTCTAGAAATTAAATGTTTTGCATTTTACATTTAGGTCTATTCTTGAGGAGTTAATTTTTGTAAAAGGTGTAAGATCTGTGTCTTGGTTGATTTTTTTTTTGCATGTGGACATCCAGTTGTTCCAGTGCCATTTGTGGAAGAGACTATTATTTTTCCATTGGATTGCTACTCCTGTTTCAAAGATCAGTTGACTATATTTGTTTGGGTCTCTTTCTGGGCTCCCTGTTCTGATCTGTTGCAATGTATGTTTCTGTTCTTTCACCAAAATCATGCTGTTTTGAGTAGTGTAGTTTTTCAGATTGTTTTTTAAGGTAAAATACACAGAATCGTACCTGCCCTTAGTAATGCCTTACACTCATGTGTGAGATTGAGTGGAGAGTGAAGTGTTGATTAATGTCCTGAACCGGGTGCTTAATTTTTGAAACGAGACTGTATTTTTTTACTTAAAGTAACTGACAGTAGCTATTACCTTAAAATGAATAGAAAACCAATGTAGCCTTCTGAGTTCTTACCTAGTGCAGGGGCAAAGCTTCTTTCACTGAATAGCTTCATGGGCATTGAGAAGGCAAAAATAAAGTTGAGTTTTAATGAAATCCCACTCTATGGGGTTATTCAACATATATGTCCAACATACAAATATGTTAGAACTCAGATAGCATTTAAATAGTTATTTTATGGATTTAGGGTAATGTGGGTCAAATCATTTGCCTATAACATTATAACTATGTCTAGCAAGCAAATACTTGATACGTATCATAAAATATAACAATTAAATTACAGGTATTAATTCTATTTTCTGATACCACATTTCTGTTGTATAGTATTTTCTTAATACTATATTGATATAAGCAAGATAAAATGTAAATATGTCAAAATAATGTTTATGTTTTGTTTTATTAAAAGGTATAAACTTTAGGTTGCCTAATAACATCACAGTCTATTAATTACCAGCCATTTCTCAGTGTTTGTAATTGTTCCAAACTGTGGGTCTAACACAACATCAATTATGCATTATGTTATATAGCACAATTATTGTTTAAGGTATTTTCTACCTCTTATCTAATTTTATGTCTGAGACAAAATTATAATGCACCTTTGCTACACTTAGAGGATGTCACCATTGGTATTCTTGTGAGGTGCTTATATAAACTCCACTGTTGTCTATAACTGCCCTTGTCCAGCAGGAACAATTTCAGCTGCTAAGAATTGACCGACACATTAATGTAGCTCAGAAACTACTAAGCATTTTCCTAGTAATCTCTCTGATTATTTTATACCTTTTCCATGTTTGCACTTTGAAAAAGAAAGATATCGTTGGAATTCACTTCTTTGAGGAAGTAAACCTGTTTAGGTAGGAGTGACTCATTAGCCTAAATCAGAGGTAGGTTAACTTTTTCTATAAACATTTTAGGCTTTCTGGACCACTTAGTCTCTGTCTCAGCCACTCTGCTATTGCAGCATGAAAGCATCATGGGTAATATGTGAACTGATGAGATGAGTCCTAATAAAACTTTATAAAAAGTGCCAGCAGGGCTTCCCTGGTGGCGCAGTGGTTGAGAGTCTGCCTGCTAATGCAGGGGACACGGGTTCGAGCCCTGGTCTGGGAAGATCCCACATGCCACGGAGCGGCTGGGCCCGTGAGCCACGATTGCTGAGCCTGCGCGTCTGGAGCCTGTGCCCCGCGACGGGAGGGGCCGCGATAGAGAGAGGCCCGCGCACCGCGATGAAGAGCGGTCCCCGCACCGCGATGAAGAGTGGCCCCCGCTTGCCGCAACTGGAGAAAGCCCTCGCACGAACCGAAGACCCAACACAGCCAAAAATAAATAAATAAATAAATAAAAATAAGAAAATCCTTTAAAAAAAAAAAAAAAAAAAAAAAAAAAAAAAAGTGCCAGCATTTGGCCTGCAGGCTGTAGTTTGCTGATCACTGGCATAGAGAATAGAATGTGCACTTCAAACTTTTTGTTTGGAAGTAAAGTGGAATTAAATAAACGCTAGCAGGCAACTTGTAAAATCTAGCACAGAGTAGTAATTACAATGGAAGTTCTGCTGTGTGTTTGTCAGGAGTCCTTTAAGAAAATGCCTCAAGTACCAGAACTTTATTTGAAAAGGTTCAAGACTAAGAACTATTATCAAATGCCATCTTGTTTGTCCAGAGGAAGAATCAAAAGAAGGGCAAATTCTAAAATGGTGCAGATGAGCCACTGGAATGGCCTCACCTCTGTCTTGCAGCAGTGGTCTCATGCTGACGAAGGGAGCCTCTAAGGACTTGGTTATCTGGGACATTACAGAGGAACAGGAAACAGACACACATGCAGAGCTTAAAAAATGGTTCATGGACCCAACCCTACGTACTTCCCTCTTGGGAGAGACTCTAGCTTGTCAGTAACAGCATATTTATTCTTACTTTAGAATAGATGACCTAATTCCCTAGCCTCGGATGGATCACAGTCAACATATCAGTGAGGGGGAATAAGAAAGCTGCTGCTGGAGGCTGACAACCTGAGAGTAAGGAGAACGTAGGCTTAAAACAGATATAACAATTCGAAATCCCCAGCCTTGTAGTTATTTACTGCTGGGATAAACATCCATCCTTATGTACAGACTGACTTTGGCAAAGATAATTATGACATGTGGACCAGATCAATCAGAAGCATTGTGGAAATAAAGGGGTATTGGCAGATGTGTGTTTGTGAGTAGATGTTACTCAAGCTCAGTGAAATTGACTGAACTAATGGCTTAAACAAATAGGAAAAAGAGCGATTTTCTGGAGACATAGCCACCAACTGTTTAGCTGCCCAAAGTATGCAGGGAACTACTACTACATATATTTCCTGGAGACAAATGTGGACAAAGGTCCTTTGGAATTATAAGAAAAAATGAAATTAGGAGCCTACTTGATCTTGACCCCAGGTCAACATGAAAACCTTAATCATACTCTGTCTACTGTCTTAAGAAAGGGGAGAAAAACACCCAAATGTGCAATAGCTTTCCAAAAGTGATTCCAGTACAAGTGGTTAAAATTATTAATAAAAAAATCTTGGCACTTAAAGGCGTAAAATTATTTGAAACACTTCATTTCACAATGATGTTGAATAAATAAAGAATTACTCTCCTTAAGTAAAGCCAGATGTAGAAACAGATTACTTTTTCTTTGCTGAACTTTTTGGAGATTTGTACTTGCATAAGATTGTTTCCATATAATACAAAGTGTAGTGGACATTTGACTGTTATTTGGTAATTGTGATCAATATTAAATATCCAAGAATAATTTATTCCTCACATGAATTAATTTCGTGCAAATTTTAAGCTTAGATGTCTGATACCAATACGATTAACTGCCAAACATCTTTCTTTTTTCCTATGTAGATATCATTTATATTGCTAGGAGATTATTTGAAATTCTTAAGTTATCTAAGGTTTCAAAACTTGTTGCCAAGAAGAAATGACTGAACATTTTTTTCTTTTTAAGATAATTTACCTGTTACTCTGGTTTAACTCTTTTGCCTTATTACATGTTTTCAATCTCTCCTTTTTAATGTAATAAATAAAATATAGTAACAGATACAGATGAAGACCCATTTGTACCCATCCCCAGTCCCCCTACCCTCTTTCTTACCCCAGAGATAACCTTTATCCAAATTCCTGTTTTTGGTTTTTTGTATATGTACTTTAATTGCTATGTACAATTTCAGTGTATTAATAAGCTGCAACTAACTCTCGATTTATCTGTTGATAGACATTTGGGTTGTTGTACTGGTATAAATTGTAATGAAATCAACTTTGCAATTTTGTTTCCACATACATGTATCTAGAAGTAGTATTTCTGGTATAAATTGTAATGAAATCAACTTTGCAATTTTGTTTCCACATACATGTATCTAGAAGTAGTATTATCTCCAACCTGGCTTTTATTGCAAAATCTCTCTTCTGTGCCTGTACCAATGTACAGTCCCAACCATGTGTGAGAATCCTCATGTATCCACATCTTCAACAAACTCAATATTATCCAGCTTATAATTTTAAAATTTGCCGATCTGATAGTATTAAAACTGATGGGTTTTGTTTTAATTTTCATTTGCTTGATTGCTAGTCACATGGAACATCTTGCATATATTTTTGCTTCCTTCATGTGTTTGTGAAAGACCCTATGAAATGACGGAGCATGACAAGAGTTGGGGTGCCAAAGGTTTCCATGGCTAAGAGTTGAATTCTTCAAAAAATAAGGGACATGATTACATGTTGAGGAGATGTCAGCAGGGAGGAGAGGGAGAAGGAGTCAAGAACCTTTCAGGATCAAGAACATGTAAACAATGGTTGGGAAGTGGCACTGGGAACCTAAAAGACCCCTAGCAGAAGAACGTTGGGCTGCTTCCAGAGGGCTGAGAGAGTGGTGTCCAGAGAGATTCCACAGGAGAGAGAAAGGTTTTAATTTAGGGCATGAGAAGAAGTAGAAGATACGGCATGGGGTATGCTAATTGGAAAGTCCAAGGACACATTTGAAGGATTTGTAAAGAACGTAACAGGTCAGAATTAGGCATAGAGGGAACAGCATGGAGATGGGGATCATGGGTGTGAGGCATGATGGGACTGGCCCTGACATGCTTTCAGAGGAGGGTAGAAACTGTGTAGTGGGATGGTCTTCCCTTGATGGTAAGACAGTTCCCAGGGAAAGGGATAGTGCTTGCTGCTCTTACTCAGTGTGGGTCCCAAGAACCTAATATGGTGCTTTTGTTTGAGTCAACAGTTTCCTATGCTTCCTGTCCTTTAAGAGACCGAGCTAAATGCAACCAGAATCTAGAGGCAGAAGCACTTGATAAATTGTTTCTTTTTTAACAAACATCTTTATTGGAGTATAACAGCTTTACAATGTTGTGTTAGTTTCTGCTGTATAACAAAGTGAATCAGTTATACATATACATATATCCCCATATCCCCTCCTTCTTACGTCTCCCTCCCACCCTCCCTATCCCACCCCTCTAGGTGGTCACAAAGCACCAAGTTGATCTCCTTGTGCTATGCGGCTGCTTCTCACTAGCTATCTATTTTATGGATAGTATATATATGTCCATGCCACTCTCTCACTTCGTCCCAGCTTACCTTTCCCCCTCCTCTCATGTTCTCAAGTTCATTCTCCACCTCTGTGTCTTTATTCCTGTCCTGTCCTTTTTTTTTTTTTTTTAGAGTATATATATATATGAGTTAGCATACAGTATTTGTTTATCTCTTTCTGACTTACTTCACTCTGTATGACAGACTCTAGGTCCATCCACCTCACTACAAATAACTCAATTTCGTTTCTTTTTATGGCTGAGTAATATTCCATTGTATATATGTGCCACATCTTCTTTATCCATTCATCTGTCTGTGGACACTTAAGTTGTTTCCATGTCCTGGCTATTGTAAATAGAGCTGCAATGAACATTGTGGTACATTACACTTTTTGAATTATGGTTTTCTCAGGGTATATGTCCAGTAGTGGGATTGCTGAGTCGTATGGTAGTTCTATTTATAGTTTTTTAAGGAACTTCCATACTGTTCTCCATAGTGGCTGTATCAACATACATTCCCACCAACAGTGCAACAGGGTTCCCTTTTCTCCACACCCTCTCCAGCATTTATTGTTTGCAGATTTTTTGATGATAGCCATTCTGACTGGTGTGAGGTGATACCTCATTGTAATTTTCATTTGCATTTCTCTAATGATTAGTGATGTTGACCATCCTTTCATGTGTTTGTTGGCAACTTGAATGTCTTCTTTGGAGAAATGTCTATTTAGATCTTCTGCCCATTTTTGGATTGGGTTGTTTGTTTTTTTGGTATTGAGCTGCATGAGCTGCTGGTATATTTTTGAGATTAATCCTTTGTCAGTTGCTTCGTTTGCAAATATTTTCTCCCATTCTGAGGGTGGTCTTTTCATCTTGTTTATGGTTTCTGTTGCTGTGCAAAAGCTTTTAAGTTTCATTAGGTCCCATTTTGTTTATTTTTGTTTTTATTTCCATTTCTCTAGGAGGTGGGTCAAAAAGGATCTTGCTGTGATGTATGTCATAGAGTGTTCTGCCTATGTTTTCCTCTAAGAGTTTGATAGTGTCTGGCGTTACATTTAGATCTTTAATCCATTTTGAGTTTATTTTTGTGTATGGTGTTAGGGAGTGTTCTAATTTCATTCTTTTACACGTAGCTGTCCAGTTTTCCCAGCACCACTTATTGAAGAGGCTGTCTTTTCTCCACTGTATATGCTTGCCTCCTTTATCAAAGACAAGGTGACCATATGTGCGTGGGTTTATCTCTGGGCTTTCTATCCTGTTCCACTGATCTATTTTTCTGTTTTTATGCCAGTACCATACTGCCTTGATTACTGTAGCTTTGTAGTAGAGTCTGAATTCAGGGAGACTGATTCCTCCAGCTCTGTTTTTCTTTTCTTTTTTTTTTTTTTAACATCTTTATTGAAGTATAATTGCTTTACAATGGTGTGTTAGTTTCTGCTTTAAAACAAAGTGAATCAGTTATACATATACATATGTTCCCATATCTCTTCCCTCTTGCATCTCCCTCCCTCCCACCCTCCCTATCCCACCCTTCTAGGTGGTCACAAAGCACCGAGCTAATCTCCCTGTGCTGTGCGGCTGCTTCCCACTAGCTATCTATATTACATTTGGTAGTGTATATATATCCATGACACTCTCTCACCCTGTCACATCTCACCCCTCCCCCTCCCCATATCCTCTGTTTTTCTTTCTCAAGATGGCTTTGGCTATTCGACATCTTTTGTGCTTCCATACAAATTGTGAAATTTTTTGTTCTAGTTCTGTGAAAAATGCCATTGGTAGTTTGATAGGGATTTCATTGAATCTGTAGATTGCTTTGGGTAGTATAGTCATTTTCACAGTGTTGATTCTTCCAATCCAAGGACATGGTATATCTCTCCATATGTTTGTATCATCTTTAATTACTTTCATCAGTGTCTAATAGTTTTCTGCATACAGGTCTTTTGTCTTGTTAGGTAGGTTTTTTCCTAGGTATTTTATTCTTTTTGTTGCAATGGTAAATGGGAGTGTTTCCTTAATTTCTCTTTCAGATTTTTCATCATTAGTGTATAGGAATGCAAGAGATTTCTGTGCATTAATTTTGTATCCTGTTACTTTACCAACTTCATTGATTAGCACTAGTAGTTTTCTGGTGGCATCTTTAGGATTCTCTATGTATAGTATCATGTCATCTGCAAACAGTGACAGCTTTACTTCTTCTTTTCCAATTTGGATTTCTTTTATTTTTTTTTTTTCTTCGCTGATTGCTGTGGTGAAAACTTCCAAAGCTATGTTGAAGAATAGTGGTGAGAGTGGACAACCTTGTCCTGTTCCTGGTCTTAGAGGAAATGGTTTCAGTTTTTCACCATTGAGAATGATGTTGGCTGTGGGTTTGTCATATGTGGCCTTTAGTATGTTGAGGTAAGTTCCCGGTATGCCTACTTTCTGGAGGGTTTTTTATCATAAATGGGTGTCGAACTTTGTTGAAAGCTTTTTCTGCATCTATTGAGATGATCATATGGTTTTTCTCCTTCAATTTGTTAATATGTTTTATCACATTGATTGATTTGCGTATATTGAAGAACCCTTCCATTCCTGTGATAAGCCCCACTTGATCATGGTGTATGATCCTTTTAATGTGCTGTTGGATTCTGTTTGTTAGTATTTTGTTAAGGATTTTTGCATCTATGTTCATCAGTGATATTGGCCTGTAGTTTTCTTTCTTTGTGATATATTTGTCTGGTTTTGGTATCGGGGTGATGGTGGCCTTGTAGAATGAGTTTGGGAGTCTTCCTCCCTCTGCTATATTTTGGAAGAGTTTAAGAAGGATAGGTGTTAGCTCTTGTCTAAATGTTTGATAGAATTCTCCTGTGAAGCCATCTGGTCCTGGGCTTTTGTTTTTTGGAAGATTTTTAATCACAGTCTCAATTTCAGTGCTTGTGATTGGTCTGTTTATATTTTCTATTTCTTCCTGGTTCAGTCTGGGAGGGTTGTACTTTTCTAAGAATTTGTCCATTTCTTCCAGGTTGAACATTTTATTGGCATAGAGTTGCTTGTAGTAATCTCTCCTGATCCTTTGTATTTCTGCAGTGTCAGTTGTTATTCCTCCTTTTTCATTTCTAATTCTATTGATTTGAGTCTTCTCCCTTTTTTTCTTGATGAGTCTGGTTAAAGGTTTATCAATTTTGTTTATCTTCTCAAAGAGCCAGCTTCTAGTTTTATTGATCTTTGCTATTGTTTTCTTCTTTTCTTTTTCATTTATTTCTGATCTGATCTTTATGATTACTTTCCTTCTGCTAACTTTGGGTTTTTTTTGTTGTTGTTATGTCTCTAATTGCTTTAGGTGTAAGGTTAGATTGTTTATTTGAGATGTTTCTTGTTTCTTGAGGTAGGATTCTATTGCTATAAATTTCCCTGTTAGGACTGCTGTTGCTGCATCTCATGGGTGTTGGGTGGTCGTGTTTTCATTGTCATTTGTTTCTAGGTATTTTTTGATTTCCTCTTTGATTTCTTCAGTGATCTCTTGGTTATTTAGTAGTGTATTGTGTACCCTCCATGTATTTGCATTTTTTACAGATTTGTTTCCTGTAATTGATATCTAGTCTCATAGTGTTGTGGTCAGAAAAGATACTTGATACGAATTCAATTTTCTTAAATTTACCAAGGCTTGCTTTGTGATCCAAGATATGATCTATACTGGAGAATGTTCCATGAGCACTTGAGAAGAATGTGTATTCTGCTCTTTTTGGATGGAATGTCCTACAAATATCAATTAAGTCCATCTTGTTTAATGTATCATTTAAAGCATGTGTTTATTTATTTTCATTTTGGATGATCTGTCCATTGGTGAAAGTGGGGGTGTTAAAGTCCCCTACTATTATTGTGCTACTGTCAATTTCCCCTTTTATGGCTGTTAGCATTTGCCTTACGTATTGAGGTGCTCCTATGTTGGGTGCATAAATATTTACAATTGTTATATCTTCTTAGATTGATCCCTTGATCATTATGTAGTGTCCTTCTTTGTCTCTTGTAATAGTCTTTATTTTAAAGTCTATTTTATCTGATGTGAGAATTGCTACACCAGCTTTCTTCTGATTTGCATTTGCATGGAATATCTTTTTCATCCCCTCACTTTCAGTCTGTATGTATCCCTAGGTCTGAAGTGGGTCTCTTGTAGACAGCATATATACGGGTCTTCTTTTTGTATCCATTCAGCCCGTCTATGTCTTTTGGTTGGAGCATTTAATCCATTTACATTTAAGGTAATTATCTATATGTATGTTCTGATTACCATTTTCTTAATTGTTTTGGGTTTATTATTGTAGGTCTTTTCCTTCTCTTGTGTTTCTTGCCTAGAGAAGTTCCTTTAGCATTTGTTGTAGAGCTGGTTTGGTGGTGCTGAATTTTCTTAGCTTTGCTTGTCTGTAAAGCTTTTAATTTCTCCATCAAATCTGAATGAGATCCTTGCTGGGTAGAGTAATCTTGGTTGTAGGTTTTTCTCCTTCATCACTTTAAATATGTCCTGCCACTCCCTTCTGGCTTGCAGAGTTTCTGCTGAAAGATCAGCTGTTAATCTTATGGGGATTCCTTTATGTGTTATTTGTTGTTTTTCCCTTGTTGCTTTTAATATTTGTTCTTTATATGTAATTTTTGATAGTTTGATTAATATGTGTGTTGGCATGTTTCTTCTGGATTTATCCTGTATGGGATGCTGTGTGTTTCCTGGACTTGATTGACAATTTCCTTTCCCATATTAGGGAAGTTTTCAACTATAATCTCTTCAAATAGTTTTTCAGTCCCTTTCTTTTTCTGTTTTCTTTTGGGACTCCTATAATTTGAATGTTGGTGCATTTAATGTTTTCCCAGAAGTCTTTGAGACTGTCCTCAATTGTTTTCATTCTTTTTTCTTTATTCTGCTCTGTGTTAGTTATTTCCACTTTTTTATCTTCCAGGTCACTTATCCATTCTTCTGCCTCAGTTATTCTGCTATTGATTCCTTGTAGAGAATTTTTAATTTCATTTATTGTGTTGTTCGACATTGTTTGTTTGCTCTTTAGTTCTTCTAAGTCCTTGTTAAACGTGTCATGTATTTTCTCCATTCTGTTTCCAAGATTTTGGATCATCTTTACTATCATTAGTCTGAATCCTTTTTTCAGGTAGACTGCCTATTTCCTCTTCATTTTTTTGGTCTGGTGGTTTTTAATCTGCTCCTTCATATGCTGAGTATTTCTCTGTCTTCTCATTTTGCTTAACTCACTGTGTTTGGGGTCTCCTTTTTGCAGGCTGCAGGTTCATAGTTCCCATTGTTTTTGGTGTCTGCCCCCAGTGTGTAAGGTTGGTTCAGTGGATTGTGTAGGTTTCCTGGTGAAGGGGACTGGTGACTGTGTTCTCGTGGATGAGGCTGGATCTTGTCTTTCTGGTCGGCAGCACCATATTCAGTGGTGTGTTTTGGGGTGTCTTGAACTTAGTATGTTTTTAGGCAGCCTCTCTGTTAATGGATGGGGTTGTGTTCCTGTCTTGCTAGTTGTTTGGCATGGGGTATCCAGCACTGGAGCCTGCTGGTCGTTAACTGGAGCTGGGTCTTAGCATTGAGATGGAGATCTCTGGTAGAGCTCTTGATGATTAATATTATGTGGGGCTGGGAGGTCTCTGTTGGTCCAATGTCCTGAACTCGGCTCTCAGAGGCTCAGGCCTAACACCTGGTCAGATCACCAAGACCTTGTCAGCCACATGGCTCAGAAGAGAAGGGAGAAAAAAAGAAAGAAAAATAAAATAAATAAAATAAAATAAATAAAATAAAAGTTATTAAAATAAAGAATAAAAAAAGTATTAAAATAAAAAAATTTTAAAAGTAAGAAATAAAAAGAAGAGAGCAAGCAAACCAATAAACAAATCCACCAATGATAACAAGCACTAAAAACTATATTAAGATAAACATAAAAATCAGTAGCTGTTCTGTCACATACAGCAAACCGCAAGTCTACAGTTGCTCCTAAAATCCACTGTCTCAATTTTGGTATGATTCATTGTCTATACAGGCATTCCACAGATGCAGGGTACATCAAGTTGATTGTGGATATTTAATCTGCTGCTCCTGAGGCTGCATGGAGAAATTTCCCTTTCTCTTTGTTTGCACAGCTCCTGGGGTTCAGCTTTGGATTTGGCCCTGCCTCTTCATGTAGGTTGCCCTCTGGTGTCTCTTCTTTGACCAGACAGGAGGGGGTTAAAAGAGCAGCTGATTAGGGGGCTCTGGCTCACTCAGGCCGGGGGGGGAGGGGTGCAGAATGTGGGGCAAGCCTGCGGCAGCAAAGGCCAATGTGACGTTGCAACAGCCTGAGACGTGGCATGTGTTCTCCCTGGGAATTTGTCCTTGGATCACAGGACCCTGGTAGTGGTGGGCTGCACAGGCTGCCAGGAGGGGAGGTGTGGATAGTGACCTGTGCTTGCACACAAGCTTCATGGTGGCTACAGCAGCAGCCTTAGCATTTCATGCCCATCTTTGGGGTCCACGCTGATAGCCATGGCTTGTGCCTGTCTCTGAACCTCATTTAGGCAGTGTTCTGAATCTCCTCTCCTCACACACCCCAAAACAATGGTTTCTTGACTCTTAGGCAGGTCCAGAGTTTTTCCAGGACTGCCTCCCAGCTAGCTGTGGTGCACTAGCTCCCTTCACGCTGTGTTCACACAGCCAACCCCAGTCCTCTCCCTGGGATCCGACCTCCGAAGCTGGAGCCTCACCTCCCAGCCCCCACCCGCCCTGGTAGGTGAGCAGACAAGCCTCTCAGGCTGGTGAGTGCTGGTCAGCACTGATCCTCTGTGCAGGAATCTCTCTGCTTTGCCCTCTGCACCCCTGTTGCTGTGCTCTCCTCTGTGACTCTGAAGCTTCCCCCTGCCCACCCCCCATTTCCACCAGTGAAGGGGCTTCCTAGTGTGTGGAAACTTTTCCTCCTTCACAGCTCCCTCCCAGAGGTGCAGGTCTTGTGCCTATTCTTTTGTCTCTGTTTTTTCTTTTTTCTTTTGCCCTACCCAGGTACATGGGGAGTTTCTTGCCTTCTGGAAAGTCTGACGTCTTCTGCCAGCGTTCAGTAGGTGTTCTGTAGGAGTTGTTCCAAATGTAGATGCATTTTTGATATATTTGTGGGGAGGAAGGTGATCTCCATGTCTTACTCTCGTGCCATCTTGAAGGTCCTCCTCAATAATCTCTGTTTCTAGAATAGGTTTCTCAAATGGAATTCAGAGTTTAGAAATAAAATTCACTAAGCAGCTACCATAAAAAGTATTTTAAAATATTTCTCCTTTAGCTATATAAATACAAGTTCTTTTCTTTTCAGTTTAGCCTTTATCAAAAACTTCACAGGAAAATGTTTTTATTATTTAAAACATGTCTTTCCATTTGGATTACATTCTATGCAAACATCAGTTCTGAATGAGTCGTGGATGGTGTGGCTTCATATACTGCATAGAATGTGTTTACTTTATGCACGTTTGTCCACAATTAAAGGGATATATTTTGGGAACATTTGTTACTAGGTGTATTCTTTTTTTTTTTTTTTTTAATAATATTGAGAGTTTTTTTATTTCATATTTTACTCAGTCCTCTCTCTATGGATATTTACAGTATTTGTAATCTTTTGCTGTTACATATCATGTTACAGTGAAGAACCTGTATCTGTACATACATTGCTTTACACACATGCAAGTGTATTTTTTTTTAACATCTTTTTGGAGTATCATTGCTTTACAATGGTGTGTTAGTTTCTGCTGTATAACAAAGTGAATCAGCTATACGTATAAATATATCCCCATATCCCCTCCCTCTTACTTCTTCCTCCTACCCTCCCTATCCCACCCCTCTATGTGGACACAAAGCACCGAGCTACTAGGAGTACTCTTGATGTTTATAAAAATCAAATTTTATACATTTTACTAAAACTTGGTGCTAGTGAAAATATGTTTTGTCATGTTGCATCAAATTTGTAAGAGCAAAGCAATTGCAGCATTAAAAAAACACCAAATCATAAAATCAATGTAGTACTCATAATTTCTTGGAAATTAGTGAAGACTTTTCAAATTTACCAAGAGTCAGCAATGAGTCTAGACAAAGGAATTAAGGCTGGAACCTACTTGGCCCAGTGTCCCATGTCACAACGAATGATGGGAAGGCACATCCTGCTCCTGGATTTTGCATATCACCATGTGGTCTCTTGTCTTGGCTGTCTGCTGCCTTTACCCAGATTGAGATAACACATTTCTTGTAACTACTATTTAAATATTTAAATGTGAATTTAAATATTTGTTTAAATATTCAATTTTTTGGCTTAATAAAAATCTATTGTTAGAAATGAGAGAAGCATCATTCAAGAAGAGTAGGTCTTATTCTAGTTTATCCTCAATTCTTCCCTTTAATATTCCTACATTTACACCATGAAACTGGTTTTTCAGTTCACGATGTTTAAAAGAAATGAAATTATCCATTGATGTAAGAGTGAGTCTGGCTCACCCCTTCAGGTCATCAGTCAGTCAGTACTCAAGACCTTGTCAGTGAGCCAGAGACAAGGTTGCATGCTTCTAGGAGGCTCCAACCTGCTAACATTCATTCATCGAACAAACATTCAGTGAGTGCCCCCTATGTGCCCGCACTGTAGAAATGCTGGGGATACAGAGAGAATAACATGCTTATGAATGCCTGTCTTCAAGCTTATATTCTTCACCAAATATAGTTGAGCAGAGAACCTGCTTCCTGGTCTTCCCACAGTGTCCTAGTACCTCCAGGTCTCTTCTCTAGCCAAAAGTCTGACACCAAGGAGCAAGAAATATTTTCACTTTAATTCCCCTGAGAATCCTTTTAAAGTATCCCTAATGAGCCAAACAAAACCTGGTCAAATTGCTGATGTCACTAGGAATTTGGCTGATGTAGCATACAGACTCAGTTGTCAGAGACAACCTCCTCCTTCTTGAAAACATGTCCCTCTTTTGACAGCTTCCCCAGTGCCATTTCTCTCTGCCAGATCCTAGTCCCTTAATAACCTGCCTCCATTTTCCAGTCCCTCTGTCCTGTCTCATAAAAGCATGCCACTCCTTACCTCTACTTCAGTGTGTCTCTGGTCTGTGTGTGGAACTTTAAAAAAGGAGTACCTAACACAGTTCCTGCCTTCTAAGAACTTAGTTTTACTGAAGATTTAATACATTTGAGATGTGATCATAAAGAAATGTGTCTGAATTAGAAAAATGTTTTCAGCAATGATAACATCATAAAAGTACAAATATATGAATGTAATAGAGATTTTTTTCTTCAAAGTGACTACATTGGGTTAGATCCATAAGTTCTAATGTTTTTTAAAGTCACTTACATTGTATTTGAGAATGCAATGGATTATAAAAATGAAGAAGGTTATTGAACTGCTGTATGTTAATACACGAAACAAAGGATGGTATGAAGCCAGACATAATCAGGTGGTAAAGGAATGCCATGGACTATGGTAAAGGCGACATGAGTGTGGATTCCAGTCATGGGGAAAGGCTCCACAGACGTTTTGAATCCTAAGTTTGACCTTGAAGGAAGAATAGGTTCTAGATTGGGAGGAAGGTAAGAAAGAGTGACAGGAATGTGTTATAACCCGAGTGGTGTATCCACTGATGCCCTGGTTGTTTCTGTCCTGCCCCATTTTGGTGAGAGGGAAAGTCATCCCTTTACACGGTCATTCCTAACCAAGACATCCAGGGACTGGACCTACTTTTGGGTGTGGAAAGATTAGTGCTTATAGAACTGGGGCCTCCAGGTTTTCTACAGACAGGGTGCTGGTGGGAGGAATGAAGTCCCATTGAGAAGAGCACTGAACATTAAATGGCTGACTGGTGATGATAGGGGAAGGGAATCATTGGTGTAGCGAGTTAACTTCCCGTTGACTCTTAAAATATGATGACAAACACTGTTTTACAGGCAGAGCCAAGATTACGAGAAAGTAAGGGAAATCTGGAAACACGAAAAATGAGGAGGAAACTAAAATCCAGATCAGTCAGCAGCTGTCTTGGGGATAGGGTTGAAGTATTGGAGGTTGCCAGTTTCTGTACTCTAGGGATTAGTGTTTTAATATCCATGTGGGACGGGACAATGAGGTTTTGGTCTAAGCTAGGAGGGAGAGTGAGTTGGACCTGAGACTCCTGCATAAGGACAAGATATTCAAAGGTCCATATCATCAGTAAAAGTATAAATTAAGAAAACAATTAATTGGTACAGAGAGGCAACAAGGGAGCCTGTCTGTCATGGGTGGAAAAAAGTTCTTAAGAGGTGTTAATGACAAGCTTGTGCTTTGTGCTGGTTTGGGGTCTGAATTTATGCTATCTGCTAAGAAATTAAGATAAAATTTGTCCTGAGCCAATAATACCCTGGCAAGAGGGAGTGCAAAAACACTCTGGAGGGGCAAATCTTTAATGTAGTTTGCACAGAATTACCATCAATAAGATCCTACTAAAAATGAACTCACAATCCATATTTAGCTAACAGCATGCTGAATTCAATGTTTCTTGTGGTCTGGGAATTTTGACAGGAGCCCCAAAGGCTGAGAACAACATGTATCAGATCATCTACAAAGAACAAGTGAACTTTGTGAACTTATTTTGACCTACCTTCAGAGTAGGTAAGGATAGGCTTGAATATTGATTAGGAGGAATTTCAGAGTGAGAATTTCTTCAGAGAGAGAGAGAGAGCTGTAGATGAACTAGGTGTTCCCTTCCCTCCCCTTCTCCCAGTCAAATGTGTGTGGGACAGGGTGGGGTCATATATAACCACTCAGACAGTTTTTCCTGTATCCTTGGGATTTAGGAACAGTTTTTTTTTTTTTTTCATTTATGTTTAGAAATATATAACAGCAATAGGCTGGCCATATGCCCTGAGAAAGAGCGAGGGTAGATGGCCACCATGGGAAGAAGTTACATTTCCATTGAGTGGGGGCAAAAATGAATGTTCTTGTGAGCCAGATGTGGACCCGTTGGACGGGAGACTCTGAGAAAAGGTTTTGCCTAGAGAGATGTGATGATTACAGCAGGAAGATTTTGGATGCAGAACCAAGAAGTCAAGGATTTGACTTCAAGAGTTCTCCTGAGTGGCCCCTAGAGGAAGTTGCTCATATTGGGAATATGCAGATGTACATTTTCAGAAGAGGGGAATCTCTGGGGAATGCCCTGGGCATCCCAGGACAGAAAAAGAGCATTCATCCATCTGTAACCACCTGAAGGCACCAATGCCATGTTACCTACTTCCCACCAAACCTTGGACCCCAGGTTCACAGAACTGGCTCACCTACAATCCTTGGTCCATGACACATTCATCATTTTCATCATTAGTCTAAACATGGCCTGCTTGTGTATTTATTTTTAATAAGGTAATAAGGACCCATGAAACCACCACCCTAAACAAAAACCAAGATCTTGGTAATAGTCTAAATCTAATGGTGTGGTTCTCCCATCCCATTCCCCTGCCTCCATCAACTCAAAGTAGTCATCATTCTGAATCCTGTGTTCAACATTCCTTGGTTTCATTTTTCTCTAAAATTATTTTTTGAGGTATAATAAACAAACATAAAAGTGTATAACTCTTAATAATACAACTCAATAAAATCAAAGTTGCTCTTTAAAAACATTAATATAATAGACAAAATTCTGGCAAAGCTTATTAAGAAAAGATAAGAGATAAAACAAATAGACAATAATAGGAATAAAAAGGGAATGAAACTAGAGATCCAGTGGATATTTTAAAAAATAAACATCTGTGAACAGCTTTTTGCCAATAAATTTGAAATGTGAAATAGAAAGTTGTCTGGAAAAATGTAATATAATAAAACTGACTTAAGAAAAAAGAGAAAATGTGACTAGATAAATTATAACCAAAGGAATTGAATAAGTAGTTAAAAATATAACATCCACCTTTCCCAAACAAACAACAAACAAAAATGCATGAGACCCATATGATTGCTAGCAAACATGAAACATAAAATAACATTGTTATGCACACTTTTTCTGTGATTCTGTGTTTCCATTTTAGAAGTCACTTTGCTTTGTGGACGAGGTTGAGCCATGGCCATACGAACTTAGACGTAGTATTTAAAAAATTCTCAATCCTTCAAAAATAATATCACAGGATCTTAAAGAGATGTAAATGAATTTTTGGCATCTTAAGAATTTTCATAAATAAGTATTTGAGCCACAGTTTTCGTAAAAATCAGTACCTCGGAGGAACATTTTTCTTGGTTTGAAAACAGCAAGTGTTCCAGATAAATGTGTCCTTTGTTAGCTAACTTTACTAATCAATTCATACCACTGGCTTCAGAAGCAAGATATTTACAAACTGTGTAGGAATTACTAGGAATCAATCTTGTGGCCTAATTGTGTCATAGTAACCCCTTTCATGGCAGTTATTGTATTTTCAGAGACACAAGTCAACCCAATGTAGCTAAACCTACATTTTAATGAGATCTGCTATGATAGTATTCTACAGGGTCTTCTTCAGAATTTAAATTTTGCCTAATTATTCTATTTCATTCTTTGGCATTTTTTCATTAGTTAACTCCACTACTCAAGTAATATCTCCCTAGTTAATTGGTGGTTATGGATGGTTAACTTGGTTTATGGGTCATTGCTTTCACAAAGATACTTTTTAACCCCTTGTCTGAGCTAACATGCAGAGAGTTTTGTGTGGGTTTCCTCCTCTGGCTAAGACAGAATTGATACTCTAATTCTTCACTCAGTCAGTTATTCAGGTGTCTACATATTTGTTCATTCATCAATGATTTATTTTTCATTTTCTCTATATCTGGCACTCTTAGGTGCTGGGGACACAAAGATGAACAAGTTTGGGCCTTTTCCTTGAATAACTCACAGTGTAGAGGGAGACGAAAATGTGCTCCTAGATTTATTACAATGGAACAGGATAAATGCTATCACAGAGGTGGGAAAAGAGGGCCAGGGATCTGCAGAGGAAGGAGAAACTAATTCCGCTTCACTGGGGAGGTGACTTTTAAGCTATGTTTTGAAGGACTATAAAGAAGGAGGATTAAGTAGCAGAATTAACAGATGCAAAGATATGAATTCCTGAAAGTATCTAGGAATTTCTTAGAAGTTCAATATGGTAGGAGTATAAAGCACAAGGGGGAGTTTTGGAAGATAAAATTAGAAAGATATTATATATAAAATAGATAATCAACAAGGACTTATTGTATAGCATAGGGAACTATACTCAATATTTTGTAATAACCTAAAAGGGAAAAGAATCTGAAAAAAGATAGATATTTATGTATGTATACCTGAATCACTTTGCTATATATCTGAAACTAACACAGCATTGTAAATCAACTATACTAGATAAAAACTGTAACAAAAAAAGAAAGATGTTTTGGGGACCATCTTAGGTATCTATTGGTGTGTAAAAAATTACCTCAAATCTTAGTAGCTTAAAAACAATAAATTAGTTCACAGTTTCTGTGGGTCAAGAATTGGGGAGCAGCTTAGATTTGTGGTTCTGATTCCAGGTCTCTCATTAAGTTGCAGTCAAGATGTCAGCTTGGGCTGTGCTCATCTGAAAGTGTGAAAGGGGCTGAAGGATCTGCTTGTAAGGTGCTCACTCACATTCCTGGCAAGACTGTGCTGGGTTTTGGTAGAAGTCTTCAGTTTCTCATCTCATGGACCATTCCAGAGGGTGATTAAGTGTCCTCATGACATGTCAGCTGCTTCCCCCAGAGCAAGTGATTGAAGAGAGTATAATGTAGAAGCCAGAATGTCTTCTGTGACATGGCATTCAAAGTCACATGTTATCATTTCTACAACATCTTCATGGTTATACAGGTCAATAGGTTTCTCCTATTTATAAGGATTTTGTAGTTTTTCCCCTACTCTTTACTATAATGTAAGCAGCTTTTCATATAATTAAAAAATCAACAGATTTTTTTTTAAGATATTTTTAACAGAGTAATTAAGGAAGATAATTGAGATCTTGAGACACTTGTGACAGAGGCCAATGAGGAGTCTATGAGAGATAATGATATATTAGACAAAGCAATGGTAGTAGAGTTAGAGATAAAACAGTTGGGAGGAATTTCTGAGTTGGAATCCACAAAATTATGTGGCCGATTAGATGTTTGGAGTACAGATGGGATATATTAAGTACAACACTAAAATTTCTGGAGCACCAAAAGCAATATAATTGGTGGCATGGGTACCTGAGGTGTAGTTAAAGATCTGTTCTTGGAACTTATTGACAGAGGCACCTGTGGGCATGTGGGCACTCTGCAAGTGTCCAGTGTAGAGGAAGAAATTGAAGATCCAGGAGAAAGAGATGATAAGTGACAGAGCATGGCCTTAGAGGAGGCATGAGGGATTCAAGCACATGGTAAAGGGCTAGCTTTGGAGAGGATAAGCTCCCAATGTTATTGGATATCTATCATATGCTAGGCACTGAGCATACTTATCTCATTTAATCCTTACAACAACACAGTGGGAGGGTTCTGCCTTCCTTCCCTCCTCCCTTCCTTCCTTCCTTCCTTCCTCTTTCCTTCCTTCCTTCCCTCCATCCTTCCTTCCTTCCTTTCTCTCTTTTTCTCCTTCTCTCTCTCTCTCTCTCTCTCTCTTTCTTTCTTTCTTTCTTTCTTTCTTTCTTTCTTTCTTTCTTTCTTTCCTTCTTTCTTTCTTTCTTTCTTTCTTTCCTTCTTTCTTTCTTCTCTTTCTTTCCTTCCCTTTCTTTCTTATTTTATTTATTTATTAGCCTCTGGTAATTGGTGTGGAGGTTAGGTAAGAATGGTTACATAACTTTTTTAGGGTCATCCAACTAGTAAGTAATAAACCTAGGATTCAGATTCAGTTCTTCTTGGAGAATGTAACAAAGAGTTTGACTTCACTTTTGATGTTTGCTGACAGCTTTTAAGCTCCACTACTCCCCATTCCCATTCTGCCCACATCTGGGCAAGAAAGTCTGGGCGCTCCATTCTTTGGTGCTGTGGGAAGTTCAAGCCCCAGCTCATGCAGGGGAGCCCTCACATCTAGCTCAAACCCTAATCACAGTAACAGTGAAGCCAGCCTCCTCTCCCTACTCTCTCAAGCCATCTTAGGACCTTCTGGGAAGCTCACCTTACTCTGCCCAGAAACTGAGTAATAAACATTTTCATACCCTTTTGATGCATATGTGGCAGCTTTAGTCTCAACATTTGAACCAAATTTTGGGTAGGGGTCTATCCCCCTCTGTGGGGTAACCATAATTGGTACAATGAACAAGACATCTAGGAGGTGACCACCACTACCACCAGTGGTCTTTCTTCTCTTCCTATTTTAGAGAAGTCTAATGTTTCTTCCTCTGGGACAGGAGTTAAGCAAGGCAAGTTGAGCACATAATACACAAGTGTAAGGAAGTAGTAAAGCAGTAGCAACCAGGTTGTGGGAAGGAAGGAGGAGAGTAGCGATTTAGAAGGCTTCAGTGAGGTGGTGAGCCTTGCACATTTGCTAGATGAAGAGGAGGCACAAAATATTGGCTCAGAAGAAATGAGAGAACTGCTGGGCAGCACTGTGGGTCACCCACACATTGTGGTGGCTCTAATTTGCATGGATGTGTAATTTTTCTCTAGCAGGAAACTGCAGCTTGGGAGAAGAATCTGCATAGTATTTAAAGATATTTAAAGACTCCCTGAAATCCATTTAGGGGATCAGGAACTGCAAGTTAATAACCCCTCTGACTGAGAGGTCTCCATGGAGATGAAGAACAGGCTTTGTTGGAAGAGGATGATGGGGGAAAAGAGGCGATTATACTTAAAGAATAGGGTTGTACATTTTGTAGGCAGAGCAGCCATCTCCAGGAATGGCCATGGGAGCAACTGGCTGAAGTGAAGAGGTTGGGAAGGTCATTGGAGGGGAGGAACCCAGGTGCCCAGTACACAAATGTTGAAGATGCCCAAGGTCCTTTCCCCCAAGTTCTTTCCCTTTGTAGAAATTGTATGTATATAAAAGCTGAACAGGAAGTGTGATGATGGATGAAAATAGCTATTTTTACCTAAGCCAGAAAGCTATTCCCAGTAGAATTACTGTTGGCAAGAAAAATGGGCTGTTCTCTAGGGTTGTCACTGACATGGTTAATACATGCTGTTGGGCATCTTCTGAGACAGCACATACAGTTCCACTGGAATAAAGGGAACCGAGGTGTATCTATCAGGTTCAAGGCTAGTTGACAGTAGATTTTTCAATCTTAAATCTTTCAATCTTAAGTAACACATGAGTGAAAAACATATAATAATATAACTACAACATGGAAGCTACCATATTTGATAGAATGAGAAATGTAGCAATTGACCTTTCATTTGAAGAAACTTTTTCTTGGTGTTTGTGACATCAGATCTGTTTTTATTATGTTGTTCCAAACATACTGTCCTTCACCAGGGAGGGAGTCAATTACCATTGATTGTTGGATTCTAAACTGGCTGTGATCTTCAACAAATGAAGGTTAAAAAAAGTGAAACTATACCTTAAAAACCCAACCCAACCAAACCAAAACACTATATAAAAACAAATGAAATAGATGTGGCACATATATACAATGGAATATTACTCAGCCATAAAAAGGAGTGAAACTGAGTTATTTGTAGTGAGGTGGATGGACCTAGAGACTGTCATACAGAGTGAAGTAAGTCAGAAAGAGAAAAACAAATACTGTATGCTAACACATATATATGGAATCTAAAAAAAAAAAAAAAAAAAGGTCAGAAGAACCTAGGGGCAAGATGGGAATAAAGATGCAGACCTACTAGAGAATGGACTTGAGGATATGGGGAGGGGGAAGGGTAAGCTGGGACAAAGTGAGAGAGTGGCATGGACATATATACACTACCAAACGTAAAATAGATTGCTAGTGGGAAGCAGCCGCATAGCACAGGGAGATCAGCTCAGTGCTTTGTGACCACCTAGAGGGGTGGGATAGGGAGGGTGGGAGGGAGGGAGATGCAAGAGGGAAGAGATATGGGGACATATGTATATGTATAACTGATTCACTTTGTTATAAAGCAGAAACTGACACACCACTGTAAAGCAATTATACTCTAATAAAGACGTTAAAAAAAAAAAAACAAATGAAATTGACAACAGTGCTTGGTGATACCATGGAATGTTTGTCAGTATGAATTTGGGAAGGGTCCCAGCTCTATCAATGAACTTTCTCCTGTTCATCCAATAGTTGTATATCCAACTACTAGTGAGTTAAATTTTCTGTTTTTTTAAAAAAAAATTTTACTCAGGACTTAAATACTGAGTTTTCCTTTTGCTGGGTGAATGAGATTCACAGAGCTGCAGTTTATTTATATTTACTAAAAAGAATTAACCTAAGATCAGAGGGAAAACATAGGCCTTCTCTACTCCTCAGGGGCTAAATGCAGATCCCCTTGCTCTGTAGGAAGAGAAGGATAGACAGTCTCCTGAGGAAGGCTTGAGGCAACTTCAAGGGTTGAAACAGCTGGAGCTGTTTGTCCATCAAAGGAAAGTGTAACCAAAACATGAGAGGAGGTATTTTTCAAGATGGGGATGACTCTGGCTGAGAATGACCACTCATCTTCAGTTTAAACTTCTCTGGATTCCTGTTGAGGGGCAGACTTTTGAATAATAAAATAAGTGATTGAAACCATCTGTCTTAAAAACACTTTGCTTGCCTGAAGAGACTACATTATGCTCAATTAAGAAGGTCGAAACTGTATCTGAAGCCAGATTTGTGGCTAGTTACAAATCTCTCTGAAAGCTTTAGGATTTCCCCAAGATACCCTATTTTGGGAGGAGTTGCCTAAAATGAGCACACTATATAATATTAGGAATAGCAATCATTTATTGACTGTATACTATGTGCCAGGTTCCACACAAAGTGTTTTATGATGGTCTCTCTTTTTTCATCGCCCAATTCTTTATCTCTCAAACTAAAATTCCAGCCACCAATTACACTTCCTTCTACCTCTCTCTTTGCGTCCACACACACTTTCCTTTTGATCTAATCCTCAGCTTCTTGAGTTCAGGGACTGTGTATAGGGTGCTGTCCTTGGGATACTAAGGTAGGTAATACAGACATCCTTTGTGCCCTCACAGAACTTACAGACTGACCTACAGTGTTGGACTCTTTGTACGGCTCAATTTTGCTGAATGGAAGAATATATGTTTATACAGGTGGCACACATGTGACCGGATAGCAGCAACCTGATGGTGAGTTAATGAAACAGTTATATTCCTAGTATATCTGAATCATAGTCCTCACAGAAAAATCACTTGCTTCTCATTTCGCCGTCCATAAGGAGTATCTAACAGGTTTATGAGAGCTGATCAGAGGTCTTCTGCATTTGTGGTATATCACTGTTACTCTATTATGACTTACTTTCTATTCCCTTGATTAACTCTGGTCGTCTTCTGTGACTTCAGTTCTCACTGATTTGGGTGGTGTTCTGGAGGTTTTCTCCTCCAGTCATTGCCACCAAGATGTGGAGACTAAGTCTCCTGCTCTTTGATGTTAGGGGCATTTTTACTGGTGCCACACACATCAATTCCTTGTTAGTTCCTAGGTTGTCGAGTGTGCTTTGATTTGACTTGTTCTTGGTGTATTCCAGGTCCACTTCTTGCTTTCATACATGTAACTCTATTTCATGTTAAAAATGCACACTTTTCTTGCTGTGGCGCTCCAAGTTTTCTACTCTCAGAGTGAGTTCCTTGCCCATCTGGTATGGCACCCAGAATTTTTATTTTTTAAGAGGTAGCCATTATTCTTCATTATTTAGGATTTTGGATTCTGAGGACCAGATGTCAACACCAAAGCATTCAGTCATTGACTCTACCCTGAGCTCACTGGACTCCTGGGCAGAGACCTGCCTGGCACCACAGTGGACATGCACTCGTCACTGTAACATTCTCTGCACATATATACCGATACATGTTCTAAAGTCTCCGGTTATCAAATGTCTTCAGTGACAAACTAATGTTGAAACTAAATCAAACAGTTGTTTGAGAATCTGAACCTTCTTCCTGCCCACTACGTTGAGGAGGATCATTAAGTTATGAGTAACTACACTAAGGTTTCTAATTTCCAAATCCAATGGACATTTTTTTCAATCCTTGTTCTACTTAACCCAATCCTTGTTTTACTTGGTGACATTTCACCCTTCTGACGACTTCCTTACTGAACTTGGTCCTCTCTTGGCTTTTGAGACACTGCTTTCTCCTGGTTGCTTTCTTATTTTTTTTCAATTTTTATTGAAATATAGTTGATTTACAATGTTGTGTTAGTTTCAGGTGCACAGCAAAGTGATTCAATTATATACATATCTATTCTTTTTAAGATTCTTTTCCATTATAGGTTATTACAAGATATTGAGTACAGTTTCCTGTGCTATACAGTAGGTCCTTGTTGGTTATCTGTTATATATATAGTAGTGTGTATCTGTTAATCCCAAATTCCTAATTTATCCCTCCTCCCTTTCCCTTTGGTAACCATAAGTTTGTTTTCTATGTCTGTGAGTCTTTTCTGTTTTGTATGTAATTTCATTTGTATCATTTTTTAGATTCCACATGTAAGTGATACCATATGATGTTTTTCTTTCTCTGACTAGAGAAAGAGGCAATCTGTAACTCAATATCTCATACTGTTTCAATAGCAACAGCTGTGGAGAAGTTGGGACAATCTGGGATCTGGCTTCTGGTCTTGTCTGTACCCACATCTTGTGTAATGATGACACTTGGAGAAGTATTCACCTATCTGAACCCCTGTGGGGAGCAGTTGTTTTAGCTGGGATTGTTTGGTGCTGAATGCTTGTAGCCTCCTAAAATGTATATGTTGAAATTCTAATCCCCAATGCAATGGTATTAGGGGGTGGGGTTACGATTAGGGTTACTGATTAGTTTATGAGGGTGGAGCCCTCATAAATGGGATTAGTGACCTCATAAAAGCAACCTGAGAGAAGTCCCTCACCTTTTCTTCCATGTGAGGACACAGTAAGAAGACAGCCATCTATGAACAAGGAAGCAGGCCCTCACCAGACACTGAATTTGCCAACACCTTGATCTTTGGACTTCCCAGTTTTCAGAACTGTGAGAAATAAATGTTCACGGTTTAAACCACCCAGCCTATGATATTCTTTTTATAGCAGCCCAAACAAAGACAGGTGCCAAGAAGCAGAATGTCACTTGGGCAAGCTTAAGCACATGTGGACATCAAAAAGATACACGAGTACCTTGCTGAGCCAAGGGTAAGAAGTGCAGCCACCTTTCTCTTTCCTCTCCCTCTCACAGGCTATGTTCTCATGTCTCTGCTCCCATCTCTGCCTGCATCATTGTTTTCTGTTTTTGCAAAATGGCTCTTTCTTCTTTGCACATACTTGACCTGACTCTAGCTTTATATCACTTTATGTGCATGTCATAGTCTGACCTGACTTTGAATTGCATTTCAGGATCCTGGAAGAGAATCTGGTGCTTGGGTTAGGTGTCCAGCCTTGGGTCAACTAGCTGTAGCTAAGTAGGTGGGCATGACTGTCTGGCTGCCCACTCAGGAGGATTGTTGGTGCAGATTCTCTGAGAAATGGGACATGGGCAGAGAAGGGGTTGGGAGGGATTAACTAACAGAGGAAATGATTTCAGCACCAATATACAGCAGAGATAATTTTTCCTGGCATACGCTAATTGAATGCTCCAACGTCTTAAAAGTAAGTTTGTGTAAATGGGGTCATTAATACCTGAGTATTGAGGCACAGAAAGGTTAAAACAATTGACTGAAGTCACAGCCCCATGTGGTAGAGGCAGGATTAGAACCCAGAGCTCTGCTCCTGAGCCTGTTCTCTTAAGTGACTTGGACCAGGATGCAGGCAAGTAGAAACCAGGAGGAAGAGTTTGGACCAGAGAAAGAAACTTGAAGCAGGGAAGACCTGTGGCTGCTCACTTATAACTTGCTATACACACAAGTACATACGCACACAGATGTACACACTCTTGTACCCACACACGCTCTCAATCTGAGCCCTTGCTGATGTTAAGACCCTTCCCTCAAGTATTTCTGGGCATCTCCAAGGGGTGTCTTACCTGTGCCCAGGGGTCCGAGTTACAAGTTACTCTTATTTTGAACTCTGCCATACCAATTAGTGCCACTGTGGCTCCACCTGGTCTTGCTTGTTTTGCATGGACCTCTGTCCCTATTTAGGCCAAGATCCCTGCTGCTGCTTCTTCCTGTACACTAATGCCATCAACCCCCTCCCCATAGTATGGGGCAGGAAAACCTTTCACCTTCTGTGCTGTATTTAATTGGGGCAGGATGGTCTCTGGTGGATATCTTAGCCCCGCCCTGTTGCAGCGTTTGGTGTAAGAGCTCTTTCCATTCTCACATAAGGCTTCTTTCTCCCCAGGGTCACACATGCTGCCAGGACAGCTGGGTTCAGGAGGATTCAAGAAGCAGGGAAAGATAAATATCATATGATATCATTTACATGAGGAATCAAAAAATGATACAAATGTACTTATTTACAAAACAGAAACAGACTCATGGACTTAGAAAACAAATTTATGGTTACCAAAGGGGAAAGGGGTGGGGGAGGGATAAATTAGGAGTTTGGAATTAGCAGATACAAACTACTATACATAGGATAGATAAACAACAAGCTCCTACCGTATAGCACAGGGGACTATATTCAATGTTTTGTAATAACCTATAAGGGAAAAGAATATGAAAAATTATATATATATAAAATTGAATAACTTTGCTGTACACCTGAAACTAAGACAACATTGTTTTAGTGGTCTCCATTGCATCTTCACTTCTGTCCCATCATGAAGAGCTGAGATGTCTGAACCTCAGGACTGAACACTTTCAAGGTTTTATTACAACGAGGCTCCTTTTTTCTACACAAACGAGTGATTGCAAATGAATATTTGGGGGTATATATGTGTGTGCTGTTTATTACTAACTCCACAAGATGGACTTGTACATGTCATTTGAGACTCCAGGTACGTGTAACTTGCCAGATTTTGTCTCAGGGATGTGTGTGGCTTCCAGCTTCCTTACAGGCTGTGTGCAAATCTTTCACACACACCACAGTATTTTCTTGGTGGTTGCGAGTGTATCAACATCCTTTAGGAATGAAGTTCTTTATTTTTTTCAAATTTATTTATTTATTTATGGCTGCGTTAGGTTTTCGTTGCTGCATGCGGGCTTTCTCTAGTTGTGGCGAGCGGGGGCTACTCTTTGTTGCGGTGCATGGGCTTCTCATTGTGGTGGCTTCTCTTGTTGCGGAGCACAGGCTCTAGATGCGTGGGCTTCAGTAGTTGTGGCACATGGGCTCAGTAGTTATGGCTCACGGTCTCTAGTGCACAGGCTCAGTAGTTGTGGCACACAGGCTTAGTTGCTCCGTGGGATAGGGGATCTTCCTGGACAGGGCTTGAACCCGTGTCCCCTGCATTGGCAGGTGGATTCTTAACCACTGTGCCACCAGGGAAGCCCAGGCATGAAGTTCTTTACCTGAATTTGTAGACCCCAAGGGGATCCATAAGTAAGTACCAGGAGTCTGTGATTGTTGTTCTCTAGACACTCATGCACTTAGAGTATATTTAATTGTAATATTGCTCACTAAATAAAGTTTTGGTCAGATGTTCATGATGTTCCTAAGTTTTTGAACACAAACTTTCACTGTTATTTATCATTCTTTCATTATAGTGATGGCTGTTATTAATAAATACAAGGTACTACCTACTTACTTTTAACTCCTTATTCTATCTTAAAGATACAAATGGGACTGCCTTTAGTGGTTATCAGGATTTATTTCCTTTTGCTAATAGGCAAAGTGGTGCAGTAGACTAAGAAATCTTACACCTGACTAACAAATGGTGTAATCATGGATCATTTAATTAGTCTGAGCCCCATTTTCCTTCATTACAAAATGAGATTGGACTAGATTATCTTTAAATTTGTGAAGTTATCTAATATCAGATAACTTCAGACACTTTTTATTTTGTGGGGGAAATAAATAGTACATAAATCATATCAGGGAAATTTTAAAAAGATAAATTAATTCTAATCCAGTCTTCAGTGTAGCTGTGAATCCTCGTTTATTTTCTAGAGGCTTCTTCAATATAGTGTAATCTATTCAACTAATTTGGCCTAACTATATGTTAATAGCATCTTTTAAAAATGCACTGGATGGGGGACCTTCAAGATGGCGGAGGAGTAAGACATGGAGATCACCTTCCTCCCCACAAATACATCAAAAACACATCCACATGTGGAACAACTCTCACAGAACACCTACTGAACACTGGCAGAAGACCTCTGACTTCCTCAAAGGCAGAAAATCCCCACATACCTGAGTAGGGCAAAATAAAAAAAACAGAGGCAAAAGAATAAGGACAGGACCTGCACCTCTGGGAGGGAGCTGTGAAGGAGGAAAAGTTTCCACACCCTAAGAAGCCTCTTCACTGGCAGAGACGGGGGTTGGGCAGGAGGGAAGCTTTGGAGCCATGGAGGAGAGCACAGCAACAGGGGTGCAGAGGGCAAAGAGGAGAGATACCCGCAGAGAGGATTGGTGTCGACCAGTACTCACCAGCCTGAGAGGCTTGTCTGCTCACCTGCCAGGGCGGGTGGAGGCTGGGAGCTGAGGCTTGGGCTTTGGAGGTCAGATCCAAGGGAGAGGACTGGGGTTGGCTGTGTGAACACAGCCTGAAGGGACTAGTGCGCCACAGCTAGCTGGGAGGGAGTCTGGGAAAAAGTCTGGACCTGCCTAAGACGCAAGAGACCATTGTTTCGGGGTGTGTGAGGAGAGGGGATTCCTTCCCTGTCTGCCCACGGAAGGCAGAGCACCACCTAAACGAGCTCCAAAGATGAGCGTGGGCCACAGCTATCAGCTTGGACCCCAGAGACAGGCATGAAATGCTAACGCTACTGCTGCAGCCACCAAGAATCCTGTGTGCAAGTGCAGGTCACTATCCACACACCCCCCGGGAGCCTGTGCAGCCCGCCACTGACAGGGTCCGGTGATCTAGGTACAACTTCCCTGGGAGAACACGCAGTGTTCCTCAGGCTGTTGCAAAGTCATGCCAGCCTCTGCTGCCACAGGCTCGCCCCACCTTCCAATTATGACTACCGTACAATTCCCTCCCCCCAGCCTGAGTGAGCCAGTGCCTGCTAATCAGCCACTGCTTTAACCCTGTCCTGTCTGGGTGGGAACAGATGCCGGAGGGCAACCTACATGCAGAGGCGGGGCCAAATCCAAAGCTGAATCCCAGGAGCTGTGTGAACAAAGAACAGAAAGGGAAATTTCTCTGTGCAGCCTCAGGTGCCGCAGATTAAATCCCCACAATCAACTTGACATACTTTGCATCTGTGGAGTACCTGAATAGACAATGAATCATCCCCAAATTTAGGCGGTGGACTTTGGGAGCAACAGTAGACTTGGGGTTTGCTGTCTGCGACTGATTTGTTTCTGATTTTTATGTTTGTCTTAGTATAGTTTTCAGCACTTGTTATCATTGGTGGATTTGTTTATTGGTTTGGTTGCTCTCTTTCTTTTTTATTATTATTAAAAAATTTTTTTAATTTATTATTTTTATTTTTTATTTTTTTCCTTCTTTTTTTCTCCCTTTTCTTCTGAGCTGTGAGGCTGACATGGTCTTGGTGCTCCGGCCTGGTGTTAGGCCTGAGTCTCTGAGGTGGGAGCACTGAGTTCAGGACACTGGACCACCAGAGACCTCTCGGCCCCATGTAATATCAATCAGTGAGAGCTCTCCCAGAGATCTCCATCTCAACAATAAGACCCAGCTCCACTCAATGACCAGCAAGCTCCAGCACTGGACACCCTATGCCAAACAACTAGCAAGACAGGAACACAACCTCACACATTATCTGAGAGGCTACCTAAAATCATACTAAGTTCACAGACACCCCAAAACACACCACCAGACGTGGCCCTGTGCACCAGAAAGACAAGATCCAGGCCCACCCACCAGAACACAGCCACCAGTACCCTCCACCAGGAAGCCTACACAAACCACTGAACCAACCTTACTCACTGGGGGTAGACACCAAAGATACAGGAACTACGAACCTGAGGACTGCAAAAAGAAGACCCAAACACAGTAAGTGAAACAAAATGAGAACACAGAGAAATATGCAGCAGATGAAGGGGCAAGGTAAAAGCCCACCAGACCAAACAAATGAAGAGGAGATAGTCTACCTGAAAAAGAATTCAGACTAATGATAGTAAAGATGATCCAAAATCTTGGAAATAGAATGGAGAAAATACAAGAAACGTTTAACAAGGACTTAGAAGAACTAAAGAGCAAACAAACAATGATGAACAACACAATAAATGAAATTAAAAATTCTCTACAAGGAATCAATAGCAGAATAACTGAGGCAGAAGAACGGATAAGTGACCTGGAAGATAAAATAGTGGAAATAACTACCACAGAGAAGAATAAAGAAAAAAGAATGAAAAGAATTGAGGACAGTTTCAGAGACCTCTGGAACATTAAATGCACCAACATTCAAATTATAGGGGTCCCAGAAGAAGAAGAGAAAAAGAAAGGGACTGAGAAAATATTTGAAGAGATTACAGTTGAAAAGTTCCCTAATATGGGAAAGGAAATAGTCAAGTCCAAGAAGGGCAGAGTCCCATACAGGATAAATCCAAGGAGGAACATGACAAGACACATTTTAATCAAACTATCAAAAATTAAATACAAAGAACAAATTTTAAAACTAGCAAGGGAAGAGCAACAAATAACATACAAGGGAATCCCCATAAGTTTAACAGCTGATCTTTCAGAAGAAACTCTGCAAGCCAGAAGGGAGTGGCAGGACATACTTAAAGTGATGAAAGGGAAAACACCTAAAACCAAGATTACTCTATCCAGCAAGGATCTCATTCAGATTCGACTGAGAAATTAAAACCTTTACAACAAGCAAAAGCTAGGAGAATTCAGCACCACCAAACCAGCTTTACAACAAATGCTAAAGGAACTTCTCTAGGCAGGAAAAACAAGAGAAGGAAAAGACCTACAAAAACAAACCCCAAACAATCAAGAAAATGGTAATACGAACATACATATCAATAATTACCTTAAATGTAAATGGATTAAATGCTCCAACCAAAAGGCATAGACTGGCTGAATGGATACAAAAACAAGACCCATATATATGCTGCCTACAAGAGCCCCACTTCAGACCTAGGGACACATACAAACTGAAAGTGAGGGAATGGAAAAGGATATTCCATGCAAATGCAGATCAAAAGAAAGCTGGCGTAGCAATTCTCATATCAGACAAAATAGATTTTAAAATAAAGACTATTACAAGAGACAAAGAAGGACACTACATAATGATCAAGGGATCAATCCAGAAGAAGACATAAAAATTGTAAATATTTATGTACCCAACATAGGAGCACCTCAATACATAAGGCAAATGCTAACAGCTATAAAAGGGGAAATCGACAGTAACGCAATAATAGTAAGGGACATTAACACCCCACTTTCACCAACGAACGTATCATCCAAAATGAAAATAAATAAGGAAACACAACTTTAAATGACACATTAAACAAGATGGACTTAATTGATATTTATAGGACATTCCATCCAAAAACAACAGAATACACTTTCTTCTCAAGTGATCATGGAAAATTCTCCAGGAGAGAGCATCTTTTGGGTCACAAATCAAGTCTTGGTAAACTAAAGAAAATTGAAATCGTATCAAGTATATTTTGCGACCACAGTGCTATGAGACTAGATATCAATTACAGGAAAAAAACTATAAAAAATTAAGACACATGGAGGGTAAACAATAAACCACTAAATAACCAAGAGATCACTAAAGAAATCAAAGAGGAAATCAAAAAGTACTTAGAAACAAATAACAATGAAAACACGACAACCCAGAATCTATGGGTCACAGCAAAAGCAGTTTTAAGACGGAAGTTTATAGCAATACAATCCTACCTCAAGAAACATGAAACATCTCAAATAAACAACCTAATCTTACACCGAAAGCAATTAGAGAAAGAAGAACAAAAAAACCCCGAAGTTAGCAGAGGAAAGAAATCATAAAAATCAGATCAGAAATAAATGAAAAAGAAATGAAGGACACAATTGCAAAGATCAATAAAACAAAAAGCTGGTTCTTTGAGAATATAAACAAAATTGATAAATCTTTAGCCAGACTTATCAAGAAAAAAAAAAGGGAGAAGACTCAAATCAACAGAATTAGAAATGAAAAAGGAGAAGTAACAACTGACACTTCAGAAATACAAAGGATCATTATTATAGCAACTATATGCCAATAAAATGGACAACCTGGAAGAAATGGACAAATTCTTAGAAAAGCACAACCTTCCAAGACTGAACCAGGAATAAATAGAAAATATAAACAGACCAATCACAAGCACTGAAATTGAAACTATGATTAAAAATCTTCCAACAAATAGAAGCCAAGGACCAGAGGGCTTCACAGGCAAATTCTATCAAACATTTAGAGAGGAGCTAACACCTATCCTTCCCAAACTCTTCCAAAATATATCAGAGGGAGAAACACTCCCAAACTCATTTTACCAGGCCACCATCCCCCTGATACCAAAACCAGACAAAGATGTCACAAAAAAAGAACTATAGGCCAATATCACTGATGAACATAGATGAAAAGTCCTCAACAAAATACTAGCAAACAGAATCCAACAGCACATTAAAGGATCATACACCATGATCAAGTGGAGTTTATCCCAGGAATGCAAGGATTCTTCAATTTATGCAAATCAATCAATGTGATACACCATATTAACAAATTGAAGGATAAAAACCATATGATCATCTCAACAGATGCAGAAAAAGCTTTTGACAAAATTCAATACCCATTTATGATAAAAACTCTCCAGAAAGTGGGCATAGAGGGAACCTATCTCAACATAATAAAGGCCATATATGACAAACACACAGCCAACATTGTTCTCAGTGGTGAAAAACTGAAACCATTTCCACTAAGATCAGGAATAAGACAAGTTTGCCCACTCTCAGCACTATTCTTCAACATAGTTTTGGAAGTTTTAGCCACAGCAATCAGAGAAGAAAAAGAAATGAAAGAGTTCAAATTGGAAAAGAAGAAGTAAAAGTGTAACTGTTTGCAGATGACATGATATTATACATAGAGAATCCTAAAGATGCTATCAGAAAACTACTAGATCTAATCATTGAATTTGGTAAAGTAGCAGGATACAAAATTAATACAAAGAAATCTCTTGAATTCCTATACACTAATGATGAAGAATCTGAAAGAGAAATTAAGGAAACACTCCCATTTACAACTGTAACAAAAAGAATAAAATACCTAGGAATAAACCTACCTAAAGAAACAAAAGACCTGTGTGCAGAAAACTACAACACACTGATGAAAGAAATTAAAGATGATACAAACAGATGGAGAGATATACCATGTCCTTGGATTGGAAAAATCAACATTGTGAAAATGACTATACTACCCAAAGCAATCTACAGATTCAATGCAATCCCTGTCACACTACCAATGGCATTTTTCACAGAACTAGAACAAAAAATTTCACAATTTGTGTGGAAACACAGAGACCCTGAATAGCCAAAGCAATCTTGAGAAAGAAAAATGGGCTGAAGGAATCAGTCTCCCTGACTTCAGACTATACTACAAAGCTACAGCAATCGAGACCATATGGTCCTGGCAGAAAAACAGAAATATAGATCAATGGAACAGGATAGAAAGCCCAGAGATAAACCTACGCTCATATGGTCACCTTATCTTTGATAAAGGAGGCAGAATATACAATGGAGAAAAGACAGCCTCTTCAATAAGCGGTGCTGGGAAAACTGGACAGCTACATGAATGAAATTAGAACACTTCCTAACACCATACACAAAAATAAACCCCTTAATGGATTAAAGACCTAAATGTAAGGCCAGATACTATCAAACTCTTAGAGGAAAACATAGACAGAACACTCTATGACATAAATCACAACAAGACCCTTTTTACCCACCTCCTAGAGAAATAAATAAGAACAAAAATAAACAAATGGAACCTAATGAAACTTAAAAGCTTTTGCACAGCAACAGAAACCATAAACAAGACCAAAAGATAACCCTCAGAATGGGAGAAAATATTTGCAAATGAAGCAACTGGCAAAGGATTAATCTCAAAAATATATAAGCAACTCATGAAGCTCAATATCAAAAAAACAAACAACCCAATCTAAAAATGGACAGAAAACCTAAATAGACATTTCTCCAAAGAAGATATACAGATGGCCAACAAACACATGAAGGGATGCTCAACATCACTAATCATTAGAGAAATGCAAATCAAAACTACAATGAGGTATCACCTCACACCAGTCAGAATGGCCATCATCAAAAAATTTACAAACAATAAATACTGGAGAGGGTGTGGAGAAAATGGAACCCTCTTGCACTGTTGGTAGGAATGTAAGCTGATACAGCCATTGTGGAGAACAGTATGGAGGCTCCTTAAAAAACTAATAATAGAACTACCATACGACCCAGCAATCCCACTACTGGGCATATACCCTGAGAAAACCATAATTCAAAAAGGGTCATGTACCACAATGTTCATTGTAGCACTATTTACGATAGCCAGGACATGGAAGCAACCTAAGTGTCCATTGACAGATGAATGAATAAAGAAGATTGTGGCACATATATACAATGGAATATTACTCAGCCATAAAAAGAAACAAAATTGAGTTATTTGTAGTGAGGTGGATGGACCTAGAGTGTGTCATACAGAGTGAAGTAAGTCAGAAAGAGAAAAACAAATGCCGTATGCTAACACATATATATATATAGAATCTTAAAAAAAATGTGGTTCTGATGAACCTAGGGGCAGGACAGGAATAAAGATGCAGATGTAGAGAATGGACTTGAGGACACGGGGAGGGGGAAGGGTAAGCTGGGACGAAGTGAGAGAGTAGCATTGACATATATGCACTCCCAAATGTAAAATCGATACCTAGTGGGAAACAGCTGCATCACAGAGGGAGAGCAGCTTGGTGCTTTGTGACCACCTAGAGTGGTGGGATTGGGAGGGTGGAAGGGAGATGCAAGAGGGAGGGGTATGGGTATATATGTATACATATAGCTGATTCACTTTGTTATATAGCGGAAAGTAAAAACATTGTAAAGCAATTATACTCCAATAAAGATTATAAACAAAATAAAATAATATAAATGCATTGGATACTAGTGGCTTCTTACCATATGTATTATCTACTAATAGAAATAGAAATTTTAAACTCTTCCTCTTTGTTCTTTTAGTGGTCTGTATAATTGGCTAAGTTACAGATCATAAGAAAAATCTTCACAGTTTATTAGTAGACTCTAAATCAATTTTGAACAAATTCATAAGTTGCTTGCATATTTTTGAGATTAATCCTTTGCCAGTTGCTTCATTTGCAAATATTTTCTCCCATTCTGAGGGTTATCTTTTGGTCTTGTTTATGGTTTCTGTTGCTGTGCAAAAGCTTTTAAGTTTCATTAGGTTCCATTTGTTTATTTTTGTTCTTATTTATTTCTCTAGGAGGTGGGTAAAAAGGGTCTTGTTGTGATTTATGTCATAGAGTGTTCTATGTTTTCCTCTAAGAGTTTGATAGTATCTGGCCTTACATTTAGGTCTTTAATCCATTACAAATTACGTAATTTGTAAATATAGAAAGTGTAAATATAGAAAATACTTAATATTCCTGCTGTGGAATTAGCAGTTGGAGTTCATCTCAACTATTGAGAAATTTATGCAGGATGGATTTAAAAAAGCATTATAAATTAATGAGTTTGTCCTTAGAGTTTAGTAAGCACAAAACTTATTTCAAATTAATATGGTCAGTTGTCTTTGATTTTTAATGAAATTCCTCTCTGAGGCTGATTTATTCATGAAACCACTACCAGGCCCAGGGTGGTGGGCTCCCTGGTGGTTGGCATACTTGCTTGTTTGGGAAGGTCCAGACACTCGCTTGACAAAACAAGCAACACTAGTGAGGCCTGGAGCTCAGTATATAGTCTCTATTCACTTCCATCCTTGTGGACATGAGATCTAGGATTGGCGGGGGGGAGTGTTTGCTCTGGACCACAGCTCAGCTACCCAGAGCAGAGAGCTGTTCTCAAGACAGTGTTTCCGAAACTTCCCTGATGGAAAGAATAATGGAAGGTGCTTGGAAGACAGATGGCTCCCCAGGCCACTGTCCTGCAGGGTATGGGTTGGGGCCTGGGAATCTGTATCATTAATGAGAACTTCTGGTAATTTCTTTCATCAAGAAGTTTGGGAAAACATTTTGATACATGTCCTCTTTCTTCCTTTTTTTTTTTTTTTAACTCCTATTACATTTTTCTAAATGTCATAAAACAACTACATGATTATTGCCATCAGTGATGCTCTTACTTTCTGAATATCTCCTGAGTCGCTGCCCCCACATCCACCATTCATTTTACACACCATCACCAGTTTATTCTTCTGGAAATTCAGTTCTGATCACTATTTTCCTGTTCAAGGAATACCTAGGCTGCTCTTTGGCCTGTAGAATTATTTCCAGATCCCTCAGCCTGGGACTAATGGAACTCTGTAATTTGTTCCCAGACTGTCTTTACAAATTCTTTCTTACCAAGTTCCTTTATATACTTTAGGATTCAGGCAGGTGTGGCCATTTGATTTCCGCTATACACATTCTTTAATGCCCTGGCTCTTTGCCTTGGCTTATACTGTTCTCTCTGCCTGGAATACTCTTCTTATGTATGTATGTCCATATCTTATCTATCTTTCTGGGGCTCAAAAGTTACCTCTTTTCTGAGAGTGACTTCATTTCATCAGTCAAAGAATAAGAATTTACTGACAGTTGACTGTACATAAGGCATTGTGCTGAGTTCTTTATGTGTTTGTCTCATTTGATTCTCAAAATAAGCTCATGAGAGAACTTTCCCTCCTCCAGACCTCATCCCCACAGTAGAGTTGCTCCTGATCTCCTTGGATTCCATATTTGCGAATTCACCTACTCACTCACATTTATTTCTAACCCCATAACCAGTACTGGTGGGGATTTCGAGGTCATTTTGGGACATGTGTGGAGTGGTGGAAAATTCTAATTGCTCGACATGCACTTCCCAGCTGACGTCAAACAAGGAGATGCTCTGCCTTCTTGTTTCAGGCCACGTTTCTCACATTTTTGTTAGTAGTTTTGCTCTTTAAAATGGTCCCAAGCCTAGTGCTGAAGTGCTGCTTAGAGTTCCTACGTGGAAGAAGGCTGTGATGCACCTTATAAGGAAAATCCGTGTGTTAGATGAGCTCTGTTCAGGCATGAGTTACAGTCTGTTGGCCATGAATTCAATGTTAATGAATCAACAATACAGTCCATCCAGAAACAGGAAGGGGAATTTCACTGATCTGTATATGAGACTGCTCTGGAAAGTGCTAAAGTAATGGCTCCGTGTGTGATGAAGTTATGGAAAAGAGAGAAAAGCAGCTAAATTTATGGATTAATGAGATGATGACCCATAAGAAAAGCATAGTGGACGGCACTGTTTTGAGGCTGAAAGCCAAAGAGATTTATGGTCCCCTATGGTCCCCCAAGGGTTAGGCAAACATTAAACCCTTCTTGCTAGTGTTGTCTTGGCTGGCTCACACATTCCAAAGGCGATATGGCATGAAAGATGTTAAACTTGCAGGCAAGGCAGGTTCTGCAGATCAAGAAGCTGCAAAATAATTTTAAAAATTCATGCTAAGTATTATACAGGAAAAGGATAAAATGGAAAAGCAGATTTTCAATGCTGATGAGACTGGCTTGTTTTACAAGGAAGTTGGCAAACCTATATAATGCAAATGGCATTTCAGTTGATGAAAATGTGATCTGAGCCTCCGGGGATCTAATCCTGTATTTCTCCTGGGAGCCGTAGTTTAGTATTTGCTAATTCAGTGTTCACAGAGACTTTATAGAACGTAGTTGCTGTGAATAATGAGAAGCATTGTAGTTTGTTTTTAACTTCCTTTATAAAATTCATAACTTTCTACCTTGTATTATAGATTTTATATTCTGTACCAATTCCCCTATAGTACCATTTTATAAACTCCTCGTGGGGAGGATCCAATAATCATTCTATCAGCAACAGTTTTGGAGTGTCCATTATGAGTCTACAAGAGGCAGTGGATAAGATTGCATCCCTGCCCTGGGTTAGCTTGTAGTCTAGCAAGAGAGACAGACAAGTCAACAGATGGTTGTCGCAATAATTCAGAAAGGCACAGGAGGCTGGCTGTGATTCAAGGGAAAACATGTAATTTAAAAGTCTAAGCATTGAATGAATGGGTCTGCCATCTAAATATCTTCTTAATGTATGCTTTACCATTATTTGATTAAGTCTTTGCCTCTAAGTAACTCATTCTATCTCTTTATCTTCCTGAAGACCTATACTAAGTAATGCATGTTTTTGGTAACTATCAAGGTAGTTGATTTACATTTTTTAAAACTATCACTGACAAGAGGAACATAGCTTCTCTTAGGTTTTGGAAGAGGAGAACTGTACATGGTCTGCCTTGCAAAGTTGCCAGCTTGTGAAATAAGAAGGCAGCACCCACGTGGGTAGAGCCATAGGGCTGTGCCAGACAACTGGGCATCCGTGCACTCCAGATAGCAATGCCTGATGCTAAATCGACTAACAGGGGCTTGGCCTTATGAAGCCAGGAAGGTATCAGCATCGCTGGGTGAGCATTGCAGGGCGCCTCGTTCCAGTGGCCTTGGCCTTACACACCAGCCCTAACTAATCACTGTGGTTTGGATCGAGAGTTTATAGTCAGATAACAAATGAGTCACTTCTTTCCCTTTCCTATTTTGGCATGAATTGAAAATAATTAGTGATCTATTCAGCAATTCCAAATACTTCTGCTAGTCTATTTGGATGGAGACTTTAATATATTTGCTAGAAGAACTCTGACTGATGTCCAACAGAGGCTGTATTTTAAAGTCATTTCTTTTATCTCTTAAAGAAGGAAATTGGACAGAAACATCAATTTTAAGGGAGAAGAGGGGAAGAAAATGAAATGGACCCTGAGCTAGCCTTCAGGAATTTTCTTCTCAGTCTTCTCTCCCATAGATTTTAGACTCACCTACTCAGACCTTGACCTGATCCCTAGACCCTATCAGACTCTCTCCTTCCGTGACCATGTTATTCTCCTTCTTCTCCCCAGGCTGCTAGGAAAACCCCCTTGGCCATTCTAGTCCTTGTCGTCAGTGAAAAGACCACTGATTAGGCACCTGCTCTGCCCAATTGTTGTGAAGTTTGCTCCAATGATGAATATGACCTGGCCTCTGACCTGAAGGAATTTATTGTCTAACTGGGAAAAGTCACATAAACGAAGTGATTATAATGCTCTGTGATGAATAGAGGAACCTATAAAATATTATAAAGTCAATGATGCGATTGCTTCATCTCACTTGGAGGAAAATCTCAGGCTGCCCAGAAATGCCTCCCTCCCCTTGGCTTTGGGTTGTCTCTCAATATAGTCATCCCTGGGTATCCACAGGGGATTGGTTCCAGGGTCTGCATGGATACCTAAATCTGTGGATACTCAAGTTCCTTATATAAAATGATATGTGCATATAACATATGCACATCCTCCCATATACTTTAAATCATCTCTAGATTACTTATAATACCTAATGAAATGTAAATGCTATGTAAATAGTTGCTGGTGGGTGGCAAATTTAAGTTTTGTTTTTTAGAACCTTCTGGAACTTTTTTTGAATACTTTCAATCTCCAGTTGGTTGAATCTGTGAATGGGGAACATGCAGATAGGGAGGCTGACTGAAATCTGTTTCTTTCTCTTCCCAGTCCTCTCCAGCTATGGCTCTTGGAAGGGCTGCTTTACTTCTGCTCTATTGCTCTCTGTCCCATTGGCCTCTCTGAAGCACATTCCAAAGCCATAAGTCAAAGTTGATTCTTTCCTTTTGTGAAGCTGGCCCTTTTCTCCCATTGCTCTTGACTAGGATTGGAGTCTATTCCCACTTGGGGCCTCATTGGTTACAAATCTGTTTGTTTTCCATGTATAATCTCATCTCCTCAAAAGGATTATAAATTCCTGAAGGCAAGATTATGCCACTTACTTCATTAATATATCTCTCATAAAAACCAACATAATTTTTGAGGCCATAGAAGTAGCTCCACAACAATTTTTGAAATTTAGTTTTATCAGTATGGCCTCGGTATTCAAATGGCTATTCAGACATACTGAATCTGAGGAAAGCCAATAATGCACAGAGGGGTGGTCTAGGGAGATTTTTCAACTAGAAATTATTTTGTTTGTATTATTTTTCAAAAGCTGATTATTTTTTATTTGACCCTGTAAAAATACCTATTGAGTTTTAGAAAATAAACCATCTAATTTCACATCCCCAGTGGTTCACACACTGTGCCCACTTTGAGCAGTCCTTCAAAAATAATGTGATGTTTTATCATTTACTGACACAAAAGAAACGGAATGAAAAATCTCCCCAACAGTTGATATTCTAAACTGGAACTCTTAAAAGATGGAGGAAGTCTCAGAGTTCAAAATGTTTATCCATTTCATCTGACTTTAGCCTCTGTGGAAAAGAGGCAGTATTCACACAGTCTTTCAAAAATATTTCTCTGTGTTTGGTGCCTTCTGTGTTCAAGACTTCTCATTATCCCCTTCAAGGTTTTCTGTGACCTGTCAATTATCTAAAGGCTTTTTCCCTACTTTGTAGAGATTGTCCATTTCCCTTATACTCCTTGCATCTTTGAGTGTGTGTGGGGGGTGCATGAATGTGTGTGTGTGTGTGTGAGTTCCACTCTGGCTTTTCACCTATTCATCAGCACCCTGTAAGAGTATGGACAGGTCAGATTAAAATTAGAGCTATCTGATATATTATTTTCATGGTTGTAATGAAAGTTTTGGTAAAGAAAGGGATTAAATGATTGATTTCCATGCCATGTTCACTCTTGGTAATTTGAAAAGCATGTGAATTGTACTTTTATTCTCCCAGTGAGAGAGAAAAGTTTCTTTTGTATATAAGCCTTAATTTTTCTCTTGAATAGGATTTCTTAATAGAACATAAGATGGTTCATTATCCACATTTTGTACATTTCCCCATTGTTGGATTCCCTTCTCAACTCAACCATGATGTTTTTTTCTATTTCTCTCTTTAAGCTAATTCTCTTATGTAAAAATTTCCCAGGGTCTCCTAAAACATAGTATTTTCATGTGTAGTGCTTTGTCCTCCCACTGTTTTCACCTGGAGAGCAAGGAGTATTCTTCTTGGAACCAAACCCAACACTTCCATGCTGTTCTTTGGGCCACATCCTCCACTTTCTCCAGCAGTTATTTTAAGAGAATAAAATCAACTTTGTTACAGAGTAAGGAAGCATTTTCTAAAGTGGTCTTGTGTATTCTAGTTCAGCAAGATGCTTCACTGGAAAGATTCTGTGGTCATGTAACTCTGGACACATGCCGTACTTACTTTATCCCCTTCTTGGAGATTTCTAATGCACTTATTAGAATATATTAAATATACTAAAGCCTCTGAGAAATCTTGCCTTTGACAAACTTGTTTAGTCTTGTTTCCTTGTCATTTCCTGAATGTGTTTGATCACCTACTGAGCCCTTCCTATAGCACATGTTATCGTCTGGCCAAACATACTTTGGGAGATACTGGGAAAGGAATTAGGGACTACGGCTCAGTAAGCCTGGATAAAGCACAGGTATGCAATGGCTTACTCCTATAGCTGGCTTCTCAGGTCCTATCTGTTTTATCAGTGAAATGCAAACTTCATGGGGGCAAGGACTTCTATCAGTTTTTATCCATTCACTGCTGAATTTCCAGTGCTATAACAGGGCCTCCCATGTATTTGCACTCAATACCATTTGCTAGGTGGAAGGATGTGTGCATCTCTGGATTACTCTCTTAGCTTAGTCCCAGGGGCAGCTCTAGTTTTGGATTGAAATTGGACATTTAGAGTTGTCTGAATTCTTTAACCAGTTGTTTCATCTCCCAGTTTTAACAATCAGAACTTCCTGAATTCTTCAACTTAGTAGTTGTGTGCCACACATTTACCCTATTCATAGCTTTCCATCACCATCATATTTTGACAAGTCTTCCTGTGTATTTGGGGAAATTCCTTTGTTATGAGCCTTGCCTCCCAGTGTAGGAGTCAACACTCACATTTTCTGAATCTCTTCCAGCAAGATGCATGACAAACATAAGATCAGAGTGTTGTGAGGAAACAGGGTGTGTTGCGGAGCAGGTGGTCCAGCTGAGGTCAGCTTCTGATGCCGAACTAGGAGCATCGGAGGGGCCTTCGGGACAAAGGGCAGGTCAGCAATTGCCTGATCAGGCCAGTTCTGCAGGGTGGTCTGAGCCTTGTTCCTGGAATCTCAGCCAAGAGCCTGGTTCTCCAGGTCCCCAGAACCAAAATCATTCCCATATGCTTGAATGTCCCCACTAAAGTTGTCTTCCACTACAGTAGAAACGTGACATCTGTCTAATAATTTCACAGGTCTCAAATTCGTTTCAGAAGACTTTGTCTCATTGCTAAAGATTTCTATGCCTTATATTTGCCAACACCACTTTTCTTATTTCACTGACCTTCATTAATTAATTGCATACACACACGCACACACATTCTTCCTTTGCCTCTTTCTGCTGCCTGTTTTTCTAGGTATTGATCATGCTGTATGTGTGACTTTCCCTTTCTGAAAGCCAATTGTCCATGATTTGCTTTTTATAATGGGTCGTTTGTTTCCTTTTGATAACTGAGACACATGAAAGGATTCCTAACCCCTCTTAAATTATTTCTTACTGTGCCTCTCCTGCACTCCAGAGATTCTTCTTCATGGAAGTGATTATGCATAGGAACTGCAGAATTCTATTTCCTCATAGTTGGAATAATCTAAGTTAAATTTCAATAATTTAGTTTAATATCCCAGTCATTACATCTGTCAAACACAGCTGGGAAGAGAATAGGGAGACAAGATCAGTCTTGGCTTCCAGTAAGAATGACTCAAAGTAACTGACTTAAGTAAGAGAGAGATTTTTTTAAAAACATCTTTATTGGAGTATAATTGCTTTACAATGGTGTGTTAGTTTCTGCTTTATAACAAAGTGAATCAGTTATACGTATACATATGTTCCCATATCTCTTCCCTCTTGCATCTCCCTCCCTCCCACCCTCCCTATCCCACTCTCTAGGTCGTCACAAAGCACCGAGCTGATCTCCCTGTGCTATGCGGCTGCTTCCCACTAACAATCTATTTTACGTTTGGTAGTGTATATATATCCATGCCACTCTCTCACTTTGTCCCAGCTTACCCTTCCCCCTCCCCATATCCTCAAGTCCATTCTCTAGTAGGTCTGTGTCTTTATTCCCGTCTTACCACTAGGTTCTTCATGACCTTTTTTTTTCCCCTTAGATTCCATATATATGTGTTAGCATACTGTACTTGTTTTTCTCTTTCTGACTTACTTCACTCTGTATGGCAGACTAACTCCATCCACCTCACTACAAATAACTCAATTTCGTTTCTTTTTATTGCTGAGTAATATTCCTTTGTATATATGTGCCACATCTTCTTTATCCATTCATCCGATGATGGACATGTCCTGGCTATTGTAAATAGAGCTGTAATGAACATTTTGGTACATGACTCTTTTTGAATTATGGTTTTCTCAGGGTATATGCCCAGTAGTGGGATGGCTGGGTCGTATGGTAGTTATATTTTTAGTTTTTTAAGGAACCTCCATACTGTTCTCCATAGTGGCTGTATCAATTTACATTCCCACCAACAGTGCAAGAGTGTTCCCTTTTCTCCACACCCTCTCCAGCATTTATTGTTTCTAGATTTTTTAATGATGGCCATTCTGACTGGTGTGAGATGATATCTCATTGTAGTTTTGATTTGCATTTCTCTAATGATTAATGATGTTGAGCATTGTTTCATGTGTTTGTTGGCAATCTGTATATCTTCTTTGGAGAAATGTCTATTTAGGTCTTTTGCCCATTTTTGGATTGGGTTGTTTGTTTTTTTGTTATTGAGCTGCATGAGCTGCTTGTAAATTTTGGAGATTAATCCTTTGTCCGTTGATTCGTTTGCAAATATTTTCTCCCATTCTGAGGGTGGTCTTTTCATCTTGTTTATGGTTTCCATTGTTGTGCAAAAGCTTTTAAGTTTCATTAGGTCCCATTTTGTTTATTTTTGTTTTTATTTCCATTTCTCTAGGAGGTGGGTCAAAAAGGATCTTGCTGTGATGTATGTCATAGAGTGTTCTGCGTATGTTTTCCTCTAAGAGTTTGATAGTGTCTGGCCTTACATTTAGATCTTTAATCCATTTTGAGTTTATTTTTGTGTATGGTGTTAGGGAGTGTTCTAATTTCATTCTTTTACACGTAGCTGTCCAGTTTTCCCAGCACCACTTATTGAAGAGGCTGTCTTTTCTCCACTGCATATGCTTGTTTCCTTTATCAAAGATAAGGTGACCATATGTGCGTGGGTTTATCTCTGGGCTTTCTATCCTGTTCCATTGATCTATATTTCTGTTTTTGTGCCAGAACCATACTGTCTTGATTACCGTAGCTTTGTAGTATAGTCTGAAGTCAGAGAGCCTGATTCCTCCAGCAGAGATGTTTTTTTCCTCTTGAAAGACAAGAGTAGAAGTAGGCTGTTGAGGATTAGTATGGTGACTTCATACTAACTGGACCCAATGTCTTTTCTGGTCCACTACCTTTAGTAAAAGGCTTCCATTTTCAGGGTAACCTCATTCTCACAACATGGTTGCAATAGCTACAGCTTTCTCATTCTCCCTACCATCTGAGTCAATCCCCATTTCAAGAAATCATACTCAATGACTTTCATTCATATCTCTTTGGTCATTCATATCTACAAGAGACACTTAGAAATTTAGTTTTATAATTGGGCAAACTGTCACATCCAATGATGCAGAGCTCTGTTCTCATACAAAGGAAAAAGAAGGGAATGTATATTGAGAAAGCAATGAACAGTCTCTGCTTTAGAGATGGACTTTAAAAAAAGTTTGCTGTTTTCCAGAAAGATGCTATGGACTATAAATCCAATGTAAGAGTGTTGTGATGATTTCTCATAAAACATATCTTTTACAGAAAAAACTGTGAGTCAATTCTTTGTGTTTGAAGGACTTTCCCGGAATTTGTGTGGTCTCATGGTCCAGAAGGTGGGCACTGATTACCTGTATTAACAGCCGCTGTGAACAGTGTTGTCCTATGAAATCAAAGCCACACTTAGGTTGTTGTTATAACTTCTGAGATGCTTTCAAAAGAAAGCACAAGATGCAAACCAAACTCCAAATGAAGCATTTTAATAATGTGGCAACAAAATTAATTCTTAAAGACAAGATTCAAAATTCAAGGAATTTTGAGCTTTTAAAAAAGATTTATATCTTTTGAACACAGAGTCAGCTCTCTTTTGGGCTCATTATAAAGACCAAATCATGGTCACCTTCACAGAAAATAGTTTTGTTATTTCTTCTTGTTCCTTGGTAGATACTGGGAGGTCAGGTCAGGTTGATCTAATTCAGGGGAGGTTCTGCTCAAAATAAAGACAGCTGATGCAGAGAAGAAACAGCCTACGCTGATGTTGCCTCGGATAAGCTATGTTGGCATAAGTGTTCTTTTGCCATTTTTAAAGTGACTGGTTCAAAGCTCAAAACCACAAACAGACCCTGGGATTTACAGCATATGGGATATTATCTCTTATGACTTAGTGAGGAAACACTGGATTTCAATCCAGTGATTCTTTGGAACACTTCTGTGATGTAATTACTTATTTTCTTATTCTGCTTATTTTTAACCAATCAAAAGTCAGCTTAAAATTATTCATAGTACCTGGATATCCAAGATTCAGAATACCAAGTCATTTTTTTCAGAGTTATTTATCTGAGCTAATAACAAAGAATTCAGACTAAACTGCTGTTTAGTTCTTGCCTTTTCACCTCTTTCCTCCTACATATTCCATCCTTGTAATAAACAACTGGTTCTGCTCAGCCAATGTGATGGATCCATAACCACCCTCCTCTTCCCTTCCTTTTGTGGTTTGCTGCTGTATAAAAGAAGGACACAGTGATGACTGCCTCATAAACAATAAACACTGGCTTTTACCAAAATGGAGAAAGAATGATATCCAACAGGGGTCATGCCTCTGTGCCTCATTGTAGAGAAGAGGAAACACATCAGCATTATACCTTGGGAGGATGTAAGTTTCCAAAGAGACTGGTGATGGTGGCATGGGTGCGTGCTGGGTGGATTGAGGTGCGGCTGGAGTCAATGTAGCATGGAGGAGGTTGGGTACGGCAGTGACTGGCCATCTTCCCATCACAGTCACCCTACAGGGCTGTCAGCAGAAGCCCTCTCTCTTGTTTCAATTAGGCAGATGTTTAATTAGCCCAGTCTTCCTTAATACTCTTGGAGGTATTCAAAGGACATCCTGGGCCCTGGAGAAGCAAAATATTCTTTCAGCACCACTGGTGACTTTTCTTTTTTCTTCTTTTTTTAAAAATTTTGTTTATTTTATTTATTTTATTTTTGGCTGCATTGGGTCTTCCTTGCTGCATGTAGGCTTTTCTCTAGTTGCAGCGAGCAGGGGCTACTCTTCATTGCAGTGCACGGGCTTCTCATTCTGGTGGCTTCTCTTGTTTCGGAGCACAGGCTCTAGGCACGTGGGCTTCAGTAGTTGTGGCACGAGGGCTCAGTAGTTGTGGCTCACGGGCTTAGTCGCTCTGTGGCATGTGGGATCTTCTTGGACCAGGGATCGAACCCGTGTCCCCTGCATTGGCAGGCGGATTCTTAACCACTGCGCCACCAGGGAAGCCCTGGTGACTTTTACATTCAAACCCAGACAAAGCTCAGCTGAAGTGGAGAACTACTCACTTATCCAAGGGGTCAGGCTTAGGGCTGGCTGTGAAGCTGTTTCTCTGTGTGGTTTGAATGCATCCTAGTCAGAGTAGAGTTGCAATTGCAGTGGGAACAAGATAGTAAGGAGAGAGGGTGGGGTGTTGCAGGCAGTTTGGTCACGTGTACATACAGGGTGGCAGGTGTATCAGTGTAGTCATGTGCTCGTGGCCACAAAGAAGAGGCAAGAGTAGAAGGTCAGCTTCAACTCTGTGTCAGCATAAGGCAGGCTTACAGCAAAGCCATCTTTCACAGTTCTGAAAATCAAAGTCTATGCGCTTTCTGAATCTGCCTTGGCAAATCCTATTTAAGTTATTTTACTCCTTTACCAGTAATTTAATGTGCAAAGAAAAAGATGCAGTAAAAATATAAACAGTAGGTGTTATAAAGCACTTTAAAAGGAAAGAAGCCATTCCCCAGACATCTTAATGAGGAAGATAAAAGAGCAACACAATTTTTAGAGTATATATTTTATGCAAAAATTTTACTTGCAGTCGTCTAATGAATATGTCAAGCTAAAGCAGTGATTATTTTGTTTTGAATTAAAATTAATTTGTCTATTTATTCAAACTCTAAATTATGTGGGAGGAAAAGTATGGAGCTTAAATCATCCTCTAATTTTGGAGTAACTTTTTTACTGTTTATTCATGAAGCACTTTCAGCAAGGCACCCACAGCCTTTTAAATAACTGAAAGAAAATAAAGCTCAAGATGAAGCAGAGTAGAAACTCGGAGCTTAAGTTCTGGTTCTGGCCTCCTGTTTTTGTCTTCTTGGGTTTAGATACTGACTTAGTACACAGACAGTCTAGTGATGGAGAAAATTGATATGAGTAGCATGATAAACATTTGGAGGATCAAGATCCTTAAACTATAAAGTATTTCAGAATGTGGAAGATCAGGAAGAAAATGGATTACGATGGCTTGAAAGCTCTGATAAAATGATGATGATAAAGGTTTTAGAACTATATTTTTCCTTTTCAGAGCACAGATTATGAAGTTCCTAGGAACAACTATGAGATTTCTTTATCTAAAATACTTTAGCATAGTATTTTTTCTGGCTAAGTCATTGTTTTCCTCATAAAATTTTAATTTTTATCTGGGCTTGATTGGCACCTTTTTCAATAATGTTGACATGACCTTCTATTATTCTGTGTGTGTGTATAATGTATATATATCTCTTTGGTATATAGAAGTTTATACACAGAAATTACATAGAAGATATATTTAGAAGCAATAAAATCTTCATTTATAAATGCGAAATCACCCTGGAATCCGGAAGACTAAAAGGACAATTGTAAAGGAGGAGTAGGAATGTCTGGCACATAGTAGGCCAGTATTGAGTAATAAATGGTTGTTGATTGAATGAATAAGGGAAACTCCTCCTTCATTAAAAGCCCTTTGCGATTAGTAGTGAAAAAACATGATGGCATATAATAACCACTTCTTTCTACATAATGTGATTCTTAGAATATCCTTGGGAAATGAGTAGGTCAGATGTCATTGTTATTCCTATTTGCTGATGAGGAAATTGCAGTTTGAAGTTTGAAAAGACTTGTTAAGAACTGGTAAGTGACAAGGCTGAGGCTTGGCTTCAGCCAGATGATTCTAAATTCTCTGCATTTTGCTACTGTTGATTTCTGTCCCATGTGTGCGTGTGTGTGTGTGTGTGTACAGTGAAGTAGCCCAGTTTTCAGTGATTGCTACTGCGAGTGTAACCGAAAGTGGGGTGCAGCTCCGCGCTGCTCAAATGCCAATAAAGAGGCAAGGTTGGTGTAAAGGAAAATTTGCTTCATTTCAGATGCCGGCAACTGGAGGGGTGGGCAGACTCCTGTCCAAAGGCCGACTCCCCCCCACCCCCCGCCCTGACAACCAGGGGCACGAGCTTTTATAGACAGAGGGAGGGGGCTACATGCAGAAAGAGTCAGCTCTGACAGTCATCCTGAAATTGGTCATCGGTGGTCTGACCAGCGTCATCTTGATTGTTTTAAGTAAAATTAATCTTCAGTTCCAGGGTTGTGTTTTTCCAATTTCCTTGAGGCCAGTTCTCAGAAATGTGGCAGCTTATGTCATGGCTACAGTCTGGTCATCATGTAGTTAATTTCTTCCACCTGATGGAGGTTTCAGTATCTATAAGACAGCTCACAGGGTATGGCTCAGAATATTATCTATAGCCCTTGAGAAGGAACTAAAGGTCCTTGACTTTGCTTACTGACTAAACTATTATTGTTTTGTCCTGTTTTTCTTTGCTTCTGCATTGTCTCACTTCTCCGATTAAACTTATTTTTGGCTAAAGTTTTTCCACAGGCAAAAGGCAGGCTGAGGACATGGGTGAGGGGGGAAGGACCATAGGATCCTGCTCCATCTCACCAGGGTCTGAATGTTTGTGTTCTCCCCAAATTCATATGTTGAAAATCTAATGCCCAAGGTGATGGTATTGGGAGCTGTGGCATTAGGAGGTTTAGGAGGTGATTAATGTCTTATAAAAGAGGCCTCAGAGAACTCCCTCACCCTTCTGCCATGTGAGGATACGAGGAGAAGTGTGTGACTTGGAAGAAAGCCCTCACCTGAACATGCTGACACTCTGATCTCGGACTTCTAGCCTCCATAACTGTAAGAAATAAATTTCTGTGTTTTGTAAGCCACCAAGTCCATGGTATGTGGGTATAGGAGCCAGAGCGGACTGAGAGAGCTATCTAACCACAGTGCAAACCAGTCAACTCTTTGTTGTCAGGCCACATGATTTACATTTGATCACATTTTCCAGCTTCCTTTTTTTGCCCCTAATTTTGTAATGTCTATCCTGTGTCACGTTACTGGCTCTGGAACAGTTGCTGAAAAAGGAACTTGTTGAAATGAAAAAAGGGGATGATAAAAGAGAAACGATGAGTTTTACTACAAAGCTACAGGTCCAGGGTCTTTGTGTTGGAGACTTTTCTTAGGCTAGAACATCCACCTCCTGTGTCTGTCCTACACACATGCACAGTTCAGAAGGACATGAAAGAGTTTAACAGTAACAAACATTCAAGTGCCCACTCCTGCCTTCTGCTCAGTGATGGCTCTCAGTTCTTCATGTGGAAATGGCCATTGGAACAACAAGTAGGACAAAGAGACAGCAAGGAGTTTCTCAGCAGAAACAGCAGCTTGAAGAAGTAAAACAAATTCACACACCAGGGTTATGTTGTTCCTGGACATTGGAGAGAATAGGTGAAAAGGAGAGATCTGTGTTCTACCAGCAAGAGTCTCTGTCTGGTCTCTTCTTTCTGAGTGTGACCTTTCTCTGTGTCATGCAACCTATGGAGACAATAGAGCATAATCTAATTTTTCACGTGATGACTCCCACTTTCCCTTTGTTGTCACACATTTGTATGACTTAAGATCTGCAGATATATTATACTCTTTACCTTTTCCACAATCCAGGAGTTGACCACAGGGAGAATACAGTAACATTTTGTGTTTATGTAATATATTGTACCTGCGAACAATTTTTGCTTTGGAGATAGATAGTTCAGCAATGTGTCAGCCTCTGCCTCCTGGACTCCAGAAGCAATAGCTGAAGTGCTGACTGTCTTGGGAGCTCCTGCCTCTAAGGTGAAGAACTGGAAGGAGCTGCTAAGCCTATTTCAGGAACCTGGTTCACTGGAGGGTTGCCTGAGCTCCTGGAGGCCCATGTGAACAGGGAGATGTGGCTTTCTTACTTGTACCAGCAAGGCATAATATCATTTGAACATTGTCTGGGTAAATTAAAGGGTTTAAACCCCAGAATAATCTCTAGACATGGATACAAGTAAACAAATAAGCATAGTCATCCATTAACATATAAAATGAAATACTAAGCATTTTTACTTAATGCAACAGGAAAAGAAGGAAAAATGAACAGAGAGGACATATAAAAAACAGATAGCAAGATAATGGATTTCACCCAATCATATCAGTAATTACATCATATGCAAATGCAACAAATACTCAAATTGAAAAGCAAAGATGGTCAGATTGAAAAAGTAAAGACCCAATTATATGTTGTTCACAAGACATTCACTTTACATATAAAGACACTGGCAGATTGAAGCAAAAGTACAGAAAAAATATTTATCATGCAAACACTAATCATAAGGAAGCTGGTTTGGCTCTATTAATATCAGACAAAGTAGGCTTCAAGATGGAGAGTTTTATTAGAAGAAAGAGGAGCATTTTATAATTATAAATAAGTCAATTAATCAAGAAGACATAACAATCTTAAATATGTATACACCTAGTAACACATAAAGGTAAAGGTGACAGAATTTAATAGAAAAAATAGAAAAATCCAAAACTATATTCAGAGATTTCAACATTCCTCTTTCAGCAATTGATAAGAAAGTAGGCAAACACTCAGAAAGAATATAAAAGAGAACATAAAGGATATAATTAAGCAACTTGACTTAATTAAACTTTACAGAATGCTGTATGCAAAAATTACAGAATACTCATTATTCTCAAGCAAATATGGAACATTCACAAATATAGACCCTATGCTGGGCTGTACAATGAGCCTCAATAAATTAAAAAAATCTTACAGACAACAATAGAATTAAATTCAAAATTAATAACAGAAAGTTATCTGTAAAGTCCTCTTTATTTATTTATTTGGAAATTAAATAATTCATTTCTTGATAACTTGTGGACAAAAGAAGAAATCATAAATAGAAAATATTTTGAACTAAATGTGAATCAAAATAGAACATATAGAACCATCTAGGTTTTTATCCAGCCATAAAAAAGAATAAAATAATGCCATTTGCAGCAACATGGATGGACCTAGATATTATCATACTAAGTGAAGTAAATCAAACAGAGAAAGACAAATATCAGATGGGTGGGCCAGAAAGTTCCTTTGGTCTTTAAGTAAAAATAAAAGGCACATTTTTCATTTTCACCAAGAACTTTATTGAATAACATATTCACCATTTTGTCCCACTACCTTCTGCTAGTTTTCAGGCAACTTCACAATTCCATCTTCCCAAAACTTTTTATCTTTTTGAGCAAAGAACTGTTCCAGGTGCCTTTTACAGCATTCCAAGGAATTGAAAATTTTTTTCATTAAAGGAATTTTGTAGGAACCAAGATGGCAGAGCAGAAGGATGTGCTCTCACTCCCTCTTGCAAGAACACCAGAATCACAACTAGCTGCTGGGCAGTCATTGACAGGAAGACACTGGAACTCACCAAAAAAGATACCCCACATCCAAAGACAAAGGAGAAGCCACAATGAGATGGTAGGAGGGGCACAATCACAGTAAAATCAAATACCATAACTTCTGCATGGGTGACTCACAGACTGGAGAACACTTATACCACAGAAGTCCACCCACTAGAGTGAAGGTTCTGAGCCCCACATCAGGCTTCCCAACCTGGGGGTCTGGCAACGGGAGAAGGAATTCCTAGAGAATCAGACTTTGAAGGCTAGTGGGATTTCATTGCAGGACTTCGACAGGACTAGGGGAAACAGAGACTCCACTCTTGGAGGGCACACACAAAGTAATGTGCACATCAGGACCCAGGGGAAGGAGCAGTGACCCCACGGGAGACTGAACCAGACCTACCTGCTAGTGTTGGAGGGTCTCCTGCAGAGGCAGGGTGTGGCTGTGGTTCACCGTGGGGACAAGGACACTGGCAGCAGAAGTTCTGGGAAGTACTTCTTGGCGTGAGCACTCCCAGCATCCACCATTAGCCCTACCAAAGAGCCCGGGTAGGATCCAGTGTTGGGTCACCTCAGGCCAAACAACCAACAGGGAGGGAACCCAGCCTCACCCATCAGCAGTCAAACAGATTAAAGTTTTACTGAGCTCTGCCAACCAGAGCAACAGCCAGCTCTACCCATCACCAGTCCCTCCCATCAGGAAACTTGTACAAGCCTCTTAGATAGCCTCATCCACCAGAGGGCAGACAGCAGAAGAAAGAAGAACTACAATCCTGCAGCCTGTGGAACAAAAACCACATTCATAGAAAGATAGACAAGATGAAAAGGCAAAGGGCTATGTACCAGATGAAGGAACAAGATAAAACCCCAGAAAAACAACTAAATGAAGTGGAGATAGGCAACCTTCCAGAAAAAGAATTCAGAATAATGATAGTGAAGATGATCCAGGACCTCAGAAGAAGAATGGAAGCAAAGATCGAGAAGATGCAAGAAATGTTTAACAAAGACCAAGAAGAATTAAACAACAAACAAACAGAGATGAACAACACAATAACTGAAATGAAAACTACACTAGAAGGGATCAATAGCAGAAGAACCAAGGCAGAAGAACGGATAAGTGACCTGGAACACAGAACGGTGGAATTCACAGCTGCGGAACAGAATAAAGAAAAAAGAATGAAAAGAAATGAAGACAGCATAAGAGAACTCTGGGACAACATTAAACACAACAACATTTGCATTATAGGGGTCCCAGAAGGAGAAGAGAAAGAGAAAGGACCTGAGAAAATATTGCAAGAGATTATAGTTGAAAACTTCCCTAACATGGGAAAATAAATAGCCACCCAAGTCCTGGAAGTGCAGCAAGTCCCATACAGGATAAACCAAAGGAGAAAGATGCCAAGACACATAGCAATCAAATTGGCAAAAATTAAAGACAAAGAAAAATTATTGAAAGCAACAAGGGAAAACGACAAATAACATACAAGGGAACTCCCATAAGGTTAACAGCTGGTTTCTCAGCAGAAACTCTACAAGGCAGAAGGGAGTGTCATGATATACTTAAAGTGATGAAAGGGAAGAACCTACGACCAAGATTACTCTACCTGGTAAGGATCTCCTTCAGATTCGATGGAGAAATCAAAAGCTTTACAGACAAGCAAAAGCTAAGAGAATACAGCACCACCAAAGCAGCTTTACAACAAATGCTAAAGGAACTTCTCTAAGTGGGAAATACAAGAGAAGAAAAGAACCTACAAAAACAAACCCAAAACGATTAAGACAATGGTAATAGGAACATACATAGTGATAATAACCTTAAACGTGAATGGACTAAATGCTCCAACCAAGAGACACAGGCTTGTTGAATGGATACAAAAACAAGACCCATCTATATGCTGTCTACAAGAGACCCACTTCAGACCTAGGGACACATACAGACTGAAAGTGAGGGGATGGAAAAAGATATTCCATGCAAATGGAAATCAAAAGAAAGCTGGAGTAGCAATACTCATATCAGATAAAATAGACTTAAAATAAAGAATGTTACAAGAGACAAGGAAGAACACTACACAATGATCAAGGGATCAATCCGAGAAGAAGATATAACAATTATAAATATATATGTACCCATCATAGGAGGACTTCAATCCTTAAGGCAACTGCTAACAGCTATAAAAGAGGAAATTGACAGTAACACAATAAAAGTGGGTGACTTTAACACCTCACTTACACCAATGGACAGATCATCCAAAATGAAAATAAATAAGGAAACAGAAGCTTTAAATGACACAATAGACCAGATAGATTTAATTGATATTTATAGGACATTCCATCCAAAGACAGCAGATTACACTTTCTTCTCAAGTGTGCACGGAATATTCTCCAGGATAGACCACATCTTGGGTTACAAATCAAGCCTCAGTAAATTTAAGAAAATTGAAATCATATCAAGCATCTTTTCTGACCACAACACTATAAAATTAGAAATGAATTACAGGGAAAAAAGCATAAAAAACACAAACACATGGAGGCTAAACAATACGTTACTAAATAACCAAGAGATCACTGAAGAAATCAAAGAGGAAATCACAAAATACCTAGAGACAAATGACAATGAAAACACGATGATCTAAAACCTATGGATGCAACAAAAGCAGTTCTAAGAGGGAAGTTTACAGCTATACAAGCCTACATCAAGAAAGAAGAAAAATGTCAAATAAGCAATTTAACCTTACACCTAAAGGAACTAGAGAAAGAAGAACAAAAAACCCCTAAAGTAAGCAGAAGGAAAGAAATCATCAAGATCAGAGCAGAAATAAATGACATAGAAACAACAACAACAAAAAAAACCAAAAGCAAACATCAATAAAATTAAAAGCTGGTTCTTTGAGAAGAGAACCAAAATTGATAAACCATTAGCCAGACTCATCAAGAAGAGGGAGAGGACTCAAATCAATAAAATTAGAAATGTAAAAGGAGAAGTTACAACAGACACTGCAGAAATACAAAGCATCCTAAGAGACTACTACAAGCAACACTATGCCAATAAAATGGACAACGTGGAAGAAATGGACAAATTCTTAGAAAGGTATAACCTTCCAAGACTGAACCAGGAAGAAAGAGAAAATATGAACAGACCAATCACAAGTAATGAAATTGAAACTGTGATTAAAAATCTTCCAACAAACAAAAGCCCAGGACCAGATTGCTTCACAGGTGAATTCTATCTAACATTCAGAGAAGAGCTAACACCCATCCTTCTCAAACTCTTCCAAAAAACTGCAGAGGAAGGAACACTCCCAAACTCATTGTATGAGGCCACCATCACCCTGATCACAAAACCAGACACAGACACTACAAAAAAAGAAAATTACAGACCAATATCACTGATGAATATAGACGCAAAAATCCTCAACAAAATACTAGCAAACAGAATCTAACAGCACATTAAAAGGATCATACAACATGATTAAGTGGGATTTATCCCAGGAATGCAAGGATTCTTCAATATATGCAAATCAATCAATGTGATAAAACATATTAACAAATTAAAGGAGAAAAACCATATCATCATCTCAATAGATGCAAAAAAAGCTTTTGACAAAATTTGACACCCATTAGTGATAAAAACACTCCAGCAAGTAGGCATAGAGGGAACTTACCTCAACATACTAAAGGCCATATATGACAAACCCACAGCCAACATCGTTTTCAATGGTGAAAAACTGGAACCATTTCCTCTAAGATCAGGAACAGGACAAGGTTGTCCACTCTCACCATTATTCTTCAACATAGCTTTGGAAGTTTTCACCACAGCAATCAGAGAAGAAAAATAAAAATAAAAGAAATCCAAATTGGAAAAGAAGAAGTAAAGCTGTCACTGTTTGCAGATGACATGATACTATATATAGAGAATCCTAAAGATGCCACCAGAAAACTCCTAGGGCTAATCAATGAAGTTGGTAAAGTAACAGGATACAAAATTAATGCACAGAAATCTCTTGCATTCCTATACACTAATGATGAAAAATCTGAAAGTAAAATTAAGAAAACACTCCCATTTACCATTGCAACAAAAAGAATAAAATACCTAGGAATAAACCTACCTAACAAGACAAAAGACCTGTATGCAGAAAATTATAAGACACTGATGAAAGAAATTAATGATGATACAAACAGATCGAGAGATATACCATGTCCTTGGATTGGAAGAATCAACAGTGTGAAAATGACTATACTACCCAAAGCAATCTACAGATTCAATGCAATCCCTATCAAACTACCACTGGCATTTTTCACAGAACTAGAACAAAAAATGTCACAATTTGTATGGAAACACAAAAGACCCTGAATAGCCAAAGCAATCTTGAAAAAGAAAAACGGAGCTGGAGGAATCAAGCGCCCTGACTTCAGATTATACTACAAAGCTACAGTAATCAAGACAGTATGGTACTGGCACAAAAACAGAAATATAGATCAATGGAACAGGATAGAAAGCCCAGAGATAAACCCACGCACCTATGGTCAACTAATCTATGAAAAAGCAGGCAAGGATATACAATGAAGTAAAGACAGTGTCTTCAATAAGTGGTGCTGGCAAAACTGGACAGGTACACGTAAAGGAATGAATTTAGAACACTCCCAAACACCATACACAAAAATAAACACAAAATGGATTCGAGACTTAAATGTAAGACCAGACACTATAAAACTCTTAGAGGAAAACATAGGAAGAACACTCTTTGACATAAATCACAGCAAGATCTTTTCTGATCCACCTCCTAGACTAATGGAAATAAAACCAAAAATAAACAAATGGGACCTAATGAAACTTCAAAGCTTTTGCACAGCAAAGGAAACCATAAACAAGATGAAAAGACAACCCTCAGAATGGGAGAAAATATTTGCAAACGAATCAATGGACAAAGGATTAATCTCCAAAATATATAAACAGCTCATGCAGCTCAATATTAAAAAAAGAAAGAAACCAATCCAAATATGGGCAGAAGACCTAAATAGACATTTCTCCAAAGAAGATATACAGATTGCCAACAAACACATGAAAGAATGCTCAACATCATTAATCATTAGAGAAATGCAAATCAAAACTACAATGAGGTATTACCTTAACCAGTTAGAATGGGCATCATTAGAAAATCTACAAACAACAAATGCTGGAGAGGGTGTGGAGAAAAGGGAACCCTCTTGCACTGTTGGTGGGAATGTAAATTGATACAGCCACTATGGAGAACAGTATGGAGGTTCCTTAAAAAACTAAAAATAGAATTACCATATGATCCAGCGATCCCACTACTGGGCATATACCCAGAGAAAACCATAATTGAAAAAGACACATGCACCCCAATGTTCATTGCAGCACTATTTACAATAGCCAGGTCATGGAAACAACCTCAATGCCCATTGACAGATGAATGGATAAAGAATTTGTGGTACATATATACAATGGAATATTACTCAACCATAAAAAGGAACGAAATTGGGCCATTTGTGGAGACGTGGATGGATCTAGAGACTGTTATACAGAGTGAAGTAAGTCAGAAAGAGAAAAACAAATATCGTATATTAACGCATGTATGTGGAACCTAGAAAAATGGTGCAGATGAACCGGTTTGCAGGGCAGAAGTTGAGACACAGATGTAGAGAACAAACTTATGGACACCAAGGGGGGAAAGCTGTGGGGCAGGGGGTGGGGATGGTGGTGTGATGAACTGGGCAATTGGGATCGACATGTATACACTGATGTGTATAAAATTGATGACTAATAAGAAGCTGTTGTATAAAAAAATAAATAAAATAAAATTAAAAAAAAAAAAAGAAGAAGACTGGTCAGCAAAGCCTGAAATATCTGTAGTCTGATCTTTTGCAGAACTGTTTGTGGACCCCTGTGGATGTAGACACATCAACAAATACAGATATAGATACAGAAATACAGTATATGATAATGACATTTCACAATTTTACTCTGGGATGACTTATGAATAATAAATCTGAATATTAGATATGATTTTTTCTGTAAATAGAATAAATTTCTTAGCAAATTTTCAACCCTTAAAAAAAGAAAAAATAAATTTGTAAAGACTGAAATAAATGGAAATCCGAAGGTGCAATACGGCGGATGAAACAGAACTTCCCAGCCAAGCTGTCAGTTTTTGCCTGTTCATCAAAGAAACATGCAGTCTTGCATTATCCTGATGGAAGATTATACATTTTCTGTTGACTAATTCCAGATGTTCTTCATCGAGTGCTGTTTTCAGTTGGTCTAATTGGGAGCAGTACTTGTTGAAATTAATCATTTGGTTTGACAGAAGGAGCTCATAACAGAGGACTTCCTTCCAATCCCACCATCTACACAATTTTTTGGATGAAGACTGTCCTTTGGTGTTGTTGGTGGTGGTTCATTTTGCTTGCCCCACGATCCACATTATTGTACATGATCCACTTTTCATCACCCGTCACAATTTGTTTTAAAAAAGGAATGTTTTTGTTACATTTAAGTAGAGAATTTTATGTGAAAATAAGGTCAAGAAGGTTTCTTTCACATAAGTTATGTGGAACCCAAATATCAAAGCGATTAACATAACCAAGCTGGTGCAGATGACTTTCAACCCTTGATTTGGATATTTTGAGTATGTCGGATATCTCTCGCGTGGTATAACATTCATTGGTCTCAATCAATGTCTCAATTTGATCACTATCAACTTCAACTGGTCTACAAGACCATGCAGCATCGTCCAGCGAGAAATCTGCAGCATGAAACTTCGCACACCACTTTTGACATGTTCGATCAGTCACAGCACCTTCTCCGTACGCTGCACAAATCGTCTTTTGTGTTTCAGTTGTGTCTTTACCTTTCTTTTTTTTTTTTTTTTTTTTTTTTAAATTTTTTTTTTATAGCTACTTTTTAAAATTTTTATTTATTTATTTATTTTTGGCTGTGCTGGGTCTTCGGTTCGTGCGAGGGCTTTCTCTAGTTGCGGCAAGTGGGGACCACTCTTCATCGCGGTGCGGGGACCGCTCTTCATCGCGGTGCGCGGGCCTTTCACTATCGCGGCCCCTCCCGTTGCGGGGCACAGGCTCCAGACGCGCAGGCTCAGTAGTTGTGGCTCACGGGCCCAGCTGCTCCGCGGCATGTGGGATCTTCCCAGACCAGGGCCCGAACCCGTGTCCCCTGCATTAGCAGGCAGATTCTCAACCACTGCGCCACCAGGGAAGCCCTCTTTACCTTTCTTGAAATAATAAAGCATAATATGCTGAAAGTGCTGCTTTTTCTTCCATCTTCAATGTTAAAATGTCTACACAAAAATTCACCAATTTTGAAAAGTTTTTTTAAAATGCACACTGATATGACAGCTGTCACAGTACAATCTAACAAAATTTTTTTGAATGAAGTTAAAGACAACTAAGCACTACTAGAGCCATTGTATGGAAAAAACCGAACGAACTTTTTGGCCAACCCAATATAGTATCAGTTACATGTGGAATCTTAAAAAAAATGATACAAGTGAACTCATTTACAAAACAGAAACAGACTCACAGATTTTGAAAACAAACTTATGGTTACCAAAGGGGAAGGGTGGGGAGGAGGGATAAATTAGGAGTTTGGGTTTAACATATTCACACTACTATATATAAAACAGATAATCAACAAGGACCTACTGTATAGCACAGGGAACTCTTCTCAATATTCTGTAATAACCTATATGGAAAAATAATCTGAAAAAGAATGGATATATGTATATGTATAACTGAATCACTTTTCTGTACACCTGAAACTAACACAACATTGTAAATCAACTGTACTCTAATATAAAGTAAAAATTAAAAAAAAAAACTAAAGTAGGGCTTAGAGAGAACTTTATAGCTTTAATACTTTTACCAGAAAAGGAGAAAGATTTAAAATCAATGATGAAGTGTTCACATTAAGAAGCTAGGAAAAGAAGAGCAAATTAAATAAAAACAAAGGAAATAATAAAAGCACAAGATGTTATCAATTAAAATAGAAAATGTAGGAACAATAGAAAAAAACGGTGAAGCTAAAACTTGGTTATTTGAAAAGTTTAATAAAATTGATAAACACCAGGTGGACTTACCAAGAAAAGAGATAAAATGAAAATTTTGGAATATAAGGAATTGATGAAACAAAATTACTGCAGAGCCTACAGACACTCAAAGAATTAAAAGGGAATATTATGTACAATTTTTGCTAGTAAATTCAACAACATAAATAAAATGAGCAAATTTCATGAAAGGTATAAATCAACAAAACTGACACAAGAAGAAATAGAAAATCTGAATAGACTTATATTTATGAAAAATATTGAACTCATAGTTTAAAATCTTTCTCTAAAGAAAGTCCAGCTGGTTACATGAATGAATTCTACCAAATATTTAAGGAAGAATAATGTCAATCTTAAACAATTTCTTTCAAAAAAATAGATGAGGGCCTAATAATTCCCAATTCATTTTATGAGACCAGAATTACCTTGATACCAAAACTAATCTACAAAGCAACCCCACTCATGAATATAGATGCGCAAACCCTATTGAGTTATTAGCAAATTGAATTCAGTGACATATGAAAAGGATACTACATCATGATCAACTGGTTTTTATTTTTTAAGTATAAGATTGATTCAAGATTTGAAAATCAGTTAATGTAACTTACCATATTAAAAAACATAAAGGACAAAAATCACATAATCTCAATAAAGAAAATTTGTCAAAACTTAACATCTGCTTATTAAAAAAACTCTCAGTGGACTGCACATAGAAACATTCTCAGTTTGATAAAGGGCATCTATAAACAACCTACAGCTTACATTATACTTAATGGTGAAATTTGAAAATATGTCCACTCACACTATTTCTATTTGACATTGTATTGAGGGTCCTAGCCAGAGTAATAAAGCAAGTAAAAGAAATAAAAGGGATATAGATTGAAAAAGGATGCAAAAAATTATCTTTGTTCAGAGACAATCTTTTGTTTACAAAAACAATCCTAGAGAATCTACTTAAAACCACTAGAGCTTCTAAGAGAGTTCAGTAAGGTTGTAGGACTCATAGTCAATATACAACAAGTAACTGCTTTTCTATGTACCGGCAGTAAACTGTAAAATGAATATTTTAAAACAATATCATTTAGAATAGTGTGTAAAACCATAAGACAAGATTAAATTTAACCAAAGATGTGCAAAACCTACAAAACTACAAAAATATTCCTTAGATAAATTAATGGAGAACTAAATAAATGAAGCAGTATACTATAATCATGGATTGGAGGACTCAATATTGCTAAGATAATGATTCTCCCCAAATTAATCTATACCTTCAACATGACTCCCATCAAGATCTGGTATTTTTTTTTTTTGGTAGAAATTAACAGGTTGTTTCTAAAATTTACTTAGAAATATAAAGAATGTATAATAGACAAAATAAGCTTGAATAAGAAGTATTATAAGACTAATTTATATAGATACAGTATGGTGTTGTTGTAAAGAAAGACAACTAGATAAATGCAACACAATGAGTTCAGAGTAAAACTACACCTCTAGATGAAGGGCCTAAAGCAATTCAATAACAAAAGGAAAGACTTTTCAACAAAAAATGCTGGAACAACTATATAGAAAAGTGACTTTCAACCTATATCTCACACTATACAAAAAAATTAGTTAGATTTGGGTCATAGACCTGAAGGTAAAATGGGGGTGAAAATTGGTTTTGGAGGGTGAAAAAAATTTTTAGCTATTATAATAGTTTGTGGCCCTCCAAAGAACTGTAGTACAAAAACAGATATACAGTATACAGTGGTATTAATATTTCATGTTGGGGGGTTGGGGTGATTAGGAAAAAATATCTAGAAAGACTCCCTTGGAAGTGTTGTGGGTTGAGTTGTGTCTCCAGAAAAGATACGTTCAAGTCATAGCACCTGGTACCTGTGAATGTGATTTTATTTGGAAATAGGGTCTTTGCAGATGTAACTAACAAGTAAATGAAAATGAGGTCACATCGGAGTAGGGTGGGCTCTAGTTCAATATGACTCCTTGTAAGAGGAGGAGAGACATGGAGGCGGACACACAGGTGAAAAGTGTGAAGACAGATGCAGTGCATGGAGGAAGCTGTTTATAAGCCAAGGAATGCCAAGGCTTCCTGGAAAACCACCAGAAGCTAGTAAGAAGCAAGGAAGAATCCTGGCTCTGCTGACATCTTGATTTTGGACCTCTAGCCTCCAGAACTGTGAAAGAATAAATTTCTATTGTTTTAAGCCACTCAGTTTGTTACTTTGTTATGGTAGCTCTAGGAAATGAATACAGGGGTGATAATATAAAAAAGGTTGGGAAACACTGTTCTAGAGGAAAGTATAGGATAATACATTTGCAACTTTGGGTTAAGTAAAAGTTTCTTAGATGGATCCAACAGAGCACTAGCCATCATGGAAAAAATAATGGAAAATTGAACTTTATCAAATTAAACACTTCTGATCATTAAAAGATATTTAAAGACTGTGGTTAAGAAAATGAATAGTGAATTAACAGACTAAGAGAAAATATTTGTCATACATATATCTGACAAAGGACATGTCCAGAATATATAAAGAACTCCTACAATTCAAAAATAAAGAGGCAATCCAATTTACAAATGAACAAAAGACTTGAATACATAGTTCACAAAAGAAGATATTTGAATAGCCAATAGCACATTAAAAATGCTCAATGTAATTAGTCACGAGAGAAATGAAAACTGAAACTATGATGTAATACTACAACACATCCACTTGTATGGTACAGTTAAAAAGATTGATGACACATGATTTACAACAGTCAAGATATGGAAGCAACCTAAGTGTCCATCAACAGGTGAATGGATGAAGAAGATATGTGTGTGTATACATATATATATACGTATATACACATATATATATGTGGTGTGTGTGTATACATATATATACATATATATATGTGTGTATATATATGGTATATATAATGGACTATTACTCAGCCATAAAAAAAGAATGAGATTCTGCCATTTGCAACAACGTGAATGGACCTAGAGAGTATTATGCTGAGTGAAATGTCAGAAAACAAAAAATACTCTATGTTATTTACATGTGGAATCTAAAAAATAAAACAAACAAATATATATAACAAAACAGAAACAGACTGACAGATATAGAGAAAAAACTGGTGGTTACCAGTGGAGAGAGGGAAGTGAGAGGGTCAATATAAGGGATAGGGGATTAAGAGATACAAATTACTAAATATAAAATAGATAAGCAAAAATGTTATATTGTACAGCACAGGGAAATATAGCCATTGTTTTGTAATAACTTTAAATGGAGTGTAATCTATAAAATATTGAATCACTATGTTATACATCTGAAACTAGTGCAATATTATAAATCAAATATGCTTCAATGAAAAAACAAAGACCAATGAACCCAAATGTTGGCCAGGATGTGGAGCAAGTGGGAGTGTAAATTGTGTAACTCTTTTGAAAATGTCTCCCATTTTCTCATAAAGTTAAGCATATACCTATCCTATGTCTTAGCAATTCCACTCCTATATCTACTAAAGAGAAATAAAAACATATGTATACAAAAGACCTGCACACAGATGTTAATAGCCCCAAACTGGTAATAAGCCAAGTGTCCAAGAGAATGGATCACTACATTGTGACGCATGCTACTCATTAATAATAAGGAAGAAACGACAGTCTCAACCACATAGATGGATCTTGAAAACATGCTGAGTGACAGAACCACACACAAAAGTGTACATACTGTACTCTCCCATTTATACAAAACTCTGGATCAGAAAAAAAAGATCCTGGAGTGAGAGTTGAGGAGGATTTACTTCAAAGGAGCACAACTTTCTAAGATGATGCACTCTTTGACATGCTGATAGGAATGTAGGTTACATGTGTGTATGCATGGTTAAAACTCATCAAACTAATAAAGCAGTTAATATCTATGCATTTTACTGTATATAAATTCTCTCTCTCTCTCTTCCTCCCTCCCACTCTATCAATAGACAGACAGACAGACACACGTGACTCTGCAGGAAGGTTACAGCAGCTGCCTAAGCACTATATACAGTTTGCTCACAAGAGCTTTGTCACCTTACTTTTTTCTTTTGGACCCCAGTTTTCTCATGCAAAATGAGGAAACTGGCCTTTCAGAACTGTAGTACATCTGGATATGCTTTTCAACTCTAACATTTTGTGTGGTTTGCTATTTGAATTGCTTCACTTCATCAGCCCATCTGTTTGGAAACTCCTGGAACCCAGTTGCACCCCGAACGAATTAAAGTAGAGCTACTGAGGTAGAGGTAGAAGAGCCCAGCTGTTTCTTGTTCCAGGTGGCAAAGAACAAAATAAATGCGTTTTCATCGATTTGGCTGTCATTGTGGAGGAGCCCAGTCAGGTGAGCGGATACCTAAGTTGAGGAAGCCTGGAAATTCCCCAGTGGGACCCTGTTTGCATTTTGCAAGCTGTATGGATACAAGGGCAACTGTAATGCCAGGACGCTGTGGCTGACGCGCAAATGTAAAGCATACGTTCTTCCCCGGCCAGACCACCGTCCTGGGAGCCAAAAGTCTTTGACACTCCTGGTTGATGTGCAGGTAAATCAAAGGAAGCACATTGTGAACCTGCGTAAGGAAAGTCAATTCATATAGTCAAGTCTTAATAAAAGAAATATGGGAAGTCCAGGGTTTAGAAACTCCTACATTTTTTCCCCCTATGGAAGTTTTGTTTTTAACATCTTTATTGGACTATAATTGCTTTAAAATGGTGTGTTAGTTTCTTCTTTATAGCATAGTGAATCAGCTATACGTATACATATATCCTCATATCCCCTCCCTCTTGCGTCTCCCTCACACCCTCCCTATCCCACCCCTCTAGGTGGTCACAAAGCACCAAGCTGATCTCCCTGTGCTATGCGGCTGCTTCCCACTAGCTATCGGTTTTACATTTGGTAGTGTATATATGTCCATGCTACTCTCTCACTTTGTCCCAGCTTACCCTTCCCCCTCCCCATATCCTCAAGTCCATTCTCTATGTCTGTGTCTTTATTCCTGTCCTTCCCCTACGTTCTTCAGAATCATTTTTTTTTAGATTCCATATATATGTGTTAGCATACAGTATTTGTTTTTCTCTTTCTGACTTACTTCACTTTGTATGACAGACTCTAGGTTCATCCACCTCACTACAAATAACTCAGTTTCGTTAGAAATTCCTACATTTTATAAGAAAGTTGACAGTATTGAAACAAACATTTTCCACAAGGCATTCCAAAGTTTCTCTTTAAAAGCCTGCATTTGGCATGATCACTACATTTGTTTTCTTTCCAGTTCTTTTTCAGAATGATTTTCCTAAGGAGAGTGGCAACCTACTTTACCGTTCCTGTTTCCCTTTTATCTTTTATGGAAAGGGTACTTTACTTTCTAGTTCTTTTTATATAGCTGATTTTATAGCTGATTTTAATTAATGGTGATAGCTACAGTTGTTCTCTCCAGCTCAAAGACCTGGTTGGAGTGAAGCCACAGCTAGTAACTAACAGGAACACATCATTATGGCTCAAAGTTAACATTGCAGGGAACAAACTGAGCTGTGAGTTTACAAAAAAAATCTCACTTACTCTTTTAACCCTATTTCAGCAGCATTTCAAAAGCAATCTATTTCATTGGCAGGTGGTACGATGTGGATTATTTAACATTTGTTAACTTTTATTTTATTTTTAATTTTTTTAACATCTTTATTAGAGTATAATTGCTTTATAATGGTGTGTTAGTTTATGCTTTATAACAAAGTGAATCAGTTATACATATACAGATGTCCCCTTATCTTTTCCCTCTTGCATCTCCCTCCCTCCCACCCTCACTATCCTACCCCTCTAGGTGGTCACAAAGCACCGAGCTTATCTCCCTGTGCTATGCAGCTGCTTCCCACTAGCCATCTTGTTTACGTTTGGTAGTGTATACATGTCCATGCCACTCTCTCACTTCGTCACAGCTTACCCTTCCCCCTCCCCGTATCCTCAAGTCCATTCGATATTAAGTCTGCATCTTTATTCCCATCTTGCCCCTAGGTTCTTCTGACTTTTTTCTTTTTTTTATTTAGATTCCATATATATGTGTTAGCATACGGTATTTGTTTTTCTCTTTCTGACTTACTTCACTCTGTATGACACTCTCTATGTCCATCCACCTCACTACAAGTAACTCAGTTTCTTTCCTTTTTATGGCTGAGTAATATTCCATTGTATATATGTGCCACTTCTTCTTTATCCATTCATCTGTTGATGGACACTTAGGTTGCTTCCATGTCCTGGCTATTGTAAATAGAGCTGCAATGAACATTGTGGTACATGACTCTTTTTGAATTATGGTTTTTCTCAGGGTATATGCCCAGTAGTTGGATTGCTGGGTCATATGGTGGTTTTATATTCAGTTTTTTAAGGAACCTCCATACTGTTCTCCATAGTGGCTGTATCAATTTACATTCCCACCAACAGTGCAAGAGGGTTCCCTTTTCTCTACACCCTCTCCAGCATTTATTGTTTGTAGATTTTATGATGATGGCCATTCTGACCGGTGGGAGATGATATCTCATTGTAGTTTTGATTTGCATTTCTCTAATGATTAATGATGTTGAGCATTCTTTCATGTGTTTGTCGGCAATCTGTATATCTTCTTTGGAGAAATGTCTATTTAGGTCTTCTGCCCATTTTTGGATTGGGTTGTTTGTTTTTATGATATTGAGCTACATGAGTCGCTTGTATGTTTTGGAGATGAATCCTTTGTAAGTTGCTTCATTTGCAAATATTTTCTCCCATTCTGAGGGTTGTCTTTTCAACTTGTTTATGGTTTCCTTTGCTGTGCAAAAGCTATGAAGTTTCATTAGGTCCCATTTGTTTATTTTTGTTTTTATTTCCATTTCTCTAGGAGCTGGGTCAAAAAGGATCTTGCTGTGATTTATGTCATAGAGTGCTCTGCTTATGTTTTCCTCTAAGAGTTTGATGGTGTCTGACCTTACATTTAGGTCTTTAATCCATTTTGAGTTTATTTTTGTGTATGGTGTTAGGGAATGTTCTAATTTCATTCTTTTAAATGTAGATGTCCAGTTTTCCCAGCACCACTTATTAAAGAGTCAGTCTTTTCTCCACTGTATATTCTTGCCTCCTTTATCAAAGATAAGGTGACCATATGTGTGTGGGTTTATCTCTGGGCTTTCTATCCTGTTCCATTGATCTATATTTCTGTTTTTGTGCCAGTACCATACTGTCTTGATTACTGTAGCTTTGTAGTATAGTCTGAAGTCAGGGAGTCTGATTCCTCCAGCTCCGTTTTTCTTTCTCAAGATTGCTTTGGCTATTCAGGGTCTTTTGTGTTTCCATACAAATTGTGAAATTTTTTGTTCTAGTTCTGTGAAAAATGCCAGTGGTAGTTTGATAGGGGTTGCACTGAATCTGTAGATTGCTTTGGGTAGTAGAGTCATTTTCACACTGTTGATTCTTCCAATCCAAGAACATGGTATATCTCTCAATCTGTTTGTATCATCCTTAATTTCATTCAACAGTGTCTTATAATTTTCTGCATACAGGTCTTTTGTCTCCTTAGATAGGTTTATTCCTAGATATTTTATTCTTTTTGTTGCAATGGTAAATGGGAGTGTTTTCTTAATTTTACTTTCAGATTTTTCATCATTAGTGTATAGGAATGCAAGAGATCTCTGTGCATTAATTTTGTATCATGCTACTTTACCAAATTCATTGATTAGCTCTAATAGTTTTCTGGTAGCATCTTTAGGATTCTCTATGTATAGTATCATGTCATCTGCAAACAGTGACAGCTTTACTTCTTCTTTTCCAATTTGGATTCCTTTTATTTCTTTTTCTTCTGTGATTACTGTGGCTAAAATTTCCACAACTATGTTGAATAATACTGGTGAGAGTGGGAAACTTTGTCTTGTTCCTGATCTTAGTGGAAATGGTTTCAGTTTTTCACCATTGAGGATGATGTTGGCTGTGGGTTTGTCATATATGGTCTTTATTATGTTGAGGAAAGTTCCCTCTATGCCTATTTTCTGGAGGGTTTTTTTATCATAAATTGGTGTTGAGTTTTGTCAAAAGCTTTCTCTGCAGCTATTGAGGTGATCATATGGCTTTTCTCCTTCAATTTTTTAATATGGTGTATCACGTTGATTGATTTGCATATATATATGTTTTTTTTTTTAGGAACATATTTGCAAAAGCAGCAGAGTACACCCAGAACTGTCTGTAAAGGACAAAAGACTTAAAAATGACCACGGTTAACAATTTGATGAAAGTTCATAAAAATGCAATTGACAAGAAAATTTAGTTATTTCTGAGATATACATTGTAAAGTAATAACTAGAATTATGGCTTATAACATTATACCAGAACATGTAAGATTTTTAGACATTTCATGTAATATCTGAAACATTTATATTAACGTATTTCCATACAAATAACCTAAAGAAAGTTTAGCATTAGTTGTTTTTTAATTTTGTTTGTTTTATTATACTGCAGGTTCTTATTAGTCATCAATTTTATATACATCAGTGTATACATGTCTATCCCAATCGCCCAATTCAGCACACCAGCATGCCCACACCACCACGGTTTTCCCCTGTTGGTGTCCATACGTTTGTTTTCTACATCTGTGTCTCAACTTCTGCCCTGCAAACCGGTTCATCTGTACCATTTTTCTAGGTTCCACATACATGCGTTAATATACGATATTTCTTTTTCTCTTTCTGACTTACTTCACTCTGTATGACAGTCTTTAGATCCATCCACGTCTCAACAAATGACTCAATTTCGTTCCTTTTTATGGCTGAGTAATGTTCCATTGTATATATGTACCACATCTTCTTTATCCATCCGTCTGTCGATGGGCATTTCGTTGCTTCCATGACCTGGCTATTGTAAATAGTGCTGCAATGAACATTGAGGTGCATGCGTCTTTTTCAATTATGATTTTCTCTGGGTATATGCCCAGTAGTAGGATTGCTGGATCATATGGTAATTCTATTTTTAGTCTTTTAAGGAACCTCCGTACTGTTCTCCATAGTGGCTGTATCAATTTACATTCCCACCAACAGTGCAAGAGGGTTCCCTTTTCTCCACACCCTCTCCAGCATTTGTTGTTTGTAGATTTTCTGATGATGCCCATTCTAACTGGTGTGAGGTGATAGCTCATTGTAGTTTTGATTTGCATTTCTCTAATAATTAGTGATATTAAGCAGCTATTCATGTGCTTCCTGGCCATCTGTATGTCTTCTTTGGAGAAATGTCTATTTAGGTCTTCTGCCCATTTTTGGATTGGGTTGTTTGTTTCTTTAATATTGAGCTGCATGAGCTGTTTATATATTTTGGAGATTAATCCTTTGTCTGTTGATTTGATTGCAAATATTTTCTCCCATTCTTGTCTTTTCGTCTTGTTTATGGTTTCCTTTGCTGTGCAAAAGCGTTTAAGTTTCATTAGGTCCCATTTGTTTATTTTTTTTTATTTTTCCATTAGTTTAGGAGGTGGATCAGAAAAGATCTTGCTGTGATTTATGTCAAAGAGTGTTCTTCCTATGTTTTCCTCTAAGAGTTTTATAGTGTCTGGTCTTAAATTTTGGTCTAGAATCCATTTTGAGTTTAATTTTGTGTATGGTGTTAGGGAGTGTTCTAATTTCATTGTTTTACATGTAGCTGTCCAGTTTTCCTAGCACCACTTATTGAAGAGACTGTCTTTTCTCCATTGTATATCTTTGCTTCATTTGTCATAGATTAGTTGACCATAGGTGCGTGGGTTTATCTCTGCGCTTTCTATCTTGTTCCATTGATCGATATTTCTGTTTTTGTGCCAGTACCATATTGTCTTGATTACTGTAGCTTTGTAGTATAGTCTGAAGCCAGGGAGTCTGATTCCTCCAGCTCCGTTTTTTCCCCTCAAGACTGCTTTGGCTATTCGGGGTCTTTTGTGTCTCCATACAAATTTTAGGATAATTTGCTCCAATTCCATAAAAAATGCCGTTGGTAATTTGATAGGGATTGCATTGAATCTGTAGATTGCTTTGGGTAGTATAGTCATTTTCACAATATTGATTCTTCCAATCCAGAACATGGTATATCTCTCCATCTGTTGGTATCATCTTTAATTTCTTTCATCAGTGTCTTATACTTTTCTGCATACAGGTCTTTTGTCTCCCTAGGTAGCTTTATTCCTAGGCATTTTATTCTTTTTGTTGCAGTGGTAAATGGGAGTGTTTCCATAATTTCTCTTTCAGATTTTTCATCATTAGTGTATAGGAATGAAAGATATTTTTGTGCATTAATTTTGTATCTTGCAAGTTTACCAAATTCATTGATGAGCACTAGTAGTTTTCTGGTGGCATTTTTAGGATTCTCTATGTATAGTGTCATGTCATCTGCAAACAATGACAGTTTTACTTCTTCTCTTCCAATTTGTATTCCTTTTATTTCTTTTTCTTCTCTGATTGCTGTGGCTAGGACTTCCAAAACTATGTTGAATAATAGTGGTGAGAGTGGACATCCTTGTCTCATTCCTGATCTTAGAGGAAATGCTTTCAGTTTTTCACCATTGAGAATGATGTTTGCTGTGGGTTTCTTGTATATGGCCTTTATTATGTTGAGGTAGGTTCCCTCTATGCCCACTTTCTGGAGAGTTTTTATCATAAATGGGTGTTGAATTTTGTCAAAAGCTTTTTCTGCATCTATTGAGATGATCATATGGTTTTTATTGTTCAATTTTTTAATATGGCATATCACATTGATTGATTTGCGTATATTGAAGAATCCTTGCATTCCTGGGATAAACCCCACTTGATCATGGTGTATGATCCTTTTAATGTGCTGCTGGATTCTGTTTGCTAGTATTTTGTTGAGGATTTTTGCATCTATGTTCATCAGTGATACTGACCTGTAGTTTTCTTTCTTTGTGACGTCTTTGTCTGGTTTTGGTATCAGTGTGATGGTGGCCTCGTAGAATGAGTTTGGGAGTGTTCCTCCCTCTGCTATATTTTGGAAGAGTTTGAGAAGGATAGGTGTTATCTCTTCTCTAAATGTTTGATAGAATTCGTCTGTGAAGCCATCTGGTTCTGGGCTTTTGTTTGTTGGAAGATTTTTAATCACAATTTCAATTTCAGTGCTTGTGATTGGTCTGTTCATATTTTCTATTTATTCCTGGTTCAGTCTTGGAAGGTTGTGATTTCTAAGAATTTGTTCATTTCTTCCAGGTTGTCCATTTTATTGGCATAGAGTTGCTTGTAGTAATCTCTCATGATCCTTTGTATTTCTGCAGTGTTAGTTGTTACTTCTCCTTTTTCATTGTTAATTCTATTGATTGAGTCCTCTCCCTTTTTTTCTTGATAAGTCTGGCTAATGGTTTATCAATTTTGTTTATCTTTTCAAGGAACCAGCTTTTAGTTTTATTGATCTTTGCTATTGTGTTCTTCATTTCTTTTTCATTTATTTCTGCTCTGATCTTGATGATTTATTTCCTTCTGCTAACTTTGGGGTTTTTTTTGTGGTTATTTCTCTAATTGCTTTAGGTGTAAGGTTAGGTTGTTTATTTGAGATGTTTCTTGTTTCTTGAGGTAGGATTCTATTGCTATAAAGTTCCCTGTTAGAACTGCTTTTGCTTCATCCCATGGGTGTTGCGTGGTCGTGTTTTTATTGTCATTTGTTCTAGGTATTTTTTGATTTCCTCTATGACTTCTTCAGTGATCTCTTGGTTGTTTAGTAGTGTATTGTGTAGCATCCATGTATTTGCATTTTTCACAGATTTTTTTCCTGTAATTGATATCTAGTCTCATAGCATTGTGGTCGGAAAAGAGACTTCATACGTTTTCAATTTTCTTAAATTTACGAAGGCTTGATTTGTTACCCAAGATATGATTTATCCTGGAAAATATTCCATGGGCACTTGAGAAGAATGTGTATTCTGTTGTTTTTGGATGTTATGTCCTATAAATATCAATTAAGTCCATCTTGTTTAATGTGTCATTTAAAGTTTGTGTTTCCTTATTTATTTTCATTTTGGATGATCTGTTCATTGTTGAAAGTTGGGTGTTAAAGTCCCCTACTATGATTGTGTTACTGTCCATTTCCCCTTTTTCAGCTGTTAGTATTTGCCTTATGTATTGAGGTGCTCCTATGTTGGGTGCATAAATATTTACAATTGTTATATCTTCTTCTTGGATTGATCCCTTGATCATTATGTAGTGTTCTGCTTTGTCTCTTGTAATAGTCTTTGTTTTAAGTCTATTTTGTCTGATATGAGAATTGCTACTCCAGCTTTATTTTGATTTCCATTTGCATGGAATATCTTTTTCCATCCCCTCACTTTCAGTCTGCATGTGTCCTTAGGTCTGAAGTGGGTCTCTTGTAGACAGCATATATAGGGGTCTTTTTTTTGTGTCCATTCAGCCAGTCTATGTCTTTTGGTTGGAGCATTTAATCCTTTTACACTTAAGGTAATTATTGATATGTATGTTCCTATTACCATTTTCTTAATTATTTTGGGTTTATTATTGTAGGTCTTTTCCTTCTCTTGTGTTTCCTGCCTACAGAAGTTCCTTTAGCATTTGTTGTAGAGCTGGTTTAGTGGTGCTGAAATCTCTTAGCTTTTGCTTGTCTGTAAAGCTTTTAATTTCTCTGTCATATCTGAATGAGATCTTTGCTGGTTAGAGTAATCTTGGTTGTAGGTTTTTCTCCTTCATCACTTTAAATATGTCCTGCCACTCCCTTCTGGCTTGCAGAGTTTCTGCTGAAAGATCAGCTGTTAACCTTATAGGGATTCCCTTGTATGTTATTTGTTTGCTCTTCCCTTGCTGCTTTTAATATTTGATCTTTGTATTTAATTTTTGATAGTGTGATTAATATGTGTCTTGGCGTGTTTCTCCTTGGATTTTTCCTGTATGGGACTCTGTGCTTCCTGGACTTGATTGACAATTTCCTTTCCCATATTAGGGAAGTTTTCAACTATAATCTCTTCAAATATTTTCTCAGTCCCTTTCTTTTTCTCTTCTTCTTCTGGAACCCCTATAATTCGAATGGTGGTGAATTTAATGTTGTCCCAGAGGTCTCTGAGACTGTCCTCCATTCCCTTCATTCTTTTTCTTTATTCTGCTCTATAGTAGTTATTTCCACTATTTTATCTCCAGGTCACTTATCCTTTCTTCTGCCTCAGTTATTCTGCTATTGATCCCTTCTAGAGAATTTTTAATTTCATTTATTGTGTTGTCACTGTTTGTTTGCTCTTTAGTTCTTCTAGGTCCTTGTTAAACGTTTCTTGTATTTTCTCCATTCTATTTCCACAATTTTGGATCATCATTACTACCATCACTGTGAATTCTTTTTCAGGTAGAGTGCCTATTTCCTCTTCATTTGTTAGGTCTGGTGGGTTTTTACCTTGCTCCTTCATCTGCTCTGTGTTTCTCTGTCTTCTCATTTTGCTTAACTTACTGTGTTTCATGTCTCCTTTTCGCAGACTGCAGGTTCGTAGTTTCCGTTGTTTTTAGTGTCTGTCCCCAGTGGCTAAGTTTGGTTCAGTGGGTTGTGTAGGCTTCCTGGTGGAGGGGACTAGGGCCTGTGTTCTGGTGGATGAGGCTGGATCTTGTCTTTCTGGTGGGCAGGTCCACGTCTGGTGGTGTGTTTTGGTGTGTCTGTGGCCTTATTATGATTTTCGGCAGCCTTTGTGCTAATGGATGGGGCTGTTTTCCTGTCTTGCTAGTTGTTTGGCATAGGGTGTCCTGCACTGTAGCTTGCTCGTCATTGAGTGGAGGTGGGCCTGGGCATTGAGATGGACATCTCTGGGAGATTTTGGCAGTTTTATATTACATGATGCTGGGAGGTCTCTTGTGGACCAGTGTCCTGAACTTGGCTCTCCCTTCTCAGTGGCACAGCCCTGATGCCTGGCTGGAGCACCAAGAGCCTGTCCTCCACACGGCTCAGAATAAAAGGGAGAAAAAAAAAGAAAGAAAGAAGAAGATAAAATAAAATAAAATAAAGTAATATAAAATAAAAAAGTAATTAAAATAAAAAATAATTATTAAGAAAAAAAATTTTAAATAATAAAAAAAAAGGACAGACAGAACCTTAGGACAAATGGTAAAAGCAAAGCTATACAGACAAAATCACACACAGAAGCATACACATACACACTCACAAAAGAGAAAAAGGGAAAAATATATATATATTGTTGCTCCCAAAATGCACCTCCTCAATTTGGGATCATTCGTTGTCTATTCAGGTATTCCACAGTTGCAGGGTACATCAAGTTGACTGTAGAGATTTAATCTGCTGCTCCTGAGGCTGCTGGGAGAAATTTCTCTTTCTCTTCTTTGTTCCCACAGCTCCTGGGGTTCAGCTTTGGATTTGGGCCCGTCTCTGTGTTTAGGTCGCCTGAGGGCATCTGTTCTTCGCTCAGACAGGACGGGGTTAAAGGAGCAGCTGCTTCGGGGGCTCTGGCTCACTCAGGCCGGGGGGAGGGAGGGGTACGGATGCGGGGCGAGCCTGCGGCGGCAGAGGCCAGCGTGACGTTGCAGCAGCCTGAGGCGCACCGTGGTTCTCCCAGGGAAGTTGTCCCTGGATCACGGGACCCTGGCAGTGGCGGGCTGCACCGGCTCCCGGGAGGGGCGGTGTGGAGAGTGACCTGTGCTCGCACACAGGCTTCTTGGTGGCGGCAGCAGCAGCCTTAGCGTCTCATGCCCGTCTCTGGGGTCTGCGCTGATTGCCGTGGCTCACGCCCGTCTCTGGAGCTCGTTTAGGCGGCGCTCTGAATTCCTTCTCCTCACGCACCAGGAAACAAAGAGGCAAGAAAAAGTCTCTTGCCTCTTTGGCAGCTGCAGGCTTTTTCCCGGACTCCCTCCCGGCTAGCTGTGGTGCACTAGCTCCCTTCAGGCTGTGTTCACGCCGCCAACCCCAGTCCTCTCCCTGCGATCCGACCGAAGCCCGGGCCTCAGCTCCCAGCCCCGCCCGCCCCAGAAGGTGAGCAGACAAGCGTCTCAGGCTGGTGAGTGCTGGTCGGCACTGATCCTCCATGCGGGAATCTCTCCGCTTTGCCTTCCGCACCCCTGTGGCTGTGCTCTCCTCCGTGGCTCCGAAGCTCCCCCCTCCACCCCCCGCCATCTCTGCCCGCGAAGGGGCTTCTAATGTGTGGAAACCTTTCCTCCTTCCCAGCTCCCTCCCACTGGTGCAGGTCCCGTCCCTATTCTTTTGTCTCTGTTTTTTCTTTTTTCTTTTGCCCTACCCAGGTACGTGGGGAGTTTCTTGCCTTTTGGGAGGTCTGAGGTCTTCTGCCAGCGTTCAGTAGGTGTTCTGTAGGAGTTGTTCCACACGTAGATGTATTTCCGATGTATTTGTGGGGATGAAAGTGATCTCCGCCTCTTATTCTTCCGCCATCTTGAAGCTCCTCCCATTTGTTAGCTTTTAAATACTTGAGGCAATTCCTTTATTGTAGCTCAGTGGTTAGATTTGCATTACATTCAGACCCCAGTGCTTGGTATAATATTATCCGTCATATATTTTTAAACTTAAATTACATTCCAAACTCCTTTTTGAGATTAAGCCCATGACAACAACAAGTATCTGATGAATTGTTCTTACAATGAGGTGACATACATTCAGCTGAGAGAGAGTAAACTCTCCTCCAGCATTCTATAGCATATTGTACCATCCATATGGCCTGGAATTAGAGCTGGTGAGCTTTCAGAAGTGCAAGGCTACATCACCCAAACCTGCTGGTAGTTATGCTGTCAGCTCCCCTTCCCATCACTCAGTTCCCAAGTTCTAACTCTCAATTCTCTCCTGGGAAGTTATGACAGTCATTTTGGTTGGGTCTCAGGAGGAAGAGGAGACATATTCCTCCAGTTAGTATACCGTGTGTTCCATCTATGGTCCTGTGGCTACTTTTGACTGACCTCTACTGTGGGCTCTGTTGCATCTTCTGTTGACTGTAACTTCTTCTCTTTCTCTATTTCTTAACAGAATGCCACTTGGTGTAGGCACAATGTAGGCACTCAGTTTGTATTTGATGAATAAATTGAATACCTGCTTGTTCTGTATAGTTTCCCTCTTCCAAGGAATTTATGGAGTCCTCTCCTAGGAGGCACTGAATTCCATATGATGCTGTGTCCTTTCTGCTGGACCTTTGCCAGTCACCCAAACACTAAGTGTATATGCCAATATTTTCTATTGAGGCTTTATAAATTTGTTCTTAGTGTTGGCCAGAATATCCTGGTTGCTATAAGTATAACTAGTATCTTTACAAATATGCCCTCAGGCATGTGCTATGGGAATCTTCTAAAATATTTTTCTCTAGGAAATCAACATTTATTGATCCAGGCAATGTGCTCTACATACATCATCTGGGTGCTCAACATTCAGTATGTCATTCAATACAAATAAGGAAATTATCCCCATTTAATAAGATAGGAAACAGAGAACCTAAGCAGTTAAGTAACTGATCCAAGCATTCAGTATAGACAGTGTGCTACCAATGTTCTTTTCCAGTACTTCTCAGCCACTAGTTTCTCTGACAAGGGTTATTTGAAGATGACAAAAAGCTTATTAAGTATTAAGTACACAGTGCTGATGGACTTGAGTGATACCACTCTGTTCTCTAGGCTTTATAGGGGAGATTGTTAGACTAGTCAGGTCTGGGTGCCCTGACATCTTGGGAGGACAGTGTGACCCATCACTCTCCAGGCCTTTTCCTGACCCTTAAAGTCACATTCTGTTAATCACTTTCCTTTATAACCACTCATAAACGTTTCTCTCTTGAGTTAAGTGTCTGCAATCTCCGTTTGGTTTCCAAATTAAGAAGCAGGCTGCACATTTCCTATGCACTCAGAGACTGCTGTGTGATGCCCTTACTTGCCTGCTTGTAATTATTCCCAGGTTTCTGTGATATTCCATTATCTTGGTTTGGGGCTTAAGGTAGAGATGCATTACCATTACAACAATGTCATCTGGTGAGATACATTTTTTATAGTAGCCAGTACCAACTCTTAGGAAACCATGGGGACAAAAGGATTCACTCAGGAGGAAGTGATAAGTAAAGTTCTTTGACGATAGGAACTGTGTCACATCATATTTACCTGTGTATCACTGGCATCTGGCACAGTTCCTGGCACATAATTATCCAGAACTGTTGGTATCATAAAGAAATTAGATGTCATTGTTTGGTACATTAGAAATCAGTTGTCAAACTTTAGTACCCAAGTGAGAGGAGCATCTGTTTCTAGAAACCAAATTTACTCCCTAGTTCCCACTTCCATGTATTTAAGATAGAGCGAGATAATAAAATTGACATTAAAAAGGCCATTTTCTCTTACTGTTATTCCATTTTCTTACATGTTTCAAAGATGGCCTGTTGTTTTTCTGAGTGCTCCTATGTTTTCATTTTATACAAGACAGTACATTTGGGGAGTTACAGAAATTTAAAACTATGAAAATTCATGTGAATTCTGGAAACCTGAGCCTGGACAGAACTAGAGACATAGAATATGCAGTTATATAGGAAAATTAAATAAACAAGTCTGCTTAGAAGGGTAGAGGGTTATAAATCCTTGGTGCTCAGATGTGTCTTTCTGCCCGGTCTCACCTGGGAGTTGGCTAATGAGCAGAGCTTCTCCAGGTCAGGGCCAGGTTTCACTGATATTTGTTTCTCCAGCTCTTCACTAGTAATTTGAACATAGTTGGTGCTTAATAAGTGTTGCTTGGATGGATTTATAGGGAATTAATGAAAAAATTGAAATTAAGTTCCTTTTAATTAAAAAAATAATCAGGATCAAGAAGCCTGGATACATAAGAGATCTATTTCTTGAATGTATATACTTTTTAGATGTTAGAGGATGAAGAGAATAACTGATGTATTTGGGTTAAGGTTTCTGTCCTCTGAAGGTAAGAGCAGAAATGCCCTTCAGAGTGTGCATGGTCCTGCCATCTGTTTATCTAAATGCACCCTCACCCGATGTGCTTAAGGAATATATGTGTTAAGGGATGATGGATTCCATCTGCCTACTTATAAAATTCTCAATTTCATGTATTTAGACCAACGGTTCAGTTCTGGATTCATGGAAAATCTTAAGCATAGAATATTAAAAACAGAGAACAAATCGCAGCTCTGGCAGCCACAACTATTTACACTGTTGTCACATCCTAACTTTGGCAGAGGCCTGACATTGCTTAGAATTGCACTTGATAAGAAATAACGTACAGGCAGAAATATAAACTAGGCTCCTAGAGGGGTAACACAGGACTAGCTTTGTGTTAACAAAAAACCACCTGGGCTTAGATCATTAAATCCTCAGTCAAAGCAATAATGATTTCTGTTAATACTTCCAAAGCAAAATTTGGGGCATGCCAGGAAGAATGTGGTCCAAAGATAATATTCTTTTTTCCTCTGAGTTATGGATGGTTGGTTGCCTTTTTTTTGGTCCTCCCTCCCCCATCAACATTTATCATCTATTTATATCTATCAATCTATCTCTCTATCATCTATGTATCTAATATTTATCTATCATCTATGTGTCATCTAGCTATGTATATATCCATGTATGTATGTATGTATCTATCATCTATGTATCTATCTATGTATTTGTCATATATCTAACTATCCATAGATCTATCTACTAAATAAAGTGAGATGAAAACATTTACAAAGTCATATGAGTGTAAGAACATGATATTTAGGAATCAGGCCAACCTTGACTTCTTTACTCTTGGCTCAAACATGGCTCAAACACTAATATTTGTTTAGTTTCCCTTGCTTAAAACAGTTATTTTCTCACAGTGTGTATTGCCCATCTGAGTCAACCCCTCCTCATTTTTCATTTGCTTAAATATATTAAATAGTTTACATTGTATAACACCTTTATGTTTAGGTAGGTATTCATAAAGATTTATTAAATGAAAGATTACAGGAATAAAAGATTGAAACAAATAGCATCAGAGGGCAGAGAGCAGAAGCAAGAAGAACTACAATCCTGCAGCCTGTGGAACAAAAACCACATTCACAGAAAGATAGACAAGATGAAAAGGCAAAGGGCTATGTACCAGATGAAGGAACAAGATAAAACCCCAGAAAAACAACTCAATGAAGTGGAGATAGGCAACCTTCCAGAAAAAGAATTCAGAATAGTGATAGTGAAGATGATCCGGGACCTCAGAAAAAGAATGGTGGCAAAGATCAAAAAGATGCAAGAAATGTTTAACAAAGACCAAGAAGAATTCAAGAACAAACAAACAGAGATGAACGATACAATAACTGAAATGAAAACTACACTAGAAGGAATCAAGAGCAGAATAACTGAGGCAAAAGAAGGGATAAGTGACTTGGAAGACAGAATGGTGGAATTCACTGCTGCAGAACAGAATAAAGAAAAAAGAATGAAAAGAAATGACAGCCTTGTAGACCTCTGGGACAACATTAAATGCAAAAACATTTGCATTATAGGTGTCCCAGAAGGAGAAGAGAGAGAGAAAGGGCCAGAGAAAATATTGGAAGAGATTATAGTTGAAAACGTCCCTAACATGGGAAAGGAAACAGCCACCCAAATCCAGGAAGCACAGTGAGTCCCATACAGGATAAACCAAAGGAGAAACACACCTAGACACATAGTAATCAAATTGGCAAAAATTAAAGACAAAGAAAAATTATTGAAAGCAGAAAGGGAAAAATGACAAATAACATACAGGGGAACTCCCATAAGGTTAACAGCTGATTTCTCAGCAGAAACTCTACAAGCCAGAAGGGAGTGGCATGATATACTTAAAGTGATGAAAGGGAATAACCTACAACCAAGATTATTCTACCCGACAAGAGTCTCATTCAGATTCGATGGAGAAATCAAAAGCTTTACAGACAAGCAAAAGCTAAGAGAATTCAGCACCACCAAAGCAGTTCTACAACAAATGCTAAAGGAACTTCTTTAAGTGAGAAACACAAGAGAGGAAAAGGACCTACAAAAACAAACCCAAAATAATTAAGAAAATGGTCATAGGAACATACATATCGATAATTACCTTAATCGTGAATGGATTAAATGCTCCAACAAAAAGACACAGGCTTGCTGAATGGATACAAAAACAAGATCCATCTATATATTGTCTAGAAGAGACCCACTTCAGACCTAGGGACACATACAGACTGAAAGTGAGGGGATGGAAAAAGATATTACATGCAAATGCAAATCAAAAGAAAGCTGGAGTAGCAATACTCATATCAGATAAAATACACTTTAAAATAAAGAATGTTACAAGAGACAAGGAAGGACACTACATAATGATCAAGGGATCAATCCAAGAAGAAGATATAACAATTATAAATATATATGCACCCAACATAGGATCACCTCAATACATGAGGCAACTGCTAACAGCTATAAAAGAGGAAATCGACAGTAACAAAATAATAGTGGGGGACTTTAACACATCACTTACACCAATGGACAGATCATCCAAAGTGAAAATAAATAAGGAAACAGAAGCTTTAAATGACACAATAAACCAGATAGATTTAATTGATATTTATAGGACAGTCCATCCAAAACAGCAGATTACACTTTCTTCTCAAGTGGGCAGGGAACATTCTCCAGGATAGATTACATCTTGAGTCACAAATCAAGCCTCAGTAAATTTAAGAAAATTGAAATCATATCAAGCATCTTTTCTGACCACAACACTATGAGATTAGAAAGCAATTACAGGGAAAAAAACGTAAAAAACACAAACACATGGAGGCTAAACAATATGTTACTAAATAAACAAGAGATCACTGAAGAAATCAAAGAGGAAATCAAAAAATACCTAGAGACAAATGACAATGAAAACACGACAATCCAAAACCTATGGGATGCAGCAAAAGCAGTTCTAAGAGGAAAGTTTATAGCTATAAAAGCCTACCTGAAGAAACAAGAAAAATCTCAAATAAACAGTCTAACCTTACACCTAAAGGAACTAGAGAAAGAAGAACAAACAAAACCCAAAGTTAGCAGAAGGAAAGAAATCATAAAGATCAGAGCAGAAATAAATGAAATAGAAACAAAGAAAACAATAGCAAGGATCAATAAAACTAAAAGCTGGTACTTTGAGAAGATAAACAAAATTGATAAACCATTAGCCAGACTTATCAAGAAAAAGAGGGAGAGGACTCAAATCAATAAAATTAGAAATGAAAAAGGAGACGTTACAAGAGACACCACAGAAATAGAAAGCATCTTAAGAGACTACTAGTAGCAACTCTATGCCAATAAATTGGACAACCTGGAAGAAATGGACAAATTCTTAGAAAGGTATAACCTTCCAAAACTGAACCAGGAAGAAACAGAAAATATGAACAGACCAATCACAAGTAATGAAATTGAAACTGTATTAAAAATCTTCCAACAAACAAAAGCCCAGAACCAGATGGCTTCACAGGTGAATTCTATCAAACATTTAGAGAAGAGCTAACACCCATCATTCTCAAACTCTTCCAAAAAATTGCAGAGGAAGGAACACTCCCAAACTCATTCTATGAGGTCACCATCACCCTGATGCCCAAACCAGACAAAGATACTACAAAAAAAGAAAATTACAGACCAATATCACTGATGAATATAGATGCAAAAATGTTCAAGAAAATACTAGCAAACAGAATCCAACAAAACATTGAAAGGATCATACACCATGATCAAGTGGGATTTATTCCAGAGATGCAAGGATTCTTCAATATAGGCAAATCAATCAATGTGATACACCATATTAACAAATTGAAAAATAAAAACCATATGATCATCTCAATAGATGCAGAAAAAGCTTTTGACAAACAACACCGATTTATGATAAAAACTCTCTAGAAAGTGGGCCTAGAGGGAACCTACCTCAACATAATTAAGGCCATGTATGACAAACCCACAGCAAACATCATTCTCAATGGTGAAAAACTGAAAACCTTTCCTCTAAGATCAGGAACAAGACAAGGTTGTCCACTCTCGCCACTATTATTCAACATAGTTTTGGAAGGCCTAGCCATGGCAATCAGAGAAGAAAAAGAAATAAAAGGAATACAACTTGGAAAAGAAGAAGTAAAACTGTCACTGTTTGCAGATGACATGATACTATACGTAGAGAATCCTAAAGATGCCACCAGAAAACTACTGATCAATGAATTTGGTAAAGTTGCAGGATACAAACTTAATGCACAGAAATCTCTTGCATTCCTATACACTAATGATGAAAAATCTGAAAGAGAAATTAAGGAAACACTCCCATTTACCATTGCAACAAAAAGAATAAAATACCTAGGAATAAACCTACCTAGGGAGACAAACGACCTGTATGCAGAAAACTATAAGACACTGATGAAAGAAATTAAAGATGATACCAACAGATGGAGTGATATACCATGTTCTTGGATTAGAAGAATTAATATTGTGAAAATGACTCTACTACCCAAAGCAATCTACAGATTCAATGCAATCCCTATCAAATTACCAATGGCATTTTTTCAGCAGAACAAAAAATCTTAAAATTTGTATGGAGACACAAAAGACCCCGAATAGCCGAAGCAGTGTTGAGGGAAAAAAACGGAGCTGGAGGAATCAGACTCCCTGACTTCAGACTATACTACAATGCTACAGTAATCAAGACAATATGGTACTGGCACAAAAACAGAAACAGATCAATGGAACAAGAGAGAAAGCCCAGAGATAAACCCACGCACCTATGGTCAACTATTCTATGACAAAGGAGGCAAAGATATACAATGGAGAAAAGACAGTCTCTTCAATAAGTGGTGCTGGGAAAACTGGACAGTTACATGTAAAAGAATGAAATTAGAACACTCACTAACACCATACACAAAAATAAACTCAGAATGGATTCGAGACCTAAGTGTAAGACCGGACACTACAAAATTCTTAGAGGAAAACGTAGGAAGAACACTCTTTGACATAAATCACAGCAAGATCTTTTTTGATCCACCTCCTAGAATAATGGAAATAAAAACAAAAATAAAGAAATGGGAACTAATGAAACTTCAAAACTTTTGCACAGCAAAGGAAACCATAAACAAGACGAAAAGACAACCCTCAGAATGGGAGACAATATTTGCAAATGAAGCAGCTGACGAAGGATTAATCTCCAAAACATACAAGCAACTCACGCAGCTCAATATCAAAAAAACAAACAACCCAATCCAAAAATGGGCAGAAGACCTAAATAGACATTTCTCCAAAGAAGACATACAGATGGCCAAGAAGCACATGAACAGCTGCTCAACATCACTAATTATTAGGGAAATGCAAATCAAAACTATAATGAGGTATCACCTCACACCAGTTAGAATGGGCATCATCAGAAAATCTACAAACAACAAATGCTGGAGAGGGTGTGGAGAAAAGGGAACCCTCTTGCACTGTGGGTGGGAATGTAAATTGATACAGCCACTATGGAGAACAGTATGGAGGTTCCTTAAAAAACTAAAAATAGAATTACCATATGATCCAGCAATCCCACTACTGGGCATATACTCAGAGAAAACCATAATTGAAAAAGACGCATGCACCCCAATGTTCACTGCAGCACTATTTACAATAGTCAGCTCATGGAAGCAACCTAAATGCCCATCGACAGATGAATGGATAAAGAAGTTGTGGTACATGTATACAATGGAATATTACTCAGCCCTAAAAAGGAACGAAATTGGGTCATTTGTGGAGACGTGGATGGATCTAGAGACTGTCATACAGAGTGAAGTAAGTCAGAAAGAGAAAAACAAATATTGTATATTAACGCATGTATGTGGAACCTAGAAAAATGGTACAGATGAACTGGTTTGCAGGGCAGAAGTTGAGACACAGATGTAGAGAACAAACGTATGGACACCAAGGGGGGAAAGCGGCAGGGGAGTGGCGATGGTGGTGTGATGAATTGGGCAATTGGGATTGACATGTATACACTGAAGTGTATAACATTGATGACTATTAAGAAACTGCTGTATAAGAAAAATAAATAAAATAAAATTTAAAAAAACCCCAAAACTTTCTCCGATATAAACTCTACCAACGTTTTCTTAGATCAGTCTCCCAAGGCAATAGAAATGAAAATAAAAGTAAACAAATGGGATCTAATCAAACTTATTAAAAAAAAAAAAAGAAAGATTGCAACAAATAAATGAACTTAGTAACCATAGTTGAATACTGTAAACTGGTGTAGGTGTAATAGAAATTGTGCAGATTTTGGAACCAAGCAGGAGGATATGTGGACTCTAGTACTTACTAGCTGTGGGAATGTGGACAAATGGCAGACCTTCTCAAAGCTGATTTCTTCATCAATGAAACATTTTAAATAAGAATGCATTTTGATCGTCAAAGCTGGTTCCCTGGCATCTCCTAATTATCTGCCTTCATTGCCAATTCTATCCCCTTTTACCATTATGAATATTCAGATTTAGTATAGTCCCAGGGAAGTTTCACTATAGGTTAGAATTATATGTTTAAGAAAATACTCTGATTAGGAAGCTACCCCTGAATAATCATTCCACTTGTGTGGGAATGATCTGATCTTAGGCAAAGGATCAGATTTAAGAAAGCGGTGCAAATCTTAATCTGAGCAAAATATGATCCCAGTAAGCTTAATTCCCAAGACTGATGCCTTAGATCTGTTGAACTGAAATCAAAGTGAAGTGTACACATCCTGGGGCCTCCTGTGAGGCTTGGTTCTGGGTCGGGGTGTGTGTGAATGCAGGGGCGAAGAGCGGGGGCATTCAGACTGGACCTCACGTTTGCAAGATCCACCAATTTACAGTTTTAGTTACTGTTTTACAAACATACAATCATTGTAATATGTGTTAAAAGTGCTGATTTTTTAAATAAAACTTTTAAGGTAATATTCCACAAATTTTGTAACTCTTTTTTGGCATTCATGTTTAAAAAATAAAGTTAGATCCTCATATAAATGGCTTTCTTTCTTTCAAGTCTTGAAAGCTCAATCCTGTGTGAGGCCACTTTTGTGCTTATGTGATCAACTTTTTCACAAGATGATGTGCTCTGTGACATGCCATAGAATTGCTTGGATTCCTTTTACCTCTGAGAAAACGAGGGCAAAGATTTCTTTGCCACATTGTTTTTTAACCAGCCAATCACTATCCAGTAGTAGGATCAGTGAAGGTTAAACCTGATGTGAAATTGAGTGCTCTTGACATGTTGCACAGCTATACCTAGTCCCTGAATGCCAGAGCCAGGAGTTCCCTGGAACTATCTACTAACTGGGTGTTGACATGCAGAAGCCTAAGCTCTTAAGAAATTTCATGTGAAACATTTGTTTCTGGCAATGGTGGTTTGAACCAAATTGACATATTTTAGGAAGATGTTTTCAAAATATGTGGACTTGTCTATTTTTCCACATGTTAATTTTGCTTTATGTACTTCGATGTCAAATGAGTGTGTATATTTATAAATTTAGAGTGTTTCTATCTATCTTCCCGATGAAGAAAACATTTTGCCATTATGAAATGACCCTCTATCTGTAGCAATGCTTTTTGCTTTAATGTAATTTGTTACCTTTCTCTATAGCTTTTCTAGATCTTTTGGGTTTCTCTTGATTGAACTAAAAATATTTTGTGATATTCCAGAAGTGGAGACCATAAGACTCATGAAAGGCCAGATTAACCTTATTTTATTCAAATATATTCACCACTGATGCCCTGTGAAGTGAACAACCATAATATTTTGTGCTCTGTACCCCTAATCCATATGGCTATTGTAAGAGCTGCCTATTCTCACATGACCTTATCCCTGGGAGTGGGCATTTGACCCAAAGTGAGGCAGTACCATTTCTTCCCCCCAGATTTTGAGTAGAACTGAGAATTTCAGTCCTTATTTTGTGCTAGAAATTGTAAGAAGTAATACCTGGGAGATTTTGGTACCCATGTTTCCCATGATGGGAATGTCAATGAAAGAGAATAAAACTTACCTGTAGAAAGAAACAGATGAGGGGTAGAGAGAAGGGGTAGATGGGATCCCATTTGGGTTGCTAGTTCCAGTATTTCCTGAAGCCAGCCATATATATGATATTGCAAAGTCGTATTTTGTCTCAATCTTTCCTGGATTCTGAGACAATAACGCCAATCTCTAGCTCAAATTAGTTGAATTGAAATTTAATAGAGAGAAATTAGATTTCTATCATTTGCAACCAAAAAAAAAGTCTTTATTAATATGTTCATTGATGATTTAGCCATTTTGGCTATAGGAGGATATTAGGCCATGGTTTTCAGAAAAAGAATTTCAGCTGGAGGCTCTGTGGTACCAGTTACAGCTTTGCTCTGGGATTTTAAGAAACAAGATGGCAGGCAGTGCCACACAAGGATTAGCACAGTCAATGTAACTTCTTTTAAGCAACGATGTCTGGGAAAAGTGTTTTATTCCATAGGGTGCACACACAAAGCCTCACCTTTGGCTTATTGCATAACCTGAAATCAGTGAGCACCAGTCGTGAAAAATCACCCTACAGGCATGATCCCAAACTCTCTAGGCAAATGGAACAGTCAAGGGGATAAAAAACAAAAAAAATGAGCATGATTAGGTAATAACTAAATGAGTTTGGATTACTCTCACTTTGAAGCTTTATTGTTACCATAGCAGTATTTGTGGGTATTTACCAAATCTTATTTCTTCCTCTTTGAATAAATGAAAATTAGTTTCAGTGGTTGAGATCTGCTTTGCTCTGTGAAGTCTTGATCTGTTACTCTTGCTTCTCTCTCTGGATTCATAGATAGCTGCCTGGTTCCTATAATACTACTGGAAGCACAGCCTGCCAAGGGGTTGGTACCACTTCCTGTGGCAGCAGAAAAATAGCACAACCAATAAATCAGAAACATTCCAAACTGACTCTGAGTCCAATATTTGTATTTATTTAATTATAAGAATATTATGTTTTTCTTTTTGTCAGGAATAAGAGAGAATGTTTTAGGAGTTGGTGAAATCGTAGGAAATGAGGCCAAGACATAAATCAGTCCTGAATTACTCTTTTCATTTCTGCCTTTTACCCTGGCCTGTCAAATTAGCAGAAATTAGAAATTCAGATTATATAATATAATTGGACTTTAGATAAATATTTACTTCAGTAATCCCTTATGAAACTGTATTTGCAAACTTTATTTCACTCATTTTGAATATGAATGCAAATTGCATGACTCAAGCTGGCACTGGAAACCCACCAAAGTACACAAAAAATAATGTGACAATAATGATGGAATAGTTCCTTATTTAGCTACCATAATTAGAAAATGAGATATGGTGTCTAAGTACATTTTATAAATAACTGAATATTATTTTTTAAATCACTGAACCTTAAAAATATTTTTATAAAACATTTCTAAGACAGATTACATATTTCCTTGTCTTACCTTGTAGGATAGGAACTACAATAAAATTTATTTATTCAGTAAATATCTATTAAGCACCTACTATGTGCCGAGCACCGGGAGAGGTCCCCAAGCTATGAAGAAGAGCAAGACACACATTGTCCTTGACCCCATGGAGGTACATCTTAGGCATTATTTAATGACTCATTTGTTATTATGAATATGCCGTATAAAAGTGATGTTTTCAAGTGCTTTTGACTTAGGACTGAACATATTTTAACAGTTAATTTTGTTGCAGTCTAATCCCAGAACTTTTTTTTGTCTCATGACTTCTAATTTTGGAGTTTTGTAAGATTTCCTACAAAATTAGGTTACAAAAAGTGTTCTATATTTTCTTTTTCGCTTATAGTTTTATACAACTGGAGTCAAGCTCTGTATATTATACAAGGAAGAGATACAATTTTCCTTTGGAATTTTAAAAATTGTGGTATAATTGACATATCACATTATATTAGTTTCAGGTATACAACATAATGATTTGATATTTGTATATGTACATTGCAAAATGATCACCAAATAAGTCTAGTTAACTTGGGTCATCCCACATAGTTACAAAAAAAATTTTTTTTCTTGTGATGAGAACTTTTAAAATCTACACTTTTAACAACTTTCAAGTATAATACAATATTAACTGCAGTCACCATGTTGTATATTACATCCCCATGACTTATTTATTTTATAACTGAGAGTCTGAGCCTTTGGACACTCCTCACCCATATCAACCACCCCCTGAGGGGTACAGTTTTGTTTTTTTCCCCTATCATCAGCCAGTTTTTCTGTTAACACTTATTTAACCATTTATCTTTTCCTGTAGATCTGTGGGGCCAACATTGTCAGTTGACAGTACTCCATGGATCTATTTCTGTTTTCCATTCCTGTTCCACTGTTTGGCTCTCCTTGTGCTTCTGCAATCCTGCTTCTTATTACCCTGGTTTTGTAGGATGACCTAACCTCTAACAAGCTAACCTCCTTTCTTTTCCCTTCCTTTTCATAGTTGACTTAACTATTAATATATCTGTGCTCTTCCCTATAAGTTTTAGAAAGTCAAGTTGCCCCAAGATCCTATTGTAATTTAGATGCGAATTGCATTAAAGTTAGAAATTAATTTTGGGGAGAACTGACATCTTTACTACAACACATCAATCCTCCAGGAACATGGTGTTTTTGTTTCATTCATTTATATCTTCTTAATAATTACTTTTAGAACTTTTGTTTTTTGTAAATGTCCTATGTATTCTGTTAAATGACATCCTAAATATTGTATGGGTTTTATTGTACTTGTAAATGGTATAATATTCTCTAATTGATTATTACAGGTGTATAGAAATTCTATTGAATTTTGTAAATTGATTTGTCTGGCAATAAAACTGACTTCTCACATTACCACTTTGATTTGTTGATTCTGTTGGGTTTTCTGGTTATATGATTATATTACCTTCATATAATGGGAGTTTTAGGTATTCTTTACAATCTTTATATCTCTGAGCTTTTTTCTTTGTCTCATAGCTAACTAACCAGGACTCTGAAGAACATAAACAGTAATAGTAAGCATCCTTGGTTTTCTTCTAATCTTAGTGGGAAGTTTTAAAATTCCTCTGCTAAGAATAATGTTTGTTTAGGTTTTTGGTACATGGTCTTTATTAAGTTAAGGAAATTCCCTTTTATTCCTAGTTTTCTGAGAAGTGTTCTAGAAATTGTAAATAGTTATTAAATTTTATCAAGTTCATTTTTCTACATCCCTTGAGATAGTCATATGATTTTTCTCCTTTAGTTCATTAATATGGTGAATTACATTGATGTATTTCTTATATTGAACCAACCTATGTTTCTGGAATAAACCATACTTAATCATAATGTAGTATTTTTAATACACTCTTGGGTTTGCTTAGCAAATTGTTTTATTTAGCATCTTGTACTAATGTTCCTGAATTGCCCTAAAATTTTCTTTCTCTGGCTTGTTTTTACCTGAGAATCAAGGTTATACTACTCTCATAGAATGAGTAAAACAGTGTTTCCTTTTTTCCTACATTTTATAATGACATATAAAATAAGGATATGTTCTTTGAATATGTGATAAAACTTAGCTATTCAGTTATCAGGGATTGAAGCTTTTGTTGCATGGAGGATTTCATTATCATTTCACTTTTTATTTTTTAAATTTAAGTATAGTTGATTTACAATGTTGTGTTAGTTTCAGGTGTACAGAAAAGTGATTCAGTTCCATTTCACTTTTAAAATTACTGTTTGTTTATTCCAGGTTTTAATTTTTTAACAAATTTTGACATTTTATATTTTCCTTTTTGTCTACATTACCAAATTAGTTACTGTATGATTATTATTCCCTTAATTTCTGTTGCAACTATTGTTATTCTTTTTTTCACAATGTAATACTTTGCTATATTGTGTACTTTTGCAATATATACTACATAAATTTATGAACTAGAGATAGTATATGATACACACAATACTATACAAAATACTACATATAATATATGCACAATATGTGATGTATATTTCAAACAAATGTAAATATACATTGTATCACATATGATACTATATATTTCTATATACTAGCTCCATTACCATAAGTACAATATATAATAGAAATGTAAGTGTAATATATGTACTGCATATAGTATAAATGAACGTTAGAGGTTATTATATACATTATTCAAAGTTATTACTTTTCATTCTGTAATTATTTATCTCTGCACTAATGTTCTCTTTCTCTCTCCACGCCCCACCTCCACACTCCCACTCTTACTAATGCTTTGTTTATATTACACATTTTTTCGTATAACCAGTTTCAGGCACAGTTAATCTCTACTGTTCTTTTGTTCTATCTTTCACTGAGTTCTCCTTTTATCCTTACTGTTTCCTATTTTGTTCCTTTGGGTGTGTGCTCCTTGCTCTTTTTAACAGATTCTTGAGTACTTAGTACTTGTTTTCAATTTTTCCTGTTTGTTGGCAAGTGTATTTCAAACTAGAAATTTCCCTTTAAGTACTTGTTTAACTGTGTTCCAAAATTTTGACATATTCCTTTGTGTCTCAGTTCTGAGTATTTAGGAATTTTCTTTATGGTATTCTTTACAATCCCAAGGTTAGTTGATAGTATGTTACTTCATTACCAAGCATATGAGATTAGAAAAAATCCTGTTGTTGGATTCTAATTTTATTGTATGATGAACAGAAAATATAGTCTGTATGATGTTAATTTTTTGAAATTTAATACATAAAGAGTTTTATGTATAGTCCATATTTGCTCAAAAACAATGTTCATCTCCATTTGGTATAAATTTCTATACGTCTATTGGTTTATGTTTATCAAGCATGTTATTTAAATCTGCTATAGTCCTTTGCTTGTTTTTACTTGATTTAAAATTTCTGAAAGGATTGTGCTAAAATCTACAATTATTGATTTTAACTCTGTATAACAATGTTTTATATATTTATATATTTACCTTAGGCATGTATAGGCTCATTATCCTTATACCTTTTGATTTATTATTCCTTTTACTAACATATACCATCTCATATAAACCACACTTGGAGATAACAAGGAAGTGAGAAAATTCTAGATGGTACAAACATTAAGGGATTTGGTGGCCAATCATATATGAAAGAGAAGGTGGCTTCATGAATTACTCTCCAGTTTTTAGCTTGGATATCTGGGTGGATGACAATATAATTACTGTGATAAAATACACAGAATGTTTTAAGGGCAGGAAGGGGTGAAAAAGATGAGATGAGCAAACATTTATTCATTCATTTCTTTCCTTGTTAAGTAAATATTTACTGAGTGCTTATCATATGTCAGGCATTATACTAGGCACATTTTTGCAGAAAGTTTTCAGGGAAGGTTTAAGATGAATCAGTCCTAAGGCTCCATAAAGGTTTCCACACAGAACACCGAAGTGTAGGGACAAATCATGATGTAGATATTCATATGCAAGAAGTTGAATGTGGTGGGTTTTATATAGTGCATAATAGAAGTCAGTTCAACAAACTCTCCAATCATCTTTAGGGAATTTTTAAGGCATAAATAGATTTAAGGCAGCAGATTAGCATTCTTTACAAACTACAACTTGATCCCAAAATTTTAAAAAAATTCAATTTACTGTTGTATCTGCAATAATCCCAGCTGTTAGCACAAGACTTGACCTACAGTCAAGTACAGTCTCTTAAAAGCAGCGGTTTTCAAACTTTAGTTAGCCCATGAATTACCTGGATGCTTGGTAAAAATGCAGTTTCCTAGACTCCAACCTCAGGAGATCTGGAATCAGCCAAAGAGTCTATCTACATTTAACAAGCTCTTCAGCTTTCCATGATACTAAAACTATATTTTGAGAAATGCTGCAGTAAACTTTACTACTTCAAATTATAGAGTGTTAATAAACAAACAAAACCTCCCAAAACTTACTGCCTCCCACACTAGGAATAGACAATTGGAATACCTGTAGACTTATTTAGATGTGATCTTGTTTTTCAGGTGCTGAAAATTTGCTTCTTAAATACATTTAGAACAATTTTTGCAATGTATTAATAACCTAAGGGAAATATTTTTCATAGAAAATATGAAGAACATAATTTTCTTACATTTCCAGCTGTACAGTCTCCAAGCTGGTCTAATTTCTATACTTGAGTAAAGGCTTTATTTTCTACTCAGTTATTCCTTTTAGAATAATCTCAGCCTCAGTGACCTCACACATTCTTTACTAGCTCATTCCATTGTGGAAGGGGGGCATCTTGTTGGTAGTTTCCTGATTTAGGGAAAAGAAAGTAGTGAGCAATCTTTCTAGTTTTCTTCCTTAGCTGAGAAGATTAAATTTACTCATTTTGACCCTGCTAAAATCTTATTTTCCCCTTCATGTATCAAATATATGCAGCAAGGCACCGTGCCCTTTGATTTCTGTAATCATCCTGGGAGTATTTTTGGGGAAAACACCATGTCACCCCTTATCCATAAAGAGATAATTTTTTCCTCCCCCACTTAGGAAAACTCCCTTGAAATTGCTTCCCGTTGACAATTGAAACAAGTTTGGAAAGCTATTCAACTTTAATAATAAGAGATTCTATGTAGATTAAGACCTGCTTAAATTCAGAACTGTTTTAGGATTAAGAGGCAGAAGTATAACTGAAAATAAGGCTAAAATTGAATCTAATTTAATATCCGTGGCATTAAAGGGATAAAGTCAATCATCATGTATTAGCAGACATAGACCTTTGGACTAGGATAACATGATTGACCCCAAACTGAACATTCAATAGATAATGTAATGAATAAGCATATATAATAGGCCATTGTGTTTAAAGTTAGAAAATTATTAAAAATTATGGGCAAGCAATGTACAAGTGATTTTTCATAAAATATCCTGAGCTGACAACTAGATTAAATGGAAAAACACATAGAAGATTGGAAGAGGGCCATTGTGAATGGAAAAGTACACACTGAAACAGAAATTAGAGTCATCAGACATGAGGCTGTTGGAAGACCTGGATTTAACCCAACAGCAAATGAAGAGACCCTGCTGTGGCAGAAGGAGAGCAAAGAGACACACAAGGCTGGAAACCGAGGAGGACACAGAGGTGTTAAGGATTCGGAAGCCTAGCAGCGCACAAGTATTTCCCATAATGAAAACAACTGTCGTGTTTGATGACTGTATTTAGTATTTGTAGCCTACATTGTCTCTCTTATCTGCTGATCAAGTAATGCCTGATCAAAATATTAATAATCTTTGCTCAGTGTGAATTGTTGATAGAAGGCCTAGGTCGCAGCTTGTGATACTGCCAGCCTTTTCTAAATATTTATTAACCACTTGGTTGATTAATTGTTCTGCAATTTTGATGGGGACTAGTATTGACTTTCCCGTCCTCTCATTTTCATATTCCATTTGATTCTTTTCTTTGAAAAGCAGAATAACATGTGCCAGTCTTAAGTTCTGGTTATTAGATCATGCATATTAAAAGCATAGGGAGATACCACAAACACGTATTAGAATGGGTCATATTAGAAAGATTGACCATAACAGTACTGATGAGGCTGTGCAGTAACTGAAACTCAGCCTCTGTTGGTGGAAATGTAAAATGAGTAAAGACCACTTTGAAAAACACTTTGGCAGCTTCTTAAAAAGTTAAATGTCCACACTTACCAAAGGATCCAGCCATTTCATTCTTAGGTGTTTACCCAAGATAATGGAAAGCATGTAACATAAGACTTGTGTGCAAATGTTCATAGCAGCTGTATTTGTAACAGCTGGAAACTGGAGACTATCCCAACACCCATCAATAAGTGAATGGATAAACACATATTTTATATGGATAGATATGGTGTATCTATGCAGTGGAATACTACTTGGCAATAAAAAGGAAAGAACTATTGATACATGCCACGACATGAATGAATCTCAAAATTTCTGAATGAAAGAACCAGAAAAAAAAGAATGTGCTCTATTATTCCTTTTATTTGAAATGCTAGAAAAAACGAACAAATCTATTGTGACAGAAAACAGTTCAATGGTTTCTAGTGCCAGAGGTGGGCAGGGAGAGAAGGGAGAAATTACAAAGGGACACAAGGAAACTTTTGGGTTGGTAGATATGTTCTTGATTATGACAATGGTTTCATGGATGTACATATATGTCACCAGTCATCAACTCTCATACTTTAAATATGTGTAGTTTATCATAAGTGAAATAGGCCTCAATACAGTTGAACAAAAAGTAAAAAAAAAAAAGTTACCATAAGCTTTCACCATCAGTATCAGGAAAAAATAGAATGCATTTGGTTAACGTATGCATAGGTGGCCCAACAGTACGTGTGGAAGCCATAAGGGTTTCATGATCTCCATTCAAATTGGTTTCACCTGTAATATTTTTAGCTAACAAATGTATATATAATTTGCTGGCAAGCAAGGTAAATTGTATGGTGACCGTAAAAGCTTTGGTATGGTGATAGCCACAAAAGCAAATAACTAAGTAAGTAAGTAAGATTGTCATGGTTGGTATATAAAAATAGCACCACCTGAAGTGAGGGCAGACCTGTGTTCTAGTTGGATCTTCCTCTGACACATTATTGACAAGCTGCTAGTGCTGGGCTGGGGGAGATTCTGTTTTCTGCTCTGAAATTGATGATTATGTATACAATTGCATAGAGAAATAGATGTGTGAAAACCCTCATTCTTGTGAAACTTCTTTGCTCTAACTTCTAGCATAGGTTGTTTGCCGTTTAGACCCCAAATGTATTCCCCTTCGGTGGCTTTTAAACCTGTGGTCCTGATTTCAAGTGCAGATTCTGAGATCACTGCCAAGATATTCAGGAAGTCTGAGGTCAGGGAGGGGAATATGCATTTTATAAATAGGTGGTGTGACGCAGAGGGGCTGAACATCATGCTTTATCTGCAGCCAGATAATAAAAAGGATATCTCATCTCTATCATTTCTCCAAATTATAGATTATTAAAGCTATTACACAACTCCTCAGTAGTATCCCAGCTTTTAAAATTAGAGGCAAAAGTCTTTCAATGTCATATCCCTTCAGGAGGAAAAAAATTTAAACCAATTTTATTGTTTCATCTACCAGAAAAGTCAGTCAAAAATAGAAACATTTTTCACAGCATTTATTGCTCTATCATCAGCCTTTGAGTTTATAGATTACTGAAATAAATGCACTATCAGAGGATGGACCCCTGGTCTGCATCTGCTATAATTTAATTACTCTGCAGGCGTAATAACCTTGATAAGCTTGTGCATTAGCAATTCAGTTTCTAATGTGGGTTGGTTAAGGAACTGAGTACCCTAAGTACAGATTCCAGAACATGCTAGAAATAACCACTACAAGATGTTCTGGAACTGAGCTATAATATTAGCTTAATAGACATTGGCAGGCATTCTTTTATTTGATAAAACAAATAAGGCAGTGGAATTTATTGTACTATTCAGTAGAGGGAAAAAATAAAAAACCTGTACAGAGAAAACAAAGAACCTCTTTTGCTTTTAATAGAGGCATTAAAATATGTGCCTAATAAAAGGGGCTGCTTTCACATCTTGACCTCAGCATCCTCATGGACCTCCTCCTCTGCCCCCTTCCCCAGCCCTCTCTTCAGCCAATCAATTGCAACGTTCTTATTGAATTGACCTGCATAGCATCTCTCAGTTTGTTCTTGTGTCTCCATTCTCACCTGGGTCAGGCTTTCCTCACCTCTCACCTCACCATGTACCACAGCCAAAGCTAACGCAGAGTGAGTCTCAAAATGTGGTCTTCAGACCAGCAACATCACTTGGGAACTTGTTAGAAGTGCAAATTCTCAGATCCCTCTCCAGACCTCCTGAATCAGAAATTCTGGGGGTGGAGCCCAGAGACTCTGGCTTAACGAGCCCTCCAGGTAATTCTGATACATGCTCAGTGAGAACCATTGCTCTAACCATTCTCCCCTTTGTCAAGTTCTCCTCTCAGCCACAATTATTTTACTTACCGCTGTTGGATAGTTTCCAAAGCACAGATATGATCATATCACTCTCTAGGGTAAATACCTTCAATCCCTCCTTGTGTTTATACCAGTAAAATGTATCATCTCCTGAGCCCTTCCTTTGTGCTAGGCAGTGCAGCTCCCAGGTGGGCATAATAAATCTGTGAGAAATGGGTGATGAATGGATGTCTGGCCACCTGTTCTTTTGTGGTGTCAGGGTGCAGTGGGCCCGTCAGTAGTTCTTAGCCCTGGTTACACATTAGAATCACCTTGGGGGCTTAATAAAACCACTCGACCCAAGAACAATTAAACGGGTCTTACATCATATTTTTAAAAGCTCCCTGAAGTGATGTGCGTGAAACTGGGCTTGAGAGCCACCAATCTCTGTGACTCCTGCCTTCTGGACCTGTTTCTCCCACAGTGAGAGTTGCTTTGTCGTCATCTGCAGCACCTACTGCCTTGCTCCTGGCTCCGTCATCAATCTTGTTCTTAGACAAAGGAATGTAAGAAACCAGGGTGCAGTGGCTGAGCTGATTCAGCATCATGTCATCCACTACCTAACTAATGTCTTGAATTTAGAAACTGCCCTGGCTTCCCTATAGTCTGCTATCTACAGAGCAGCCAGATTGAGCTTGTTTAAATCTAAAATCATGGCAGTCCTCTGCTCACAACCCTCCAGTGGGCTTCCCATCTCGCTGACAGTAAAAGCAAAAGTTCACTCAATGACTTATCTATCTTCTTTTCACTCTACCCCGTACACCCATTCGCCCTCTGGCCTCAGCAGCTACAATTCTCCCTCCAGCCACATTGACCTCCTTGCCTTTCCTTGGACACACTCCTGCCTCAGGACTTTTGCACGTGCTTGTTCCTCTGCCTCTAGTCATTCTCCCCCACTGAGTCACATACCTTCCTCCTTTACTTCTTTCAGGTCACAGCTGTCATCTTCTCAGTAAGACCTACCATGACCAGTCTAAAATTTCGAACGACTTCCCAGTGTTCCCTAACTTCCTTCTTTGCTTTATTTATTTATTTATTCAGTATTATGTATTTTATTTATTTTCATTTTTTTAATACATCTTTATTGGAGCAAAATTGCTTCACAATACTGTGTTAGTTTCTGTTGCACAACAAAGCTAGTCAGCCATATGCATACACATGTCCCCATATCCCCTCCCTCTTGAGCCTCCCTCCCATCCTCCCTATCCCACCCCTCTAGGTCATCGCAAAGCACTGAGCCGATGCTTTATTTATTTATAGTGTTTATTATTTACCTCTGAGTGCAACTCCATAAGGGAATTTTGTCTGTCTTATTCCTTGCTGTATCCCCAGTACTTAGAACAGGACATGACACATAGTGAGTAGTTAATAAATATTGATAGAAAGAATGAAAGTCTAGCTCTCATGGTCAGGCTGCCAGTTTCCTAGCCCACTGTAGAGCCTGGGCTCTGTCTTGACCCCTAGGTGATCTCTCCTCCACCCTGGGCCATCTAAGACAGGATCCCAGCTCTCCTCTGGCCTGGCTTGTGGGAGATGTAGAGCTGCTCTGAACACCACCCAAGTTTGCATGCTCACAACTATTGCCACACCTCCTAGCCCTGCCTTTACCCTGCCTGTTGTATTCCTCTGTTAGCCCACATCGGCTCACCCAATTCTGTTGCCTATTTGGACGGCTGCCTATCTCTAGGTGCCATATGTAGTCTATACTAATCTGGTGGGGGACATCTGTGGGTGGGCCTAGTGTCCATGTTCTTAGCCTGTTCCATTTATGTCTTGAGCACCAATCTCCTTTTCTTACAGAGGATCTGTCATGTATTGGAAACATTCAACCGAGATCAATCATTATATTTATTTATCTATCTGTTGTCCATCTCCCTTGACTGTGAGCTCTAAGAGAGCAAGGATTTTCATCTATTTTTTATTCATTGTTGTTTCTCCTGTGCCTAGAACAGTGACTGACAATATTTATATACTATAGTCACACAATATATAAATATCTGTTGAATGAATGAATAAATGAATTCCACTGCTATTGTTTAAGAACTTTGCTGCCACTGCTGAATTCTCAAGTTATGAAAATTAAGTAAGAAAATCAGCACAAAGCAATGATTCTGTTTGAGAGAAGTTACGAAGTAAGCTGCCATGATTTTTGATTAGTTCTTCATCATTCAAACCCTCTGTTGCTTGGTCCTGAAAAGGGAGTAAGCAGGAAATAAATCAAATGTGTGGAAAGTCACTTTAGGAGTGCTAAAAAAGGTATAAAATAACATTAATGGAGTTTCACAGCCATAATACAAAATCAACAAGCATCTATTTTAAAATTTGAAAAATTGGCTTCTAGAAGTTTCCAAACATCCAGATGTTAGATGAGATGTAGTACAAGCAGCTATGTAATTGACATTTTAACTTTTCATGGTGAGACTCAGCCTTAAGGAAATTAGAAGAGAAACAAGCTATTTTCTCTTATGTTGAAAAAATGGCCATTTTGGATATCTTCCTATGACGATATTTCCCAGGCCCCAACAGCCTTGGGAACAAAACCAAAACCAAACCAAACGAAACCAAAATAAAATAAAATATCCGAAGCTTCTGATGGTTCCAGAAGTGCTGGTTCTCCCTCTTGCCTCAGATGGGAAAAAGAACAATAATGACAATGACTCTTGTTTGGAGGTGCTGTGAGGGAGACTTACATACATCATCTCACTTGGTCATCCCAACTGCCTACTGAGAAAGAAGTCATCATCCCCAAGTAAAAGATAAAGCAAGATCTTAGTGACTTTCAGGGGGAATTAGTGGAGCCAGGAAGGAAAAACTCTTCCTTGCCCCTGGCTTCCATTCATCGCCCACCTCCCAGTCTCCCCCTCCTCGGCTGTTTTAGTCTCTCTTCTCATGGCAGTGGACATCCTTACCCTAGGGTATAAGCATAAAGTATTTAGTATGAATGTGGGACATATTTATACTAAAAAATCATTCGTTGTTTATCTGAAATTCAAACTTAACTGGCTGTCCTGTGTTTTTATTTGCTGAAGCTGACAATCCTATTCCAGGTTTCTTCTTTGAAAGACTATTATTTTGTGCTGTAATATAAGAAAGTTAAAGAATAAAGAATAAGAAGGAAAACTGTAGGAAGACTTATGCATCTTCTTAATCTGCTATCTCTTTCACCTCATTAGCCTATGACGCCATTTACCAAACTGGGCCTGAAGCCATCCTTATTTGTGATCCTTTTCTCCCCAGTAGATGATGAGCATCTGGGAACGGAGGGTTCTTTGGATGTCCTACTGCAGCCTCTCCCCAGTGCCTGGTTCGGCGCCTTCAAAAAGGGGCTCCGTCTGTTGGCTTTGTCCAAACCAAACTGGGCCAACCCAGAGGGGCTGGGCAAGACAGGAATGGGTGCCTGATGGGGAGGGCTGATCTGGTCACTTGCTAACACTTATTTGTGACCTCAGATCAATACTTTGGTCATCATTCGCAGACATTCGCAGGTGTTTGAGTTACCGGACATGCGTGTTCCCAGCTGAGGGGAGCTAGGCTGGGCTCTACCTTCTTGTTTCAGCTCATACTGTAAACAGCTGTCCTCTTCACAGTGTATTAAGTGCCTTTTCTTTTTTTTTTTTGCATTTTTGTTGCTGATTTCGCTGTTTAAAGTGGCCTAAAACTGCAGTGCTGAAGTGTAGTGTGGTGTCCCTCAGCACACTAGGTGTGCCTTATGGAGAAAATGGGTGTCTCAGATAAGCTTCGTTCAGTCACGAGTTGGGCTGTTGGCCGAGAGTTCAATGTTAATGAATCATATATATGGCCTTTAAACAGAAACACACATAAAACAGAATATGTATCCATCTGCTGATGAAGATGTTGTGACCACAGGCTCACACGAACCTAACCTACATTTCCCTGAGGAACAATGATTCCGGATTTTCTAATTTAGTGTTTGTGGTGACTTGATAAACATAACTGTTGTGAATAATGAGAATCAACCTGTATATCCTAATTTTCTCATTTCTAGGGTTGTGACAGGCAATTCATCATGCTGGCATAGACGCCTTGGGGGTCAGGGAGACAGATTACTAAAACACTTTTCTCAAAAGAGGGAAAAGGCTGGCAGACTGTGATATTAAAATCTGGAGAGGGGATGCCAATGGACTTGCTAGTTTTTCCACACGTTGAAGGTGATCCTTTTGAGAAAATACCAGTGGCAAGCCTTCCTGTTTCTGGCATTTATTTTTCCTTTACAAACTTAATTTTTATTCCTACTTTTCTGGAAGAAAGTTTCTGGGCAACAGGTGATGCTACTTTTGGGATTTTATCTTGGGATCAGATATCTTTTTGTTCTGCTCTTAGAAAATCCAAGGAGAGAAAAAGCAATGGATTGCTTCAGAGCTTGACAAGCATGGGGTTAAGATGTTCCATGAGATTTTTATTAATATAGCTAGGGAAGGCCAGAAAGAGCAGTTTACCCACATCAGTCCCCTTAACCCCATTTTGCCTAAATGACTCAATTATCTATTGTACTGGATCTTGTTTCTTCTGGGAATTCTGAGGGGCATTAGAATTAAATCACCACCACTCAAAACATTTTATAACTGTTGCTTTTGAAAGAAAGCCTTGTCCAAAAGTCCTCTCATCTCCTGAAGCGAGGTTCAGAGATCCTTGAACAAAACCACAGGTAGATTAGATGTTCTCTCTTCAAGCCCTCTTCCTCCCTTCCTCCCTCCTTCCATTCCTTCCTTCCTTCTTTCCTTCCTTCCTTCCTCCCTCCCTCCCTCTCTCTCTCTCTCTTTCCTTTCTTTCTTTCTTTCCTTCCATTAGAGAGAATAAAGCACATCTCTCTGAACTGGCTTGTAATGATGTCTGTTAGTTAAACATGGCAAGTTGTAGGAAATGCATAGTATACTTTAGTTGTAAGAAGAACATTTGTGCATAGAAAAAGTATACAAGGATAATACCAACCTGTTGATAATGGTAATCTTGGTGGCCATTTGAATTGGGTCTGGGGGGTTGGGGGGAGGGGAGAAATTGAGGGTGACTTTTATTTGTATTATTTATGTGTTTTACTGTTTATTTTATTACAATAAACATTTGTTACTTTTATAATGATATAAAAACTCCTGAAAGGTTTCCAAAAGTTTGATTTTTCATTCCAGGACCTTCTGTGGAGAGGCAATGACTACTTCCCTCTTGAGTGACCACACACAGCAGTGTTGGGCTACCATTGCGTACTGCTTCCATTGTCCATTTAATTGGTGCTGTATGGATTTAGATGCTCTGCACCTCATTTCTGAGTTACCTGTATATGGGTATCTGTGACACATCAACACACAGGTATACAGAATGTGTATCCGTGAAAAGAGTGCTGGCAAGAAATGAGGTCCAGTTAAATGGCGCCTGATTGGTGTGCAAGAGCTGGGAGCTCGCAGTGACTACATATTCACTGAAACTTGATGACCTTGACCAATGTGATTGTTTCTTAAGTAGCACGACTGAGAACTTGTCCTTGACAGATAGCAGGAGGGAGAAAGATGACGATTAAAGTGCTGCACTGGCCTGAACCCAGAGTGAGAGTTCCAGGAACTCTGCTTTCAACAGTTTTATCCATGATCAGTTCAAAAGATGTTTGAGGACTAGTCAGCATATTTGTTGAAATGACATAATTAATTATGTGCTTTGTAAAAAGAAATATTCTTTGAGCTTTAATTGATTCATTCAGCTATTCAACAAGCATTTACAGAGTTCCTACTATGTGCTAAGCACTGGGAGCAATTTAAATATGAAATGGATTATTCAGTTGTGCTTAGCAAAGCCCACAAGGAAATATTAAAATGCTTCAGTGCTGAGGAGTTGACTGCTGTTGAGGTATGAAGCATGTGACTGCCATAACGATAAAACACACAACCATCTGCTATAATAAGAGAAACTCTTCCTTGCTTACTTAAAAATGTTAGTGAAGAAACGTCCCCAAAGATATGTAAAGTCTTCATTCAATTTTAAGTTGTCACGTTATAAAACGTATGGTGAGTCAATATAGTAAAAATTTTCTTTTTGCCAAAGGCTGCAGACAGAACCTGGGAACGGTTTTTATTTCAGATCTCAAGGAAAATGTCAAAGAAGAGTAATTAGTTGCCCTTATTGGGGGGAAAGATTCCATACAAGGATCCTTGAAGGGAAGGAAGACAGGAGAGAAGCAGGAAGAGACAACGTAAGGACTCACGTCTGAGTAATTCAACATGAAATAGGTCAACACAGGTATCTCATACGTGGACTGATTTTAGAGACTTCTGGTACTTTCTAGGAAACATGGTGCTTGTCCTACCTCCATTATTGTTCTCTTCTGGACTAAACCTCACAGCCTCGTAGGGGAGACAGCCATGCCAGCAATAAACTACAGGATCACTCTTGGTTGTCCTCTTTCTTTCATTCTCAGCACCCAGTACTGTTGTCTGTACCTTCAGAATGCATTCTCAACATGTCCACCTGTCCCCAGTTCTACTGTCTACATCTGAGTCCAAGACCCTCTCTTCTCTCATCTGGGTAAACTGGTTCTCCTGCTGCTACTCCTTTTTTTTTTTTTTTAATTTATTTTTATATTTATTTATGGCTGTGTTGGGTCTTCGTTTCTGTGCGAGGGCTTTCTCTAGTTGCGGCGAGCGGGGGCCACTCTTCATCGCGGTGCGCAGGCCTCTCACTATGGTGGCCTCTCTTGTTGTGGAGCACAGGCTCCAGATGCGCAGGCTCAGTAGTTGTGGCTCACGGGCCCAGTTGCTCCGCGGCATGTGGGATCTTCCCAGACCAGGGCTCGAACCCGTGTCCCTGCATTGGCAGGCGGATTCTCAACCACTGCGTCACCAGGGAAGCCCCTGCTGCTACTCTTATTCCCTACAATCCCTTTCCCTCACAGCAACCAGAAGAATCTTTAAAAGAATCCACATCAGGTCATGTCACTACCCTGCTAAAAACCTTCCAATTGCTTCCTTCTGAATTTGAAATAAGATTTGAATTCCTCACATGGCCTGCCAGGCATCAGTGGGTCTCTGTCTCTTCCTCTCCATCTGACATCACTTGGCTTGGTGCTCCCTGTACTCCTGCACAGGAGCCTCCTTTCTGCAGCTCATCTTCCCTCATTTGGCATTTGCTCCACTTCTGCCCGAGCAGTCTTTCTTAATCTTTGCATGACTCCTGTAGCTTCAGCACAAATGCTTCTTTTGGGGTTGTCCCATAATTTCCTTCAGTTTTTAAGTAAAAATAAAAGACAGGTTTTTCATTTTCACCAAGAACTTTATTGAACAACGTATTCACCATTTTGTTCCACTACCTTCTGCCTTTTTCAGGAAACTTCATAATTCCATCTTCCCAAAACTTTTTATCTTTTTGAGCAAAGAACTGTTCCAGGTGCCTTTTACAGTCTTCCAGGGAATTGAAATTTTATCCATTAAGTGAATTTTGTAAAGACGGAAATAAATGGAAATCCGAAGATGCAATGCCTGGTGAATACGGCAGATGAATCAGAACTTCCCAGCCAAGCTGTAATAGTTTTTGCCTGGTCACCAAAGAAACCTGCAGTTTTGTTTATCCTGATGGAAGATTATGCGTTTTCTGTTGACTAATTTGGGATGCTTTTCGTTGAGTGCTGCTTTCAGTTGGTCTAACTGGGAGCAGTATTTGTTGGAAATAATCGTTAGGTTTTCCAGAACGGGCTCATAATAGAGGACTCCCTTCCAATCCCACCATATACACAGCATCACCTTCTTGGATGAAGACTGGCATTTGGTGTGGTTGTTGGTGGTTCATTCCTCTTGCCCCATGATCTCTTCCATTCCACATTATTGTACAGTATCCACTTTTCATCACCCGTCACAATTTGTTTTAAAAACGGAATGTTTTCATTATGTTTCAGTAGAGAATCACATGCGGAAATATGGTCAAGAAGGTTTTTCTCACTTAACTTATGTGGAATCCAAACATCAAAGCGATTAACATAACCAAGCTGGTGCAAATGATTTTCAACGCTTGATTTGGATATTTTGAGTATGTTGGCTCTTTCCCGCGTGGTATAACGTTGATTGTTCTCAATTAATGTCTCGATTAGATCGCTATCAACTTCAACTGGTCTACCTGACTGTGGAGCATCGTCCAGTGAGAAATCTCCAGCATGAAACTTCACAAACCACTTTTGACATATTTGATCAGTCACAGCACCTTCTCCATACACTGCACAAAGCTTTTTTTTTTTTTTTTTGCATTTCAGTTGCGTTTTCACCTTTCTCAAAATAATAAAGCATAATATGCCAAAATGTTGCATTTTTTCTTCCATCTTCAATATTAAAGTGCTACCTCAAAATTCACCAGTTTTGTTAAATTGTTTTTTTAATGCACGCTGATATGACAGCTGTCACAATACAGTCTAACAAAATTTTTTCAAATGAAGTTAAAGACAAATAAGCGCTACTAGAACCATCTTATGCAAAAACCAAACGAACTTTTTGGCCAACCCAAATACCTTCGATAGGCCTTTCCTAACCACCCTCTTTAAAGTATGCCTCTTTTAATTTCTCTGTATCACATTTGTCCCATTTTATTTTTCATGGTACTTATTGCAATCTGAAAACATCTTGTTTATCTCTTTGCTGCTTGTTTGTAAGCAGGGACTGAACTGTCTGGTTCCCTCTTTATTTCCTGGGCACAGGCCAATATCAATACGTATTTGTGGAATAAAGGAATGAATATATGTCATGGGAGTATCCATGTGTATTTGCACTATCCCCTGTACCAGCAGTGTTATTTGTAGGTTAATCCTAACACTAAAAGGAATAGAATCGTATGGTTGTTTACAGAGCTGTAAGAGTGAGAAGGGGTGTTGTTAGAGGTTTATAATCCTCTGTCCTTTCAGAGTGTCCGTAATCAGTGGTTTGTTCCCATTTTATGACCTGTTTGTGGTTCTGAATAAAGCCCTGGACCCTCTCTACAAGAAAATGTGCGTTTGCACACACACCAAAATTTCACACAATTTCAGTGGATTACGCAGGTTGACAAACTACCTGGTGAGTCCAGGTCTGCAAGGTTTTCTGGGACACAGGATGTGCAGTTCTAATACCAGGACAGTCCTGGGAAAATTACAACGGTTGGCCACCATAGATTCATATCCTCCCCAGAAGCCGTTTTTGAATCCCTTACATGCCCAAGAATCCTTCCTGAAGGTGTTAACATATCAGAAAAGTTTGAAGTAATTATTGAACATCTACATAGAGTGGAGAGAAAAGTGGAATTGATGAAGGAAGTATTGGATGTGAGCAACTGTCTATGGTAGGACTACATGCAAAATAGGAACTTAGAGAAAGCAGGTGCTCCAGATGCTCATATCACCTCTCTAAGTGACGAGATGAGCAGGGGTTTATCACTTTATGATTGTGTTAGCATAGTCATGCCGCCACTCTCGTCCACTCATCAAAAATAACCCATAGTGCAAGTTTTCATACTACAACTTCCAAATACTGGTAGGAGGTGAGGATGCCCTCATAATGCTGGAAAATGAACATGATAAAGAAAATTTAGACTGTCTTTTCTGTAAAGCCTTCTTTAACATGTGGGAAACTGTGGAAGCCCAGTAATTATCAGATACTAGTAATTAGGAGATATGAGTGAATTATGGAGCAGAGTCATTTGATCAACACCAGCCCTAAGGGAGGCTAAGTAATTCCTTGCTCTTGGGCGTAAGTCATGTATTAACTTGGTATGATTTTTTGACAAGTTACAGCTATGTGGTTTTCATGATACTTTTTTTAAAAAATTTATTTATTTATGTATTTATTTTTGGCTGTGTTGGGTCTTCCTTGCTGTGCACGGGCTTCCTCTAGTTGCGGCGAGCGGGGGCTACTCTTTGTTGTGGTGTGCGGGCTTCTCATTGCAGTGGCTTCTCTTGTTGCGGAGCACGGGCTCTAGGCGTGTGGGCTCAGTGGTTGTGGCTCGTGGGCTCTAGAGCACAGGGTCAGTATCTGTGGTCCACTGGCTTAGTTGCTCCGCGGCATGTGGGATCTTCCCCGACCAGGGATCGAACCCATTTCCCCCTGCATTGGCAGGCGGATTCTTAACCACTGCGCCACCAGGGGAGCCTCATGATACTTTTTATGGCCTGTCTCATTAAGAAAGAGCATTCATCTCATTGGGTTTGAAGAGAACTTTCAGGAAGTTTATTTGGGGCATGTACTGGAAAGTTGTCCAGGAAGCTCTAACAGACACCTTACAGGAGAAAGAACTCTAAGCCATTCTTTCTGCATAAAACTTGCTAGGCTGGTACCACGTGCCTGGAGAGTAAAGCCATTTCTACTGTCTTCACCAAGTTGCCAGGAGTAGGGGCAAGTGATTCTGGTAGACTTAACTGGTGCTCCTCACATCCAACCCTCTTTCCTTCCTGGTAGAAAGCTAGTCACATGACCTCACTTTTAGAAGATGAGGCCATTTTCTAGATCTGGCCAATGAATCTGTGAGATGTAATGCTCATCACTTCCGGGCTGAAACACAGACAATTTCCAGGCATTCTCTTCCCCTGCCATCGAGGATGAAGCCTCATGTCAAGTTGGTGGAGCCCCAAGACTGAAGTAGCCTGGATCCTTGAGCCTTTGTGTAGAGAAGTGCTGTCCCAGGAGGTCACCTTGAGTGGATGCTGCATGAGTAAGAAAGGAATCTTTGTTGTGTCAAGCTCATAGAATTTCATGAGCTTTAATTTGCTTCCACAGTGTCATCTGGTTTATTCTGACCTATCCTGCCCCAAACCACAAAGTGCAACCACGGCTGACCATGAGGGAAACTGCTGCCTCTGAAACGACTTATTTCAAAGGTTTCCTCAACAGAGGAGTCCATCCAGGACGTTAGCAACCCAATTCAACTAACACCTACTTCCTAAGCGTACCCAGGAAGGACGAATCATAGCTAGCTCAGAGTTTGTATCCCTGAAGGTGACCCTGGGAACTCCATGAGCTGCTCCGTGTCTCAGCCCTGGGGTGCTGGACAGAGAAGCATACAGCATCCTATATTACCCTCTAGTACCCTGAGTCCTTGCAATAACGCTTCTCAAACTTTTCCAGCTATGTGCCCCTGGCATCAATGGAGAGAAAACAATTGAGAGCAGAGCTTGTCAGAAACTTATTTTTTTTTGACCCCTAATAATATTGAGCATTTATAATGACACAGTCTGTGAAGCATTCTATATTTTTTTCAACTGTTTGGTGAAGCCTTCTCTGATCACCCATTTAAAATTGCAAGACCTCCTCATGCTGTGACTCCTTATTCCTCTTCTCCACTCCTTTTCCCCCATGGCTCTTGTCATCTCCTAACCTACTGCATGTTTTGCTTAGTTGCTATGTGGACTGTTTGCTCCTCCCAGGAGAACATAAGCTCCCCAAAGGCAGACGGTGTTGTCTCCTGTGTCATCGTTGTATCTCCAGCACCTAGAAGAGGTTTTAGCACATGGTAGGCGTTCGTTGACTGTATTGAGTGCTCTGTAAGCAGACAGAGAACATGTTAGTCACCGGAAGTTCACAGTGTGGTCGTGTGGGGTTGGGGGAGGGTAAGGCAGGTGGCCAGGCGGTACTCTTCCCTCCGCAAGGCAGCAGCTCGTGACAGACAGGCCTGCCATTCTTGGGTGCTGAGCATAAGCTTCAGAATGAGCTGAGAACAGGGGACAGGTGCTGAGCAAGGGGGCACAGAAGGTGGGAGACAGCAACACATTTGAAACCCATGTTGTCTGCAATGCAATCCCCCTCTGTACCCAGGATTTCAGAACAATTACTACATTTATGAAATGCTGACTGGTATTGGCTTTCTTGTGGAAAACAGTGAAATGATAGAGCTTTGAGTTTTGACTTGGGGTCCGAGCGCTCTGGAGAGAAGAGAGACAAAAGACACGTGAGCCTCTCACTCATCCTGCTGCCACCCTGCCTGGAAGGTGAGATCTAGGTCACTACTTACTGTGCCACAGGCAGCGTGCTAAGCACTTGAGGAAAAACAGCCAACTTTTGCTGAGCCCCCATTAAGTTCTGGGTAACATTTACTAACTGTTTTACGTAGTTTAAGTCACTTGATCATCATAGCACCCCTGTAAGGTAGGTGTTGCTATTGTCATCCTGGCTCAGAGAGGAGAGATTTGAGGCACTGAAAGGTTCACTCGCTCGTCTGAGATAATAGAGCTGGGAGGCGGCACAGCCAGGATTTGAACCTGGGCACTCTGACCCCTGAGTCTGCTCCTGTAATGGATGTGACAGTACCTTTCCACTTTCTACCCTTTATCTCACTTAATTCTTACACTGGACATATGCTTTAGGGACAGTTAGACCCTGAGTTTCACAGATGAGGAGGCTAAGACTTGAAAAGGTTTAGTAAACTTGTCCAAGGTCACAAAGCGTTTCAGCCTTGGACTCTGGACTCAGATTTATTTAGTTCCAATTGCTGTCTTTTATAGCATCCTGTAATTTCCCTTCGCTGACTTATTTGCTTACCAAGCCTATACTAAGATTGTCTAGCTGGCGGAGATAGCTGTGTTGAACACACAAGGTGAGCTGAGCGAGGTCCTAGTTTTCCCTCTGAGAGGCTGAGCGACTGTTGGTTATTCTCCTTTTGCACCCCTCACCTGCCATCCATTGTTCACCCTCTTCTGCTCTTCCCCGTGCCCAGGGAGGCTGACCGAATGGACCGCCTCATCCTGGGTCACTTGTCCTTTGGCTTCCTATCAGGTTCAGTCAAGGGGAGGTACCAGCAACATTTCAGAGGTTGAGAGGAGAGAGGTTGGTGAATGGGGTATTTAACCCAATGCACCTGTTACCCAATCCTTCCTTGCCTCCCTGCTGTGGCCTCAGGTCCTCAGGTGGTTCCTCTTCTATGGCTCTGGCTCTCCCTGGAGTATGATAATGTGATTCCTCCCTGCTACCCTCCACCCAGCCCCTTTATCCCCCTTTAAGCCTAGAGGTGGTAAGAGCTTTCCATTTTTGTTACTTTCTGGATGTTTCATCATCTCTTGTAGGCAGATGTGCTGTTTCCTGTCAGGGCTCTGACCCTTAAACAAGTCATGCAAGTTTTCAGAGTCTCAGTTTCCTTTTGTGTAAAATAGGGCATGTAATGCCTACCAAAATGGTACGGTGACATTTCAATGGCTCAGTGCAGTGTCTGGCCCCAGGTGAATGGCAATAGATAGTAGCTGTTTAATGATCATTACTGGTGTGAATATTCTCTGCCTTGAGGACCTCCAGCACTGATCATCAGTGGTATGTGACTATGCAGGATCATCTGAAACTGCACAAATGTACTCCTCCTTTATAGCCTCCGTGGGAATACAAATGTAGGTCGTCATGGGTTGACCAGTAAACGCTTCACTTTTCACTGAGGTTGACCATTGGAAATGACAATAAGAGTTAGCTTTTTTGAGGTCATACTTTTTTTTTATTTACCACATACTGTGACAATTAAGTAGTCAACTAATTCTCAAAATGACCTTAAGGGGCAGTTACCAGTCATAACTCAGGCAAAGTGACCTGACTGACCCAGGTCAATCTCAGCCAGGCAGAGCCGAGACCTAACATGGATCTAACTCGTATCTCGCTGTCCCAGAAGCCTGAGCTCTGCCATCCCCACAGGAGCTGGGTGAGGCTGTCAACCACAGCAGCTCTCTCCACTTCCTTCCAAGAGGAAGCTTGGTTTTCTTAGTGGTGCATGCCCAAGAATAAAACACTCACTTCCCTTCTTTTTCCCCAAACCTACTTATTATTCTGTCACACAGAAGGCAAACTGGGTCCCCTGGGGTGCTTAATGAGTTTAGTAAGCCAGCGAAAGGGGCAGTGCTGTGGCTCGAGGTGGGTGTGTTTGAGGAAGCCGTGGAGACTTCAAAGTGAGGTCAGGGGTCTGTGAAATCCATCAAAGGGAGCCTCTTGCCAGGAGCCACACAGAAGGATGACAGAGCAGGAGGGAGTCCTGCAGAGAGGGAGGGCTGATCTGGGCGAGGGAGAGGATGGGGGAGGCTGGCAGGGGCAGCACAATAAAGGCGTCAGCAGGAATGAAGCCTCTGCATCCCACGTGAGTGGTGGGGTTTCTACTAATGAGAAACCTGGGGAGAGAGAGAGGCCCCATCGAACCTTCGAGTCAGAAGGAACAGATCAGAGCGCCATGCCAAGAGCTCGGCTGTGAAACTCCTTAGGACAGCGAGCTCAAATTTGCTTTCTCATTAGCTGAAATATTTGGAATAAATAAACTGATTTCTCTGGAGCCCACTTTATTACATTAGGAGCCATCTTTCCTCAGGGTTGGGAGGGGAAAGACACTTGTATCTCAGAAGATTAACCAGTTTGAAAATACTTGAATAGACTATTTGATCATTTATGGGAGAGAAAAGATGACATACTTAAAACTTTTCCCCTTTCCCCCACCCTCAAACAAAGAAAACACTCCATGTGTATGTTAACCATTAAAAAAAGAAAAGAAAAGAAACCCCCAGCCTTTCTTGCTGACTAAGAGAGAAGGAGAGGACAGCTGATACATCAGATTCAAAGGTTGCCTCACTAGGAAGAGCTTAGCAGGGAGCTGAGAGACTTGACATAACCTTAAAATATTCAGTGAGGGGATTTGCTCCTTAGAACAGCTTCTAAAGATGGTCTTTGATAGTCTCTAAATAAACCCAGCGTTGAGTAAATACTTGTAATATTTTTTACCTGTTTAGTCCATCTTAAAGACTCTGGGGTCTCCCTGCTTCTTGAGAGCCAGATAAAATTGTCTTCAGTCATCTGTGTGAACCTATGGGCAGGTGGGGGGGGGGTGCATGTTACATTCTTTTAGTCATCTTTAGGTCTTCCTTAGTTTCTGCATCCTTGTATTAGCCTCTATCTCCTTCAATGGTGTGCAGAAGACCAAGACATAAACTAGGCTCCTTCCTTGATTTCCACAAAAAGACCCACTTCATGGGGCATATTGTGTGTGTAGTAAAATCATCTGGGAACTTTGAGGATCAGAGTTGAATGTTAGGCATCCCATCCCTGAAAGTCCTCTGGGTACCCACCCAACAATTCCCAGGGGATTTTCCCCTGATCGCTTCACATCACGAGGTGACCCAGCCACAACTCAGCTTAGTGGCCCCGCTCTCCCAGCTTCTCACATGTTTCTGCTGTTTCTTTCTTATACCTTTTACACACACCACCACCACCACCACCACCAAGTTATTGTTCTTTCTTACAGAAATAGTTCTTTCTCATTTAAAACAATTTATGGCCACTTTTTTTTTTTTTGCATATAATTTTTTTTAAACATCTTTATTGGAGTATAATTGCTTTACAATGGTGTGTTAGTTTCTGCTTTATAACAGAGTGAATCAGTTATACATATACATATGTTCCCATATCTCTTGCCTCTTGCGTCTCCCTCCCTCTCACACTCCCTATCCCACCCCTCTAGGTGGTCACAAACCACCGAGCTGGTCTCCCTGTGCTATGCTACTGCTTCCCACTAGCTATCTATTTTATGTTTGGTAGTGTATATATGTCCATGCCACTCTCTCACTTTGTCACAGCTTACCCTTCTCCCTCCCCATATCCTCAAGTCCATTCTCTAGTAGGTCTGTGTCTTTATTCCTGTCTTACTCCTAGGTTCTTCATGACCTTTTTTTTTTTTTTCTTAGATTCCATATATATGTGTTAGCATACGGTATTTGTTTTTCTCTTTCTGACTTACTTCACTCTGTGTGACACACTCTAAGTCCATCCACCTCACTACAAATAACTCAATTTCATTTCTTTTTATGGTTGAGTAATATTCCATTGTATGTATGTGCCACATCTTCTTTATCCATTCATCTGTTGATGGACACTTAGGTTGCTTCTATGTCCTGGCTATTGTAAATAGAGCTGCAATGAACATTTTGGTACATGTCTCTTTTTGAATTATGGTTTTCTCAGGGTATATGCCCAGTAGTGGGTTTGCTGGGTCGTATGGTAATTCTATTTTTAGTTTTTTAAGGAACCTCCATACTGTTCTCCATAGTGGCTGTATCAACTTACATTCCCACCAACAGTGTAAGAGTGTTCCAGAACACTCTATGACATAAATCACAGCAAGATCCTTTTTGACCCACCTCCTAGAGAAATGGAAATAAAAACAAAAATAAACAAATGGGACCTAATGAAACTTAAAAGTTTTTGCACAGCAAAGGAAACCATAAACAAGACCAAAAGACAGCCCTCAGAATGTGAGAAAATATTTGCAAATGAAGCAACTGAGAAAGGATTAATCTCCAAAATTTACAAGCAGCTCATGCAGCTCAATAACAAAAAAACAAACAACCCAATTCAAAAATGGGCAGAAGCCCTAAATAGACATTTCGCCAAAGAAGATATACAGATTGCCAACAAACACATGAAAGAATGCTCAACATCATTAATCATTAGAGAAATGTAAGTCAAGACTACAATGAGATATCATCTCACACCGGTCAGAATGGCCACTTTTGATGCTTCACATCATAAGTGTCTTTAGAGCCTCATCTTCCTCCCAAGTGCCTTCTGAAGGTATTGCTATGGACTGAATATGCCCCCCACAAATGCATATGTTGAACCCTACCTCACAGTGTAATTGTGTTTGGAGGTGGGACCTTTGGGAGATAATTAGGTTGAGATGAGGTCATGAGGGTGAGGCACTCGTGATGGGATTAGTACCTTTATAAGAAGCAACAGCAGAGGGCTTGTTCTCTCCCTCTCTCTCTCTCTTTCTCTCTATGCCATGTGAGGGCATAGCAATAGGGCTACCACCTACAATCCAGGAAAAGAGCTCTCACCAGAATCTGACCACGCTAGCATCCTAATCTCAGACTTCCAGCCTCTGGAGCTGTGAGAAAAGACATTTTTGTTGTTTAATCTATCCAGTCTATGCTATTTTGTTATGGCAACCTGAGCTGACTGAGACAGATATTTTCCCAAATAAAGTTAGTTTCTCCCTTGCCAGCCACCAAAAGTAATTTTGGTATTGCTATTAGGACAATTGATTTTTTCACCCATCTCCTTCCCACGTGTCAAAAAGGAAAACATCTTCTAATCCCTCCCTCCAGTGTCATATGTAGGTAGGAGATAGGTCCCCGGCTTTGCTCCTAACTGGCTGGTTGGACCTGGATGTCTGATTTATCATTCCTTTTAGGTTTAAGTTTATCTGCTGATCAAGTGCAGTAGTTGGAATAGATGATTTATAAAGTCAGGTCTTGTGGTGAAATGCATGATTTGATGATTTAACAAAAAATGGAAACCTTTAGATAATCTTTGAACAATAGCAAAACCTTACTAATAAAGACACCATAAAGGCTGAGAATGCAAACTGTTGCATCTTCTCTTGAGAGTTTATCTTTGAATCCAGAAAGATGATTCTGGGAAGTTGCTTTGCAGTTCATCTTACTTGAATTTCACGTAATATTAAAATCAAGATTGAGTATGAAGGAGGTTGATAATTTGCTCTCCTCTTCATAGCCCCATCTCAGGGCCTATCTGTGTATTTTTGTGCAAGGATTGGGATGAATAGTTGAGATATCTTTTTAGTTATTCCATTATTCTGGACTTTTATTTTTTAGGGGAAGGATATTTTTCTATCCTGCATCATTTAAATTCTTTGTCATTCTCCAAGTAGTTATGGAACCCTTAATAATATCTCCTATTACTCTTGGTAACATGATCATTCACCTCAAAAATGTGTGTTTTGAATCTTCTGAGGATCTCGATAAAAATAAATTCCCTAAATCCCTTTTTAATTAAGGAGGATTCAGAAGCTCATTGTACCCTGTGCTGAAGCACACTTCCTTCTCATCATTTTTCTCCTGCTCTATGTATCTAGAGAAATGTAAAAATCCAGATAAAAACCATTTGGTTTTATCTAGGTCAGGCCTAAAAAACTCCTCATGGGAAGCATAGATTTCCTGCCTTGACAAAGGCAAAATGATTTGTAACTCCTATGAATTTGTAAAATAGAAAAAGTTTTTGGAGAGCAACAAGAGGGAACAAAAAGCCAGCTAGACAATCCCTTTTAAGAAAAAAAAAAAAAAAAAGCAGGATCTTGAGTTAGAAAATGAGAGGTCTGGCCTTGGCTCTATCCCTTGGGCACAATTTCCTGCTGTTTATAGGGACATTGATAATACTTTCCCCATAGTGTTGTACTATAGGTTAACCATGGTAGTACAGGTGGTTAGGTCTCCGAGAGAGCCCAACAAATAGCCCCATCTTCCTTGATTAAACTCTGAACCAAATGAGAAATAAGATGAAAAGAGTCAGTAAGCTTTTACTGATGAAAGCTAGCTTGGTAGGTATAGCTTAGTGTAGGAGCCAAAATTAATGTTCTAATTCCTGACACCCCAATCTCAACCCTAGAACAATAGGAGTTGGGAGAGACATTTCCTTCTGACATTGCTAATTCATATTGGGATACTTTATGTGTTAGCTTTCTCTTCTTGAAGCCACAGAAACCATCCTGTTTAACTTAAGCAAAATAAATATATCAGAGGAATAATGGGAACTCGGAATGCACAGGAAGAAGGATAAGAGCCAAGCCACCCTGGGGATGAGGTTGGGTTGAGGAGGCCACAAGACAGTCTCATGGCAGGAACGTTAGGGTGAGGGCCCTGACCTGCTTATGACTGGAGTGACAGCCATTTGTGCTCTCCTTGTTTTTCTGTTCAAGATTCAGGATGCAAGGAGGGAGCATCTGAATGCCTTTGCTTGGGTTGCCTGGCTCTCCTTGGACAAGGGCGAGTGGAGTCCTGAGTGGGTCCCATCACTCTCTATGTAGTCCCGAAGAGTAAATCCTAATGAAAGAAAGCAGGCTTCTTTCTTTAGTAAATCCTAAAGAAAGAAAGCAGGAAAGGGAAATAGCTCTCCAAAATTAATAAAGACCCAATGCAGTCACTATCATATTATGAATTTGTAACTGAGCAGGACCCTATGGGGCCTTCCCGGACAGACCCCTCCCCCATATCCTCTGCTTTAGCTCCTCTCTGAAGTACCTAGATAATAGTATCTGATGGATATTTCTTGAGTTGTTCTACAGATGCTAAATCTTCCACCAAATGGAAGAAATTAATACATCCCCTCTGGAGTCTGGCTGGAACCAGGAAATATTTGCAATTTCTTATCGTCTTTTTATTTTACTGCCCATCAACCAATCAGAGAATTGTGCATAAGGTGATCACATACCCTGGGACTCTCCTCCCTTATCTTGCCTTTAAAAATTCTTTGCTGAAACCCATTGAGCTTGAGCTTTTTGAGCATTAGCTGTCCCAGACTCTTTGCATGGCACCTTACAATAAACCCTGCACTTTCCTTCATCACAACCTGGTGTCAGTAGATTGGCTTTACTGAGCATGGGTAAGCAAACTCAAATTTTGGTCCGGTAACAAATTTTCCTTGCCTATGGATCTAGTCTGGGGTTTGTATACAAAGACCTTTAGATTTTTTTCCTGAGCCAGAATTTCTAAATTTCTAGGCTTATCTTTCACTTTCTTGCTCTTTCTACTCTGATCATTTCTTGTATGCACCATGTCCTTTCATGCTTCTGCACCCTGGTTTTCATCTGCCTCTCTCACTCTCTACTTTCTATCCTTATACCTGGAAAACTCCTACTCATCCTTCAAAGCCCAACTCCTATGTTAGTTTTTACCTTCCTGATAGTGCAAAGCAGAATTAAACCACCCACTTTTCCCATTTTTCTGTGCTACCATGCATTTGTAAATGTCTCTACCATTATACTGTAACCGTGTTGTATTATAATTATTTATTTATGCATTTGTCATCATGACAAGGGCAGGGACTATGTATGTCTCACACTTTGGTGCCTTGTACAGAGTAGTAATTCAGTATATTTGGTTTCTGTTTTTTCCTGAAATCTGCATGTTAAGACTGTTGATGTGATGAGTACTAGACTGGAAGTCAGAGAACTAACTCTGTCCTGACCTTCCATATTTATGGCTACATAACCATAAGTTCTCAGTTTCCTTATCTGCATAAGAAGGAGGTTGTACTATATCAGTGGTTTATTAAAAAATGAGTGTCTTAAACAAGTTAGAAGTTAATTTCTCTCCCTCATGCAGGAAATCCTGAGATAAGCAGTCCAGGTCTGCTATGGTGGTACCAAAAAGTTACCAGGGACATAAATTTATTCCAACTAGTGCTCCACCCTACTTAGGAGCTGCCTTATAGTCCAAGATGGCTGCTTGAATCAACCCAGGCTCTCTCAATACAGGAAGTAGAAGGGAGGAAGGGGTGAAGGAAGGCCCGCCCCATCTCTTTAGGGAACTTTCTAGAAGTTTCACATCACACTTTTTACATCCAATTGGCCAAAACTTACTCACATGGCCAAATTTTGCCAAAGATAAAGGGGAGAATGAATAATGAGAGGTAATTAGCAGTCTCAACCATAGTGATTACTTTGGTTAAAGTGATTGGAGAAAGCTTCTCAGAGATTAAAACTAAGCTTAAACTTGAAAAATGAGAAGAATTCAGCTATGCAAAAAGCTATGAAAGAATATGCTATGAAAACAATAGCAAATACAGTTGCCCTGAATTAGTATGCAGAGATCATGTTATATGTTCATCGATTGTTTGCCATCTCCCATGTCATTTTCCTTTTCCTGGACATTCTGGAAGACTATGTATCCCAGCCTTTCTTGTAATTAGACTGAGGTCTTGTGACTGAGTTCTGACCTATGGATTTTGTTCCATTTCCAGGGCTGGGCAACTCCTCCCTCCCTTCCTTTTTCATGGCAATCGTGAATCCATGTGTTGAAGATATGATGTCCCCAAATGGAAGTAGCCTGGATCCCTGAGTCACTTCTCAGAGGAGAGTATATCAGACTCTGAGTGATAAATAATTTTATTAAACCACTGCTATTTTGGGGTCGTTCATATCCTTAGCATATCCTATCCTATTTTGGCTAATATAGGTAGGTTTAGAGAATAAATCAAAAGCAAATATGACTTGAGAACAGGAAGTGAGGTGTAGAGTGGGAGTGGTATAAGGTGAAATTGGAGAAAGAGGCAAGAGTGGAAGCAAGGAGCCTAGGTAGTGAGGTTATGACAATAATGTTGTACAGAGGTGATGATATCTGGATTAGAGTGATGACAATTGAGATGGAAAGAAGCAAATGGACTTCAGATATATTCTGGAGCAAGAAACATTCCTTTTATTCAAAAGAGAAAATAGAAGAGGAGATATTTTCATTAAAGAAGAGGTGGGATTTAGATCCATACCCATTTAGTCTCCCCTTTGCCCCCAAGGTTTATCTATACAACTCTAAGATTCATGGAGACACAGTCTGAAAATCAGTGGACTAGATGATGTTGAATATCTTTCCAGATCTAACATTCTGTAACTTTATTGACTTCTTACTTACAAGATATATAGCCTGACCTTTTTTCAGTTTGGATCTTTTGTAAATTAAATGTTAATTTGAGGAGCCAGATTAAAAAAAATAATTACTTAATTAAATCTTTGGAAACTAACTATTGAGCAGAGTGCCAAAAAAATTAGATGCCTGATAAGAACACATTTTTTAAAATATATGCTTTTTTCTGATTAAATAACTAATGCATGCTTTTTACGTGAAATCTAAAAAAAAAACATGGAGAGAGAGAGAGATATCATAAAAGTCACTTATAGTCCCACAACTCAGTCCCACAACTTCACTTCATCAAGGTGAAGATTGGAGTCTTGGAGGATGGCCATGCAGTGATTTGTCTGGGGAAGGGAATGGGTGCGATAGAGCAGGCCTTGAAATCAGAAAGAAAAACATATAGGGTGTAGGAATCTACTTGTACCTTTAGGCACTCTGAGCTAGGTTCTAAGTCCAGCCACACCTGGCACTGTGACTATTCCTCTCAGGCTCCAAAGACTCCTACTAGGTGAAGAATCCGGATAGAGAATCATAGATTTCCAGACAAAATTGTAAAATTAGAACCAGAAGGGCCTGAGATAAGCATTGATTCAGTTCAACCCCCTTGGTTTACAGATGTGGGTGGCCCAGTGAGTCACCATTCCTTTGTCTGGCAGGGAAAGCACTGTGTGACTTCCCTGGGACATGCAGTAGGTCATGAGAGGCAGAGTAGGATGGTAGTTTAGAGGACAGACTCTGAAAACAGGCTGCCTGGGTTAAATCCCAGCTATGTAACTTATTAGCTAAGTGATCTGAGGCAAGGGTACATAACCTTTCTGTGCCTCAGTTTTCTTCTCTTTAAAATGGGGATAGTAATGATTCCTACCTCATAGAGATTCTGGGAGAGTAAATGAGTCATAATAGGTAAGACACTTCAAACAGTGCCTGGCACAGAGTAACCTGTTAGTAAATGACAACCATTATTATTATTTAGTAGGGGAGTTGAGACTTGATAACAGGCCTCCTGACTCCCTGAATTTGATGTTCATCACCAGGCTTTTCTTCTTAACCTTCTTGTACTGAACAGACCTGCATTACAGTCTCTATGTGGCTAGTATAGTCAAGTTTAAAAACATAAACCTGATCATGTGACTTTCCTAGTTGAAGCCTTCAGTGGCTTCTCATTGACCTGGGATTAAGTTTTCACTGTGACCCTGGATTGCTTGGGCCTCCTCTGCCTGGTATTTCCTACTTCTTCCTGCATGTCTCTCTCCCTGGGCTCCAGTCATTCCGTTCTATTTGATTTCCTTGTAAGTCTCCATGTTTCTTCGGTCTTGGAACTTTTGCTTGTACTGCTCTCTTCAGAACATTCCTCCCTCCCTCCACCCCTTTCTATCTTGCCAGCTTCTACTCACCCTGCCAAATTCAGCTTAAGTGTTACCCTCAAGTGTAGGTAGACAGTAGCCTTTATGGGGGCCTTCTTGGATCCCCCATTATTTTAGCTGTCCCCTCCCCACATGACATGCTCCTGTGATTCTATATGTATTATACTCTCTATGCAGAAATAATGTGTATTCTACATAATGTATATACATGCATGCATCCATCAACAAGAGGCTGGAAATGATGAAACCAAGGTCAAAATGTAATTTAATTGGGATTATTTCTGAGTTCTGGGATCCTGAGTGACTTTGGTAATTTCTCTTTATCTCTCTCTTTCTCTTGTTTCTCTCATAAAGAGTTCTGTAAAACCATGAAACCGTTTTCTTTCCCTTTCCTTCTCCTAACACTTAGAATAGTTCCTCCCCTACTAGTTTGTAAGAACCATGAAGATATCATTAATATTATTATCATAATTATTCTATCATTGTATTTCTTTGTACCTAGCATAATGTACATAGTGGTACTGAATAGATATTTGTGGAATAAATGAATTTTAAAAAGAATGAATAATAATACATTTACTGATATAGCAGCTATATGTGTACAAGGGGTGACACTTAAGCAGAGTACTTCTTGATTACCTGTCACCTTTGAAAGCGTACACTTGTAGATTTTTTAAAGTATTATTTTAATTCATTGCAATACAACAGGATGGTTGTTAAACAACATTGCAGTTAGTATGAAATATCTCCTATTTTTTTTCCCTCTGCCCCATGCCAGTTTATATAATACAAGCATATTCCTGCCACTCTCCAAAAAGCATAAACTGCTTTTCTGGAGCCTCACATTTTTTATAGATCCTTACTTTCTGTACAGGAAAAAGTATTTTCCATCTTTTCCCCAGATTACAGCATGCATTAGTTTCCTATTTTTCCTGCAGCGAATTACTACAAATTTAGTGACTTAAAATGACATAAGTTTATTATTTTACATTTCTGGGTGTGAGAAATCCAAAATGTGTCTCATCAGGCTAAAATCAAGATATCAGTAGTGCTGCACTCCTTCTGGAGGGTCAAGGGGAAAATTGTTCCTTGTCTTTTCCAACTTCTAGAGGTTGCCAGCATCCCTTGGCTCACGGACATATCACTCCAAACTCTGCTTCTGTTTATTTCTCTCCTTCTCTGACTCTTCTCCTGCCTCCCTCTTTATAAGGATCCTTCTGATTACATTGACTCACGCAGATAATCCAGGATCATCTCCCCATTTCAAGATCTTTAGTCACCTTCATAAAGTCTCTTTTGCGAAGTAAGGTAATATATTCACAGGTTTCAGGGATTAGAAAGTGGGTATCTTTGGTGGGGAGGCAATATACCACCTAGTACACTGCACTCTTCAGACGGAGCACATCTAAAACTGTTCTTTAATCAAATAGATACAGACAGAGACTTAGAAATAATACAGTTCAATTCTTTCCTCTTATAAATGAGAAGACAGACTTGTTCAGGGAAGATGCAACTTGTCTTTGTCCTTGTTCACAGGGAGAGTGGGTGATTACCGAGGTCCCTGACTCCAAGCCAGAGCTTTCTCACTGCACAATGTTGTCCTAAAAGTGAAAGAGCACAGAGGGGTGAGTTCACTTGCAAGTACCAGCAGGCATCTCAGTGGGTTTGCATTTCATAAGGTAATATGAGCAGCAGACTTTTCCAATTAGAAGTATTAGTTGCTGGAATCAGAAGGAAGAGTTCAGAGTCTTTCATATCCTGGGCTATTGAAATGAAATATCAATAAATTTTACCCCAGGAGTTGCTCCATATTTATGCCTTGTTCTAAGTGAGTTTTTTAGCAACTTGATTAGAATCTTACTCATATTTGAGTTTGCTCCATTTGAGACATGGCCTTTTACGGCATGCCTTGAGTTTTGAGTTGGTTGCTTGCCATCTGTAACAGAGCATCTCTAATAGGCTGCCCTTGGCATAAGCCTGTGATCTTGGGCTCAATCAGTTAAGACTAACAGAGTAGAATTGCTGTGGTTGTAAGCATGTTGCTTTGCAAATTCCAAAGAGTTGTAAGAGGAGACTCTTCTTGTCCAGGCCAGTAGGGAAGCACGGTCATAGCCAAGCACCCTGAGGCCTCATGGGCCATCTAGGACAGTATAATTCTATTAAATACAGGGCAGAGAAGGGGACTAGCCAGGCTCCCCAGTTTACTTGCATGCTTGTTTAACACCTAACTTAGCTGATTTTTGTTTTGACTATCTTTTGATAAATTGCAAGAGTTTATTGCAAACTCTTGACTGGCAAGAGTTTATGTCCATTAGTGTGCATAAGATGTTAGGTTGCCTTCCAATTACAGTCTTAATAGAGGCTCTTTTCACAAGTGGCATGAAAAGAATGAGGGGCCACTAAAAAAAGCCTTTTAGTGCTCTTTCTTTTTGAAATAATCTTTTTTAAACTTTAGTGAGGAATAATTGACACTGTAACTATATATTTACAATGTACACTGTGATGAGTTAATATACATATTCATTGTGGAATGATTACCAAGACCAAGGTGCTTAACACATCTACCACCTCACATAGTTAACTTTTTATTTTTTGTGTGGTGAGAATGCTTCAAAGCTACTCTCAGTGACTTTCAAGCATAAAATATCATATTATTAACTATAGTCATTATATTGTACATTGGTTCCTCATTGGTATATTGGTTTGACCTACATCACCCCAATTCCCCCTTTCTCAACCCCTGACAACTGCCGTTCTATTCTTTGTTTCTATGAACTTGGCTTTTTTTTTGGATTCCACATATAAGTGATACTACACATATTTTGTCTTTTTTCTGTCTGACTTATTTCACTTAGCATAATGCCCTCTAGTTTCATTCATGTTGTTGCAAATGGCAAGATTTCCTTCTTTTTTATGGTTGAATAATATCCCATTGTAAATATATACCATATTTTATTTATACATTCATCTGCTGTAGGATATGTAGGTTGTTTCTATATTTTAGCTATTGTGAATAATGCTGCAATAAACATGGGTATGCAGATATGTCTTTGAAATCCTGATTTCAATATATACCCAAGCCTGGGCTTTCTGATCAAAATGGTAGTTCAATTTTTAAGTTTTTGAGGAGCTGCCATACTGTTTTCTGTAATAGCTGTACCAATTTACATTCCTATCAACACTGTACAAGGGTTCCCTTTTCTCCACATCCTTGCCAGCATTTGTTATCACTTGTCTTTCTGATAATAGCCATCCTGACAGGTGTGAGGTGATATTTCACTGTGGCTTTGATCTTCATTTCCCTAATAATTAACGATGAGCACCTTTTCATGTACTTATTGGCCATTTGTATGTCTTCTTTGGAACAATGTATGTTTGGGCCCTTTGACATTTAAAAATTTTGAAACCAGAGTTCAAAAGAGGTATTAGTTAGGTTGGATGCTTTTAGAATTACTAAATATAGACCACTGAGATAAGCAAACCCAGTAAGGATGTTTTTTTAGGTGCTCAGAAGGTAAGATGTTATCTTCAGCCATTTAGAAACATAAATAGGCATGCTTTCTTTAGAAAGAAGCTTTTTTTTGATTAAAGGGAAGTTCATCTATATTAGCATTACAATACTTTTAACATAGTGGTCTTCTATGAACTCAAGCCGTGGTTGGTAGAGTCAAACAATGTTGAAATTTCCCAGATTCCATGAAAAAAAAGAAGCTAATGGGTGGACTAATACATTTTTCTCCCATGTATGTCTTTATGTCTGATGCTACTTGTTTAATATAATGTAAGCACATATCTATTTAATTTCTTAAAACTCCTTATTATGAGTAGGCTTATTTTTTGCTATTTGATGGTGTTCCACAAAGAGTATCATGACTTTCAGCTCCTTTATTACTTGAATAGATTTTGGAATATAATTTGAGTGTCCTATTCTAGGTCTTTCTTTTGATCTATAGGCCTAACTCCCTATCTACCTAACTGACATGGTCAGTTAAATATCTCTGAGGCCCCTCAAACATGATTCTAAAGTGGAAAGCTTTCTTTCAACCTGCCTGTCATCTTGTTTCCTCACCATGCATCCAGCTTCCCAAGCTTGAGACTGAGACACCTCCTTGATTCCTTTTTCCCCTAATATGTAAAGGGTTACCAAGTTCTGCCAAATTTGCCTCTTCAATGTCTCTGTAATTCACCTCTTTACATTGCTGATTTTATTACTTTGATTCCAGTTTCTTGCTTGAGAATGAGATACTAAAGCAATTCCCCAAACTTTTCCTGCACTCTTGCCCCGTACATCTTTTCTCTGTGCCACAACCCAGAGGGATCTTTCAAAAACACAAATGTGATCATTGTACCATTCTGCTGGAAAATAATTTGTTGGTCTCAGGAAAAAAACCCGAACTCCTAGCATGGTCTGCAATACCATCTGTGAATAGTGAATACTCTCTGCACCCTTTGAAGTTAATGGCACATATGAATTATCTCATTTAACCCTTACTATGAAATAGATACCATTATAACTACCATTCTATAGAAAACGAAGCTAAAACCTAGAGTAGTCAAATAACTTGCCTAAGACGACACAAACAGTAAGTGACTGAGATATGACTTTATTCCAGGTCCGTTAATCCCCCTTTTCTATGCTTTTAACTACTATGTATTGAAAATTAAGAAGACAGGTGTTTAAGAATGCCTCTGCTTGAAACTGCATATAGTTCCTCAAGAAACTGCTTCATACTTACAAAATCTCAAAGTAAAATCATGAAAATTAAAAAGAATATTGAATTATATTATAAAATGGAAGGGATTATTCCAGATAAACATGATAGCATAAACACATGTATTTACCTCCGCTTTTTCCCTGTCTCACTAGAATGATATTAAAAGGGAGTTTTAAAAAGGCATATACTGGGCTTCCCTGGTGGCACAGTGGTTAAGAATCCACCTGCTAATACAGGGAACGTGGGTTCGAGGCCTGGTCCGGGAAGATCCCACATGCCGCGGAGTAACTAAGCCCGTGCGCCACAACTACTGAGCCCGTGCTCTAGAGCACATGTGCCACAACTACTGAGCCCACATGCCACAACTACTGAAGCCTGCACACCGAGAGCCTGTGCTCCACAGCAAGAGAAGCCACCGCAATGAGAAGCCCACACACCGCAACAAAGAGTAGTCCCCACTCCACGCAACTAAAGAAAGCCCGCATGCAGCAACAAAGACCCAACGCAGCCAAAAATAAATAAATTTATTAAAAAAAAAGGCATATACTTACAAGGCCATAAAAACATGAATTTACATCGGATAATTCATTTCAAAGTATTTGGAAGCAGGAATTTGGAGGAACCAGAAATAACTGACTTAACTGACTTAAAAAATCTGAAATAGAAGCCTGTGGTGTAGAAATCCAGTAAAAAGCAAACTGACTCATCTACAGAACTTGAGAGGCTCAGGAATTTGGGATCATGGTTACCTGGAAAATAGGAGGTGCAGGGCAGGGATAAAAACTGTTGGATTTGTGGAGCCTTTATTTACATTAACAGTTAGGACCCCATATTTTCCTCCTCAGAGCAACTCCCCTCCCTACTCTGGCCAATGGATTGAGGTTTACTGTTTAGAGAGGATGAATCACACGAGCTCCAAATTGGAGAGGCTACACACAGTTGAGGGTATGAAAGGGGAACTTTACTGAAAACAGGATGTTAGGTGGAGATCTGCATTCTAGAAGTGAGACCTCCAACATCCAGCCCCATTCAGCCTCTCAAGTACTAGTAATGAAGCTTGTAATCATCTCCCTAATCCTAAACCATGGGACTGGAATATTTTTTTTTAACATCTTTATTGCAATATAATTGCTTTACAATAGTGTGTTAGTTACTGCTGTATAACAAAGTGAATCAGCTATCCGTATACCTATATCCCCATAACCCCTCCCTCTTGAATCTCCCTCCCACCTTCCCTATCCCACCTCTCTAGGTGGTCACAAAGCATCCATCTGATCTCCCTGTGCTATGCTGCTTCCCACTAGCTATCTATTTTACATTTGGTAGTATATATATGTCCATGCTACTCTCTCACCTCGTCCCAGCTTACCCTTCCCCCTCCCTGTGTCCTCAAGTCCATTCTCTATGTCTGCATCTTTATTCCTGACCTGTCCCAATGTTCTTCAGAACCTTTTTTTTTTTTTTAGATTCCATATATATGTATTAGCATACGAAGATTTTTATTTGACAAATATAACTTGCCCAAGAGTGAAGTGCTACAGAGACTATTTTTTGCAAATCTTTAAAAATACAATTGTGTCCCTGGATCATATTTCACTGAAGCCCACTAGTCAACAAGTCCCACACTGAGGCATTTAATTTCTAATAAGACACCTACAAATCAACAAGTATTTGAGGAAAGACTCTTAACAATGAACTGAACAAACAGAAAAAAAGTGAGCCTTTTAATATTCTCAGAAATATGAAAGAAGAAAATGTATCTGTGAAAAAGAATAGACTGCTTTAAAAAGAAAGACCTTAGATATTAAAACGTGATAGCAGAAATTAAAAATTCAGTGGAAGACTTGGAAAATAAATTAAGGAAATATTTCAAAATATATCTCCCTAAAGTGGTGAGAAAAGACAAGAAAATTAAAGGATAAGTTGAGGAGTTCCAAAAGATATGAGTAGTAAAAATTCCAAAAAGAGAGACCAGACAAAATATAGAAAAAACTTATTAAAGACCTATTCTAAAAATATTTCCCAGACTATAGGAATTAAATTTCAAAGAAAAGGTCGAATGATTGGCCAGCAAAATGGGTGACAAAGAATAAAAACTAAAACCAAACAAGGCATATCATCATAAAAATTTTAGAACACTAGAGATAAAAAGAGAATTCTAAAAGTCTCCAGAGAAGGGGGAAAATAGGTTACATACAAATGGTTGGGAATCAGAAGATTAGGTTCCTGATAACAATATGCTAGAAAACTATTGCTGGAGGCAATGAAGTTACAAAACAGAATTCTATATCCAGCTGAACTAACAATGAAGCATCAAGGTGGAAGGAAGATATTTTTGGACCTCCAAAGTTCTTAAAATTTATTTTTGGCCTCAAGCACCCTTTTCAGGCAGCTCCTGAAAGATGTGCTTCCCTAAAGATAGAACATCATCCAAGAGAGAAGAAGGCAAGGTGTCTTAGAAACAAGGTTTATAACAGGAACGGGGTGAAGGCAATTCTGAGGATGACCCAGAAGTCTTAGAACAACTGATGTGTGGCAGACCTCTGGAGTCCAGTTCAGAGCAGGTCAGAGAGATCCAGCAGTGATGTTTGCAAGGAACAACAAAAACAAAAAAAGTGAATCTGATGGATTTCCTGCTGTGCTGGAATCCAGCTCTGTCAGAGTTGAGGAATGAATTTGTGACAGTTGTATAGCAAATGAAACAATTGGACTAAATGAGGAAATTATTAATTCCACAGAGGACAATATTATAGAAGATAGGAAATGAAACTGTAATACACTATATGGATCTACTCTGCATTATTTTTACATAAAATGTAAACAATAAATGTTGATTAAACTGAAAAGGGTGATATAGATAATTTAGAAGAATAGGAAAAGATGAAGATTATATATTTGTGTGTGAGAGGACGAGGGAGGTCGCTATGAGAGTTAAAATCTCATCTCGCATAGTAGGAATCAATAGATATCATTTAAATTTTAAAAAATCATAAAAGAGCAGTGTAAAGAAGCTATTTATGTCCATGCCACTCTCTCACTTTGTCACAGCTTACCCTTCCCCCTCCCCATATCCTCAAGTCCATTCTCTAATAGGTCTGTGTCTTTATTCCCATCTTACCAAACGTAAAATAGATAGCTAGTGGGAAGCAGCCGCATAGCACAGGGAGATCAGCTTGGTGCTTTGTGACCACCTAGAAGGGTGGGATAGGGAGGGTGGGAGGGAGGGAGATGCAAGAGGGAAGAGATATGGGAACATATGTCTATGTATAACTGATTCACTTTGTTATAAAGCAGAAACTAACACACCATTGTAAAGCAATTATACTCCAATAAAGATGTTAAAAAAAAAGAAGCTATTTAAAAATATGGAAGTAAACACCAGAATAAATAGTCAAAAGTATTGAAAGTGGTTGTTTCTGGGGAATTGGAATTGGGAAAGTAGATGGATGGGCCAGGTATCCATTATTTTGTGCATCATTTTCATTAATAAGAATTAAAAATTAAATTAAAAAGGAAAAAGTACTGTCCTAAAAATCTGACATTTTGACAAACATCTTGTTATATAATTCTTATGGAATCATAAACATCCTGACTTTTTAGCCAAACATCTAAATGGTGAGGTATCTGAAAAAAATTCCAAAGTAGTAAAGTAGAAAAGCTACCAAGTTTCCTATTCCTGTATTACAAATTATTTGAAAAAACATGTAGTCTGTTTGAAAGTACTTCAGTAGTATCTAAATATATTTAGAAAGACATTCAAGAAATATTTTTGACTAAAAAAATTGAGCATGAGAATTAAATGTTCCAACTTTTAAAAGTAATGAGGCAATATTTTTTTCAACTATAAAAATTACAGATTATGTTCTGTCTGTATTTAAGTTCAGTGCTACCTAACACAGGGTCCGATCATACGTATGGGAGATGCTTGCTAAGTATTTGGATGGAACTGAAATTTTTGAGTCCCTTGGAGACCTGATGCAGCCAAGAATTAAGGGAGGAGGTGCTTTTGGTTGACTTGATACAATTTGATTTCTCACTTTTATTTTGGAATGAAAATGAAATTCACAAATTCCTAGAGGCTTTTACTAGGAGTCAAATTCCAAGCTTTTATGATCCTTGTCTGTGAAGGAACTTACTGGACTCCATGCCTTAGATTACTGACCTACATCTGGATTCTAGATGGATTCACAGTTTTCCTCATAGTCTATAAATCACACATCCAAAATGAAACTTCTTTTAATCTATTCCAGCCACAGCCACTTGTCAGTATTTTGTTAGCAAGTGAAGAATGGATCGAATAAAAGGTCTTTGAATTTAGGGAACATTTTTTTTCTCTTTCCTTCTTATTTTATATTTGAATTAATTTTGTTCTCCTGCAGTTAAAATCTTCTTTTTCATCTATTAATTAGTAATTCTGATGATAACACTTTCTCCTTTTAAGTAGTCTTTTCACAGTTACTTTTAAGGTAAATATTTAATCAATACATACGCATTGCTTATTGGAAAATGTGGTAGAAAACACCTCGCAAATATTATAACAGCTTGTAGAATGTTCACCACGTGAGAGGTATTGTTCTAAACATTTTGCTCATAAAAACTCACTTCATCCTCTTGTATTATTTTTCTGTTGTTACTATAACAAATTACCACAAATTTGGTGAATTAAAACAACACAAATTTATTTTACAGTTCTGGAGTTCAAAATTCCAACATAACACCACTGGGCTAAAGTCAGCAGGGCTGCATTTTTTTCCCCCGGAGGCTCTAGGAAAGAATGCTTCTTTCTCTTTTCCAGCTTCTGGAAGCTGCCCACATTCCTTGGCTCAAAGCCCCTTCCTCCATCGTCAAAGTCAGCAACACAGCATCCCTCTTATGTTGTCACTTCTCTTTCTCTGACTCTCTTCTTCTACCTCCCTCTTCCACTTGTAAGGACCCTTGTGATTATCTTGGGCCCAGATAGATAGCCCTCCATGATCTCCCTATTTTAGGGTCAATGGATTAGCAACTTTGGTTTCATCTGCAACTTAACTCCCCTTTGCTTCATAAGGTAACACACAGTTTCTGGAGTTTAGACAGGGATATTATGGGCATATTATCCTGCTACCATACTTCTCAAAAACACTATAGTACTTATGGAACTACTATTATTATTACCCCCACTTTACAGATAAGGCACAGAGAAGTTATGTGAATGCCCTAAGGTCACAAAACTGATATTTGAACCCAGGCAGTCTGGGTTTGGAGCCCTTGCTCATAAAAACTACATTTATACCAAGATAACTCACCATCAACACATTGCTGTACTTTTTATTTTAATGTCTTTTTTTGGGTGCTTTTTTAACATAGTTGTTAGATTGTAGGCATAATTTTGTAGCCTTTTTTCCTTATACTATTTCTATTTAACAGTACTACATGAACTTCCCCCACATCTTTAAAATGTCTGTATGGCATCCAATTTCAGCCTCAGGGCCTTTGCACCTGCTATTTCCCCTGAATGCAGTGCCTGTCCTTATATCCATGAGGCTTACTACCTGTTCACTGTGCAAAGGTCATCTTACCAAGGAAGCCTTCTTTGACCACTGTTTCTAAATGAGCATGCTATCATTCTCAATCTGCCCAATGCTCTTTATTTGCTTCATATCATTTGTCACTAACTGATTTCATGTAATATATTTATCATTTGTCTCCCTTACTAGAATGTAAACTCCATGAAGACAGGGACTCTATTTTGCTCATTGATGTAGACATTCAATACTTATTTCTTGAATGAATGAATGAACAGTGGAAATTTTAAAATTAAGGAAAGCCATTCACAACACCAGTGCGTTAACAAGGAACAGCTGTCCTCATGTTGTATTCATTGCCTGTCTGCAAATATAATTTTATGTAATTATAGCATAGAGGCAATTATATACATGTGTGTGTTTAATTAAATTTCAAATCTTACACATTTTCCTTTTTGCTCCATGGTTTTCATAACTATTAGTCTTAATGACTGTATGGAAAACATTAAATTGATGTACATAATTAATTAACCATTATTCCATTCACTGTCACTTAGGTTATACTTTGCTCTTATTAACCATGTGTTTAATCTTCCACAGGTAACATAATATCTTTGACCTCATTTCCTCATTAGGGAAAGAATATCTAGATTGTTACTGTTAAATATAACTTAGGTAAAGTACCCAGATAATGCCTGACAAATAATTGTTCCTCAGTAAATTATTAGTTTCTTTTATTTTGGTTTCATTTCTAATATATTCCTATTACAAAATAGTGCTTCATTGAACATTTGCTGCTGTTGAAAATTTTGTATTCTTTACTTTAGAATAGATATCCAGGAGCAGTATTACTATGTTGGAGTGGTTAAAAATATTTGCTAAATTAATAAAACTGAATCAATTTAGAGTAAATATTCATATCTTGGTTTTAAATATGAATTTCCCTAAAGGCAGATAGTGATATTATTCTTAATATTATATTTTATTTAGAGTATAAAGTTTTTATTATTTCAGAAATATTTTTTTCTATTCCCAGTAATACATTAATTCTTTCAAGGTATAACTCTCCTTTATGCCTTAAAATGTTCAGAATTTTGTTTAAAGTTGCAAAATGATGATCTCGCCTCTTTCTGGGCTGAGTGGATTGCTCATTTACTCTAGTTCTGAATCTCCTTTGAATCTCTTAGAATTGGTGCCTAAATTATTTCCTTCTACGTTTTTTTTTCTTTTAATTTGACAAATCTTCCTAATTTAACAGTTGCTCTTAAAAATAGATTCATCATCAGTTTGTTGTTATAGTTGTCTGCATCTTTCCTGGTCTCAATTTAGTCACAGCATCTGTGCAAAATGGTATGAAAGTTATTTATTACTCTACGATCCAGAGGGAATGCTTGATTTCTGACATTTATATTCCCTTGAACATAAAAGCCAGATAAAAAGAAAATCAAACTTCATGCTCTGGGGACTGAACAGATTGCTCACCATGGTTAGGAGAGACTGTCCTTCCCCGCCTCCTTTTCCTGAATTATAAATACATTTTTAAGGCTTGTGTCCCCAAGTGACCAGATATTTTCCTTCTAAATCACATTTGAACTGGGGGGAAAAAAACCTATTGGGCTGGTTGCTGAATGGTTAAGAAAATAGTCTTCGGAGGCCTGTGGACCTGAGTGGGTCCTCAGCACCTCTGTGACCTGAGCCAGTGCTCTGCCACAGCTCAAGAGATTCCTGAGCTGTCAGTGGGATGATAATCACTAGCTCTTAGTTTGTGTAAGGAGTGAATGAATGCAAAGTGTATGCGAGACAATGGAGTAATTTTATATGTTTGATGTAGTAAATTTTGTATCCAGACAAATCATTATTTAAGTAGTAGGATGTAATAAAGATGTCCTCAGAAGGTTTACTACACAAAGATCTTATAAATCCAGAAGAAAATGGTAAGCTATGTGGGATAAAAAATAAGCATTATAGATTGAATGTGTCACCCCAAAATTCATCTGTTTAAATCTTACTCCCTCCCCAATGTGATGGTATTAGGAAGTGGGGCTTGAGGGAGGTAATTAGGATTAGATGAGATTATGGGGGTGAAGCCCTTATGAATGCAGTTAGTATCCTTATAACAGTCACAAGAGAGCCTGCTTCCTTTCTCTTTCCTTTATGTGAGGATACAAGGAGAAGGAAGTAGTCCGCATCTCAGAAGAGGCTTCTCAGCAGAACTTGTCCATGCTGACACCATGATCTCTGAATTCTAGCCTCTGGGATTGTGAGAAATAAATGTTTGTTGCTTAAATCACTCATGTTTGGGACTTCTCTGGTGGTCCAGTGGTTAAGACTCCATGCTCCCAATGCAGGAGACCCAGGTTCAATACCTGGTGGGGGAACTAGATCCCGCATGCCGCAACTAAGAGTTTGCATGCCACAATGAAGATCCCATGTGCTGCAACTAAGACCTGGCGCAGCCAAATAAATAAATAAATATTAAAAAAAATAAATTACTCATGTTTGGTAATTTGCTATAGCAGTCCAAACTGACTGAGGCAGTTAGTAACTTAGTAAAGTTCAATGTTGTTTCAAAAGAAAGGACCCAAATAAGTATATTCATAATGATCTAGAACAAAATTATGGTTGCTTAAAAACATAGCTGGGAGAAAGAAAGGTGTAGAGACCAGAGGTTTAGAGATGCAAAGTACTTGTTTTATTTATGAAGTGGATATTGACATTACTAATTTAAGAAATTAAATGATAAATATAAATAAAACTTTTGGTTTTAATAAATTTGGCATAACCATCAAGTAATAAACATAGAATATGTAAACTTCAAATGAGAAGATGAGAATCCAATCTATCTTTTGAAGGGCAGGAAAAGAGAAAAAGAAGCAGAATAAAAATGTAGTAAATTGAAAAGATGAAAAGCATGGTGGAAGGGCATTCTCATATAAAAATAATAATAAATGCAAATGGACTTAGCTTACTGGACAAAAGACAGAGTTTCAGAGATATATTTTAAAAGTATGTCTCACAAATAGAGATTTTAGAAGAGGCACATTTAAAACTGAAAGATAAAGAAAATTTGAAATTACATGTATGGCAAAATATAAGCTAGACAAAGTTGTGATAGAAATTTTGATATAAAAAGAAGAATTCAAGATGAAAACATAAGGGTAATAGTGTAGCATAAAAGAACAATAGATTAAGAAACTAATGAGAAACATATATTTACCTTACAAAATAGGCTAAAATAAAAGCCACAAACAGAATTATGGGGGAAAATGAATAAAACTATACTTAACAGTAACACATTTAAACATACTCCTTTCAGAAACTGCTAGATCAAGCAAAATGTAAATCCATTACTAAAAAACTTTGGTGAAAAAGAAAAACTATAAGAAAAATTGCAAAATACTTAAAATTGAACAAATGAAAACACTACGAGTTAAATTTGTGGACCCAGCTACAGTAGTACAGAGAGTGAAATTTATAGCTCTAAAAATGTTTATCACAAAACCACACAGATGAAAACAAATGAGCTAAAGATTGACAGTTGTAGAAATTGGAAAAAAGTAACAGAGCAAATTAAAACAAGCAAAGAGAAAAGATGTTTTAGATATAAGGGGAAAAAATCAATGAATTAGAGAATAACAATAACTAATGACTGCCCACTAAGAGGTGAAACAAAATTGAAAAGTCAGAAAAGGAGAAACTAAATAAAAGGATTGGGAGTAGACATCAAATCTACTTAAATATGGAACTGAGACTAAGTATTTGTGAGAATCACAAGTATAGAAGAGAATGCAAATACTGTAAACCATCACTTGTTGGAACAATAATAACATAATTAGGCTGAATAATGTTAGGCTGTTAGGTGTTAGGCTGAATAATGCCCCCTAAAAGTTAGCCATGTCCTAATCCTCAGAACCTGTGAATTTACCTTAAATGGAAAATAGAACTTCATAGATGTGACTAAGTTAAGATGGGGAGATCATTGTGCATTATCTGGATCGGCCCTCAATACAGTCACATGTATTCTTTTAAGACAGAGATAGAGGGAGATATGACAGAAGAGGGGAAGATCATGTGACCACAGAGGCAGAGATTGGAATGACGCAGCCACAAGCCAAGGAATGCTGGAAGCCACCCAAAGTGGGAAGAAACAAGGCAAGGATTCTCTCCTAAAGCCTTCAGAGAGAGCGTGGCCCTGCCGTCACCTTGATTTTAGCCCAGTGAAATTGATTTTGGACTTCTAGCTTCCAGAACAGTAAGAATGTAAATTTCTGCTGTTTAAGGCACAAAGTCTGTGGTGACTTGTTATAGCATCACAGGAAAATAATATAATAACCAAGGAAAATTTGAGGTGGGGAGAGGGGAAAGAGGGAAAAGAAGTGCAATATAGTAATTTCCTCATCTCTAGCAGAGAGTTAATAAATATTGTCTAAAACTAAATGAAAAGAACTTTGATGACCCTACCCCTTAATGTTTTCATATTTTTTTAATGTTTTCATATTTTTAAAGAAATTTTTTTGGTATTATCTCTGACAGTTATGCAGATTTACTTCAGTTTCTTTTTAATCCTGTTAAAATCAAGCAAAAATTTATTATATCTATTTTTTCAAGACCATATACAAAACATGTTTTTTTGTGAAATATGTTTATCTATATTGCTCTATACTTATTCTTCCCTTTCTGTGGGACATAGAAAAATATCTGGAATAAGGTGATCAAATATTAATGATGGTTGTTTTAGGTTGTGAAATTTTGGATGAATTTTAAACATTTTTCTTTGTACTTTTCTGTATTAGTTGACTTTTAAAAAAACAAGCACATTGTCTATCTATCTATCTATCTATAATTTTTACAAATACAGAGTCACTATTCTTTTTTGGGGGGATATCTAAGTGAATGTTTATTTACTTATTAAAAAAAATTTTTTTTTAATTTTATTGGAGTATAGTTGATTTACAATGTTGTGTTAGTTTCAGGTGTACAGCAAAGTGAATCAGTTATACATATACATATATCCACTCTTTTTTAAGATTCTTTTCCCAAATAGGCCATTACAGACTATTGAGTAGAGTTCCCTGTGCTGTACAGTAGGTTCTTATTAGTTATCTATTTTATATATAGTAGTGTGTATATGTCAATCCCAATCTCCCAATTTATCCCTCCCCCCCCTTTTCCCCTGGTAATCATAGGTTTGTTTTCTACATCTGTGACTCTACTTCTGTTTTGTAACTAATAAATGGTTACAAAACAGAAGACTATTCTTTTAAAATTATTTGAAGAAATCTGAAGTGTCTTTTTTGTGTGTTCTTTGCAGACTAAGCATTTAGAATTTCCTCAGTCATTTCTCTTATAACCCACTTTTCAGACCCCTCAGTTCACATGCTGGATTTTCCATGCCCTCCTTAAAATGAAATGAATACAAAACAATACCCTGTGAATGGTTTGACCCTGTCCAAGATTAACAAGACTTTTTCTGTATATTGTCCTGAAATGCTTGAGATACTGCTCCCTGCAACTCCCTAAAAACTGTGACAGAAAATATTAGGTATGTGGAGAAGAAATCAGGGGATAAGACTGTCTGAAATGTCCTAAATTTAATATTATTGTGGATTTTGTCTCTGGGGAGATGCTATGATTCAAATGTTTGTGTACTCTCAAAATTACTGTGTTGAAGTCTTAATGCCCAATGTGCCTTTGAGAAGCAGTTGGGTCATAAAGATGGAACCCTCATGAATGCAATTAGTTCTTTGTAAAACAGACCCCAGAGAACTTGTTTCCTTCCCTTTCACCGTGTGAGGATACAGTGAGAAGGTACTGTCCATGAACTAGAAAGTGGGCCAAACAACGAATCTGCTGGCACTGTGATCTTGGCCTTCCCAGCCTCCAGAACTGTGAGAAATAAATTTCTGTTGTTTCTAAGCTACTCAATCTGTGATATTTTACTATAGCAGCAGGAATAGACTAAGACAGGAGATTTATTGAGGATAGAAATCATATAGTTAAAGAGCCCATTAACATCCCTTCAATAGTTTGCATCTTGGTCAGTGAAGATGGGGGTGAGCAATAATATTCTTCCTGGCACATTGGCTGTCCTGCAGCTGAGTAAGCATAGTGACTCCGTGAAGTTTCCAAAATAAAGCAAATGACACTTTGTGCTCCCTCACAATGACCATATTCATTCAGGTTTTTAGCTGGTATACATCCTGCTTTCAGAAAGCACCTTTGAGTGGCAGACACTTTGCTTCTGCTGGTGCCCAAGAGGGTTTGGCACTGACTGTGCACTTATCATGGTAGGCCGTGTGCCTGTCAATCTCTGGGTGATGGAGCTGCTTCTCTAGGCTCCTCTGATTGCCTGAAGAACAGAGAGTGATGTTGTATACAGCTACCCTTTTGATACCTTTCTTTTCTTTCTTTGTTCTGGCAACTGGGACCCCTGCATAATAAGACTGCCAAGCCAGGTAAGGAAACGGCTGGTGACGTGAAATGACCCTGGACTGGGAATCAGGAGATTTGGGATTTATTTCTGTTCTGCCACTAATTTATTATGTGCCTCCTGAAAAATAATTTGTTTTATTTCCTTGTGCCTTTTTTCTCAGCTGTATATGAGGTGGTTGGACTGGAGCAAAGTTCTTTACGGTTTTATCATTCTGTCACCCTCACACTTAATATTTAATCAGCAACAATGATAGGGATGTTTCTATCCATATATGTGTTTTTAATTTAGTGTCATTATCATAAATAATAGTGGTCAGAAATGATCCTTCTGGAATATTGGAGCTGAAGCTCCTCTACGTGCTTCTGTGAAAACATTATCTCAAAGTAAATGACATTTATCTCTCAATTAGGTAGTAAAGGACAGGAATGGAATTTACATTCTACTGATTTATGCCCTTATTTTATTGACTTCATTAAACTTTGCATTTAAACACTGTATATGTGTGTAATTTATTAGAAAATTAAATGGCAGTGACATTTGATACAGGCAGATGAGATGGAAAGGTTACATTTGCATGAATCCATGCTTTAGTTTTTAGTTTTAAGTTCTGAATTACAACAGAGTCTTTTCTCTAGTTATTAACTCATTTTGCAATATATCGATTAAACTATCATCTGCTTGGAACTAGGAACTGTTTTTCATGGCTTTCAGTAAGCATTCCATAAATCGTTGCAAGAAGGAGTGCCAGAGGCAATCATGCGACCGTGTGGACGGACACTGCTTCCGTCCATGATCTAATCTGAGTGAAGCCAGCCCTCTGTTGGCGGTAAATTCTTTAGGTGCTTTTGGTCACTTTCTCCCATTTCCCTTAGATATTTTTCCAAACCTTCATCATTAACCACAAGCCACTTATACAACTCTTGCTGCCTTCACTTTCAGCAAATGACTCCCACACTTCCTTTCCTAAGAAAACTGAGGTCATCTCAGGGCAATGATGCTGCAACTCACTGACTTTGATGCTCTACAGACAGTAACACCTTGTTTAATGTTATTAAGCGGTCGGGAGTTCTGGGGTCTGGGAACACAGCACCCATCACATTATATCTGATTGTGTTATTTATGGGTGTGTTACAGTTGAGTACGCCAATCAAGTACTGCACTCTTTCTCACAGGCCCGAACTCCTCCAATTCTTATCATTCTTTCATTACAAACCAGAAATATGTCTATACACCTACCCATTCTTTCCTCCCTTCCAGCAGAATCCCTCCTTTTCAAGGCCCACCTTCCACCAATGCATTTGATCTCTTCATCCCCTGCCTTCTCTAAGACCATGCTTTTTCTCTTGTGTCTTCGATTTCTCTCTCTCTGCTGCCTATTTTCTGTCAATCCAATTCACTTTTGCATTCATTCATTCAGATCAGATTGAATTATTGATCTTAATTCTTCCCTCCCCTTTAATAGGATTATACATCCACCCTTTGCCATATAACTTGGCAGTGTTCTCTCGCTCTCATTTCTCTGGGTCTGTTTTCTCATGTGCAAAAGGAAGTAGTCAGATGAGATCAAATTTTTTATATAGTTTAATATCCTGTGACACAATCAATATTTAATCAGAAGCAATGATATGTGTTTTGAGTTGAGTGTCATAATCCTGAATAATAGTGGGCAGAATATACTTTCCCACTTCTTTGGTGTTGGGCTTGGTCCTGTGATTTGCTGTGACCAGTGGAAGGTTCACAGAAGTAACAGTGTGCCAATCACAACCAAGGCTTCAAGAAGCATGACATGATTTTGCCTGCCTTCTTGTTTTCCAGTGATCTGCTGAGAGAAGAACATGCCCCAGGCAGCCTCTAGCCCAAAAAGAATGAAGAAACACATGGTGCAGAGCTGAACACAACCCACAGCCTGGAGCCAGGCTCAGCAGAGCTCATCTGAGGTCAGCTGAACTCAAGCTGACCCATAGATTCATGGGCAAGAAAGGAATGCTTGTTATTTTCAGACATTGAGTTTTAGGAGGATTTGTTATTTAGCATTATTGCAGCAAAACTAACTCATACACTACCCAATCTATTTTTCCACTCAACAATTTTTTATTGGCAACTAATAAATGCCAGACACTTATTGTAGGCTTCGGGGATACTATGGTGAATAAAACAAAGCAGGCAAAAATATATGAACAAAGTGATTTCACATTCTGACAAATGCTATGAATAAAACAAATTGGGGTGAAAAACAGGGATGGGGGCCATGGAAGAGTGTACTTTTGGTTTGGGTGGTCAGGGAAAACCTCTGCAAACCCATTTGAATAAGACATAAATGACAAGAAGGAGGCAACCAGAGGATGATCCAGCCATAGCACATTCCTGCAAAAGAAGAGCAAAGTCCTGCAGTGGAAAGTCCTTGGCCTTGGAACAGACTTGTGTCTCTCAAATAAGCAAAAGCTGTAAAATTAACATTAAACATAATTCCAACCAGTAGAAGCTGGGCTGATATCTAGAAATAAAACCAAGCCTCAGGCAGCAGCTAAGCCAGAATAGAAAACCAGCGTGGCTGCAAAGAGGGGCCGATTCTGGACTCGCCTTTTTGGCTGCTCGTCGCGGACATCTAGGGTGGGTCAGGCTTAGTGTGCAGCTAACAGATAGCTGTTGTTGCACTGAATTGGATACAGTTTCTCTTCATTGTCTGCATCCTGTTTAGTATTTCTTGGGCCAAAGTTTTTTCATCTCAGCTAGAGATGCATTACATAGTTTTCACCGGATGCAAATGATTTCACAATTTTCTATGGGAAAACTCTGCTTGTTCTTTTGTTCTTTTCTTTCCCCCCCGTTCTTTTAATCAAAGTTACATGCATACATGGTTTGAAGAGTCAAAGAAGTCTATAAAGTTTCTTATAAGAAACAACCATCCTCCATGAGCAGCCTCTTCACACTCACATCCACCCATCCCAGAAGAACTTGAACCTCTTTTACCTGATTATTTGGCCTTTTGCCTTCATGTCTTTAAATAACACACATTGCTACTTCTTGATTTGCCATTTTTGGATATTTTATATTGATTCCTCACAACTGACTATGAGAATTTAATTTTCTTTCTTCCCTCCTCTCCCATCAAGTACATATATCTATTCTATCACCTTTTCCTCTCAGTATAATGCTATGATAATTCTACTTACATCAGCGTTCAGTATTTACATTATTATCATTTATAGAAATGCTTTTAACAGGTGAATCATACAATAAAAGGTAATTACTTTTCTTTTCTGTGCTAGGCACCCTCTAAGATGGTCTCCAATGATCCCTGCCTACTAGTATTCAAGGCTTTACATATTCCCCTCCCTTGAGTGAGAGCTGGGCTTATATTTGTTGCTTCTAACAAATAGAAGATGGCAGAAGCAATGAGATGTCACTTATGAGATGAGGTGACATAAAGACAGCTTCCATTTGGGGCACTCTCTTTTGTTCACACACTCTAAGTGTGATACAGGTTTAAAGATGTCCCCTCAAATTCCCATTCCCTAGTTATTCAATCAAACACTAATCTCAGTACTGCTGTGAAGGGATTTTACAGATGGAATTAAGGTTCCTAATCAGCTGACCCTAAAATAGGAAGTATTATGAACTAAGTGTTTGTGTTCCCCCAAATTCATATGTTGAAATCCTAATACCCAATGTGATTGTATTAAGAGGTAGGCCTTTGGGAAGTAATTAGGTCTTGAGGGTGAAACGCTCACGAATGGGATTAGTAGTGTTATGAAAGGGACCCCAGACAGCTTTCTCAGCCCTTCTGTCATGTGAGGACCCAGTGAGAAGACCGCTGTCTATGAAGAAGGAAGCAGGTCCTCCTCACATACAGAATCTCTCAATGTCTTGATCTTGAACTTCCTAGCCTCCAGAAATGTGAGAAATAAATGTCTGTCGTTCAAGCCACCCAGTCTATGGGAGTTTTGTTATAGCAGCCCAAACAGATTGAGACAGGAAAATTATTCTGGGTCATCCAAATAGGCCACTGTAATCACATGAACCCTTGAAGGCAGAAGAGCAAGGTGGAGATGAGGCAAAAGAAACAGGAGATATGTGACAGAAGGGGAGACCAAAGAGATTCAAAATGTGAGAAGGACTCAGTTCCCCATCACTGACTCTGAAGATGAAGGGGGTCATGAGCCAGGGAATGTGGGCTTTAGAAGCTGAGTGTGACTCCTGGTAACAGCCAACAAGGAAATGACAGCCCAGTCCTACTACCACATGGGACTGAATTCTGCCAACCACATGAAGAGCCTGGAAGTGGATTCTCCCCCAGAGCTCCAGACAAGACCCCGGCCTGGCTGACAGATTTCATTCAGCTTTTGAGACTCAGAGCAGAGGCTCTGAGCCTACCTGGACTTCTGACCCACAGAGCTTGAGATAATAAGTGGGTGTTTTTTAAGTTGATAAATTTGCAGTAATTGTTACGGCATCAATAGAAAACAAAAACATGGCAGAAACCACTGGTCAAGTTGTGAGCATACAAAGGGAACTGGGGAAGTGATAGTGTCAAGGATCCACCATGATAAGGCTACTTTATTAAATAAAATTTTCTCAAAAGATTACTCGAGAGAGGTCATGCATTTACTCAGCAAATGCTTATTGAGTGCATGCTGGCAACACTACCATGAATAAGACAATGGTTCTGTTTTTGTGACATTCACAATTCTAATCAGAAAAGAGGGTGTGTGACTATTGATTACTTTTGTGTTCTGTTCTTCCAAGTCTACTCATAACCAGGGGAGAATTCCTCATACTTATTTTTGATACTTTTTAGGAAAATCTAAAATTATTTGACAAACATTTAATAAACCCTGACTAAAGCCTCAGATTGTTCTGGGTCCCATGTGGTAAAAAATGATTCCTGGCCTCACAACTCTTATGTAAGGAGAAGGCAGATGTGGAAGTGTATTGCTACTGCACAGTGCGATGCTTGCAAGAGGAGAAGGGAAGGGGGCCCAAGGAGGAGCAAGGTTAGGTTTCTAGAGCACTGATCGAGATGCACACTAGTTAGATATTTTTAATTTAGCAAGAACTGGCTTTTTCACTTTGTCTTTCAGAATAACAAGGAAGACTGTATTTCCTTCTCATCCTCTTATTTCTGATTCTAGTACAGATTCCAGAGAAAGGTAAGAATGCATTGCCCTTGAGCATTGCCTAAATTTTTACTTCTGCTCATAAAAAGTAGGGGTCTATTAGATATTTGGCCTTGAGCTAGACAGATGTGTTTGTGCAATAGCAGATGAGTATTTCCTGAAAGGCTTGGTTGTTTGTTTCATGCTCATGAGCACTATGATGTTTTGACATGTGTTTTTCCCAGAGTAATCTCATTACCATTACTCATTTACTAATTTAGTGAGAGGCTGTTTGCTTGGGGGAGCCCTGTGTGTATTTTAAAAATAGCTACACTTTCAGGTTTCCTTGATCTTGTAAAAAGAACGAAAAGAAGCTGTTGGTTTTCCACACAGAAATAACTGATTTGAAATCAGTTTTCTTCTATATACAAACATGGGCACAGATGTGTGTAACCTGCACTGAAAGAGTTTTATATAAGTTTGCATATATAGGTCTCTGTGTTCTTTTTATTGAATATTGCTCTGTTTGGCTTTCTCATTAAGAACCAAAGAGATCAGAGGCACAGCTTTACATTTGTAACTCTCCTCTATTGTTTACTAATTCCACCAACAATTACCTGCAATGTGCCTAGCACTGTGATAGGTCTTAGGGATATAAACATGAGCAGGAAAGAGTCCCAGGCTTTAAGTAACTCAGTTTGATTGAGGAGCTGATGTCTAAATTAATTTCTGGAGAAGACGAATAAGTAAGAAATGCTCTCCCCTTGAGAGAAGTTGGACCAGTGACAAGATGATACACCAACCTTGGTGACAAAAATAATTCAAGGTAGGAGAAAAGCTTTCTGTCTAGGAGAGTCCCTCCCTAGGAGATAGAATTGTGGGAAATAGAATTCCATTAGAATGAATCAGGTAGGAATTAGAAGTGAAAATTTGATGGGGAGCCCTATTTAAAAAAAACTGTATTAGTTAAGACAATGTTAACTATTGCTAAAAAAAGTAAAAGCAAAATGTGTAATTGTTTAAATAGGATAAAAACATATTTGCCAATCATGTAAAGTCCAAAATAAACATTCCTAATTGGTGGAAACTTTCCTCCATGTAGTGACTCAGGGATCAAGGCTCCCTCCATCTTGTGGCTTTACTACATTAAGCACTGGTTTTCAAGGTCACTGCAATCTGCACCAAGTCCAAAGATAGTGAAAGAGTCCAGATGCATGGGGAGGTTGTTTATAGTCCAGGCTTAGAAGTGGCACATAGTGTTCCATGCTATTGGCTAGAATTTAGTCATGTGAACTCACCCAACTAGAAGAAAAGTTGAGAAATAATAGTTTAGCTATGTAGCTAGAGGGAAGAAAGAGGCAAACAGTTAATTTCTGTCACAAAAGCCTTAAGCTGAATCATAATACTTTAGGGTTGTAAAGCACTAGAGGGTTTTGCATCTATTTATTCTCTTCTTGCCTGGCTGGAGAACCCTTCAACTATTTCTTAAATGATGTATGTTCTAGGCTACTTTACATTTTTTGTCTCCTGAATCTGGACTCTCTGTAATTTGTCAACATCCAACTTTAAATTGTGGTGTCCAGAAAGATCATATTATTCCAGATATTGTTAGCCAGAAAGAAGCTTAGTGGAAGAACATTTTTCCTCATCAGCTTGACATAGCCCAAGACTACATAACCAAATAGTTCTTCTTACTTTTATCATATAATTTATTCACTTAATTTGTAATGGATGTCATGGATTAGAAAAGTATGAACCACATTTTGGTGAAATCACAATAAATGGCTTAAGTAAATGTTACTCTTTCTTGTTCACTATTGTGTTCCCATGTCTAGCATAATACCTGGTACATAGTAAGTATTTAACAAATATTTAATGAATGAAAAGAGTTTATCAGCATCTTACAAGTTTCCTTGAATTTAATAGACAAATTTCTTATTTTCCATTTCTTATCTTTCTGGGCTGCATTCCAGGTGATTTCTGCATATCAATTTTCTAATTTAGTCCTTATTCTCTTTAACTGTGTGCTGTTGAGCGGGTCATCAGTTGAACCTTTTTTTTTTTAAATTTCAATGTCTGTACTTTTAATTTCTAGAATATCTAGAATTAATTTTGCTCAGTTTGTTTTTTGGATTTTGTCCCTTCCTTTATTTATCTGACTATTTAAACATCTTTATCTTAAAGTCTCTTTCAGGATGCTCCAAGGTTGTAAGCTTCTGGCATTTGGAAGTTCTTATCTTGATCATCCTCACTGCGCATGAGCGCCGTCTCTGGCTGACACTGCTGACCCCAGGCACCTCAGGTACACCAAACCAGGGACAACAATGAAGTGTTTTTGGATGTGCCTCAGTTGAGGCTCTGTCCACAAAGTGACTTTTAGATCAATTTTTATGTTAATATCTCATTTTAGGGTTCTTTCATCTTGATGATAGTACAGATTTCGGCCACACGCTCCAGACAGGAGTTCGCAGTTCTTGTTTCTGGTGGATGACTGGGAATGGAGCCCAAAGCCTTCATTTCCTCCTCGCTGGGCTTAAAACCATATTCCCCTAGGGCATATATCTGGTTCTTAGGTTTGCCTGTCAGTTCCTTCTTCACTTTTGGCACTGTTTCTTGCTGTTTTATGCTTGACCACGTATTAAAAACATTAAAAGAATACATTCTCTCCAGCATTTCTATGGGCTTGGAGCAGGCACTGGGGCTTCCCACTGCGGTGGACACTGTGATACATGGCCCAGAAACCCCCTCCCTGAAGGATTTGTTGACCCAGCTGCTGGCAGCGCTGTCCGTGGAGAGTCTTCAGCTGTCAGCCCCTTCAGGGATTGCCTCAGCTGTGGAGAGTCACCTCGTCCAAGGTCACGTCCTTTTCCCTGGGCGACCCACATCCAGTGACGGATTCATGTGGGAGTATAAGGCTGGACCATCTTGGCCCAACTCGGCACTCTTCAAAGAGCCATTCTAGTTTTAAAGCCCCCCATGAGTTTTGTCAAGGCAGTTCCTGGACCTGCCTCAGGTCAACTTTTCCCTTTGCTTGCCCCTGTTCCCTTCCTTGCCCCTCCACAGGTGTTGATCACAAGGTCACTGCTGATACACAACCTGTCCTCTAAATGCCACTTCACTGTCTGCTTCCCGGGAGCCAACCTGCGACACCACATCCGGCCACTCTATATAGACCACAAGTCTCACATTTGAAGGCATTTAGAGAATGTTGTTGTGATGGTGTTGAAAATAAACAGCTGCCAAGCCAGTGGCCTCTTCTCCCATACTAGGTGATAGGATCTCACCCGTTTTTCTAAGATTTAAAATTCTCTTTAAAGATTTCTACCTTATGTTTCAAGCCATCAAGATTGTTTAAAATTTTGATTTCTTTTTTTCGCCATTTGATTTCTTCCCTTTTGCAGCTTTATGACATTTTGTAGTGTGATATGCATACCCCTTATGCCTTCATCTGAATAACCGATAAAAATATTTAATAAGAAGGATTAAGAACCTTTCCTGATAATTCCTCCTAGGAGCACAGATCACTATTCAGACTCTAATTTCAAATAGCTGCAAATCTACACTACAGTCTGTCTTTCATCATCTTTCCTAGAAGAACATCTAGAGAGGCTCGACTAAATAAATGAATTCATGAAATCCAGGTTTACTCTGTCTACTGAATACCCCTCATTTAATAACTTTATAAAACATATAATCTGACATGTGTTATTCTCAGTGAACATATATTGGCTGTTGCTGATGCCTTATTTTTTCCTAAATGTTCACAAGTGCTGAAAATGTTAGCGCTATTATTATGATTATGGAATTAAAAAAAATCGATCATGTCTCCTGTTCTAAAAACTGAACATATACACAACTGCAGTGATTAGGAGTCTTATTGGTCCATTTATTAGTTCTATATGAGCCTTAAAAGTCTGTAAGAGCTGACAATGTTTTATATCTTTATTTCTGGCAAAACATAAGCATGTAGACTGAATTCATAATATAAAGTTTAAATTATGCATAAACAAGAGTGTTTAAACACTGGAAAGAGCTGCTACTTGGGGTGTTGAATTGCCTTTCACTGGAGGCCTTTAAATATCTTTAACTGAAGGTCTTTAAAAAAAAAAGTTTAGATATCCATTCTTGACCTAATTTTTATAAAACTGGGGGTAACATTTTAATTCCTTAACACACAAAGGACATCTTTCTAAAGACAATAGCCAACATCATTCTCAAGATTGAAATACTAGAAAAAATTCCAGTTAAAATAAAGAACAAGACCTACCTGATGTATATCACCATTGATGATGTTTTTCTATTCTTTTTTTTTTTTTACAGTGCAGTAGAACACAAAGCAGAAACAAAAGCAATAAAATGGGGAAACATACATACCATTATTTGCAGATAGTTTAACTACAAACCTATGAAATTGGAAGATAATTGACTACAGTTTTCTTGAAATTAATAAAAAATTTAGTAGAGTGGCTAATTACAATTTAAAAACACAAATTCCTATATTTAATTTAAAACTCAATAGCCAGTTTTAAGACACAAAAGAAAAAATATTGCATTCATAGTAGCAATAATAGAAACATCAATTAAAACAAACCATAAAATTTATTGAATTGAAGTCAACAATAATTGTGTAGAATATAATGAGGATGACAATTATTAAACTTCATTTGTATCCAAAAATAGTTGGATAAAAGGAGAGGCACCATATTCTAGATGGTAACATGTATATTGGAGAAAAGTAAATTCTCTCCAAATTGAAGGTCCAGAACTATTCCAATAAAAATACTAATTAGGAATTTTATAAGAAATTTGAAGTTAGTCTAGAAAAAGAAACAGATTAGAACAGCTAAGAGCTTTTTTTTAAAAAAAAGAGGAGAGAAATAACTGGGGTCCTTCTTCTGCCAGATATTTGACTGAGTTCAACTTGATAAGGTATAGGCAGAAAATAACCTTGTTCTTCCTCACTGTTGACCCTTGATGCCTGGCTTTGTGGACTATTTCTTTCTCATCCCTCAGATGAAAACATGGGAAACTTTTGTAAGTTTCCAGTTACTTGAATGATAAGAACACTCTCATTTCAGTGATTATAATGTCCAGTCTAGGTTAAAACTCTAAATTTCATTTAAAATGATATCTTCTCTTCTCTGTCAACTAGGACCAGGAAGCTACAATAATAGGAGCAAAGAAGGCCGTAGGATTCATGACTGTTAAGGATACTGCTCATCTGCTCTTTGATTTATTGCAGGCTCTGGCTCTTCCAGTGGTGAAGAGAGAGATGGAGGAGAGATGAGGGACAGGAAAGGTCTTGCTGGCTGGCACAGGGATGATTACCAATGTTGACGTCATCTAGATGTGTTGATTCTTTGTCTCTACTGCTGATTGTTCCTTTCAGGGGGCTCTCAGATGGTAAGTTCTTAACATGCACTGTGGTTTTCCTCTATGAACCACTTCTAATTCTTCCGTCAGCTCCCAGGCATCTGGCCACCACCCGCCCCTTCCACTGGCTGCACCACCTCTCCAAGTGCGCATCTTGGGCAGGAGTCAGGACATCTTCCAGTGGTCCCACCTGATTGGTGAGATTCACTGTCCCTCCCAAGTAGGGGGTAGTGTGGTCAAGCTGAGGGTGTTCCCCTCTCTTCTGTCTCCTCAGGCAGCTTGTAGGCTCAGCTTCTCATAACCTGTGCCCCAAATTTCAGGGGACAGAGTTAAACTCTCTGAGTGGTGTTCATGGAACCCTCATTCTCACTTGATTAAAGGTGAGAAAACCTTTTCTGTCCCCATCCCTCCACAGGGGTGGTGAGATGGGGAGAACAAAGTGTCTTGACAACTCTAAAAAGAAATCCTCCTGGGCTTTTAAAATTTCAGTACTTTTGTGCCCTTGAGCCAGGTGAGACTAAAGTCTCAAAGTCATTTTGAGCTGGTTGTGACAGACAGACTTGAAGGTGGGCCCAGGACCCCTGCTTCCTGGTGTCCATGCCTTTGTGTAGTCCTCTCCTGCATAGGAAAAAAAATCAGCGAAGGCCATTAATTCACAAAAGAATAAATGTAAATGACCACTAAATGTAAAAAAATATATATAAGATCAAAATAAGATGTTAATTTCCAACAACAAATTATACTTAAAAAAATAAAATGTCAACAAAAATGACAATACACTATATTAATTAAGATGCAGTGTGACAGATATTGCCATAACCTACTATGGAAATGTAAATTATTACCAATGTTTGTGAAAGCACTTTGATAATAACTATTAAGAAATTTAATGGAATTCATACCTTTTGGTTAAATAACTCTGCTTTTAGGAATCTATCTTAAAGGAATGTGAAAAATGAGCAAAGCATTATGTAAAAGCATTTCCTAACAGCATTGTTTAAACTAGCTAAAAATTAGGAAAGAATTAAATCCTTAATAATGGTAGACTAGATAAAAATAGACAAATGATTTAATAATACATATATGTGATGAAATAGTAATCAAACATTAAAACTTTTAACAACGTGAAAATACTCATATGCAATATTCATTGAAAAACTGGATATAAAATGGAATATGCTCATCCACTCATTAAAATTCTTCATTAAGTGTAAATGTCTACTATTTTTTAGGCATTGTGTTGAATCCTGAGTATGCAGTGATCCCAATTTTGTATATATCTCTATAGAAATAAATATTATCATAGTTACCATTGTTTTGAGTCATGGAATTATATTTTTTTATTAATTGCCTAATATTTCTCTTTATTTTCCAAAATTTCTCCATGTAGATGGAAAGCAATAAATGAAAAGCTTTAAAATGTCATTTCTTGTAGTACTTTCACTGGAGCTCTGCCCGAAGATTAGGCTGCCTCAAGCCCTCAGTGAGGCAGGAAATTTGGTAACACAAATCTTCTCCTGATTTATCACTGGTTAATGGGGTGTGGGAATGGTGGGTAGTTAAAAACAAACAAACAAGAGAAGCTTACATTTCTGGGTGCAGTAGAAGATCACAAGGGTTGCGTAAGGAGAGCTTTTTAAAGAGGACAGTGGCTTCCTGCTGAGATTCTGCAAAGCTTCATGAGTGTCTGAGCTCCCCGAGAGCCTGGCTGCCTAGCAACCACCGCATAAAGTCATCTTTCTCTACTTTACAAAGCATTCCAGGCCATGCATGACTTAAATGAAGATGTTCTAATTCACTGGCGCTTGGAGAGCAATTACTTGTAGCTGTCTTTGGCATTTGTGCCAGGCACATCAGAAAATAAAATGAAGATGCTGTGCGCGCCCTGTGTCTTCATCTCCAGCACGCGGAAAGGGGTGAAATGAAAGGGCCAGCTGTTCTCCCGAGGCCTTATTTCTTCTCTCCTGCAGACTGAAACGCTCTTAGAAAGTGCAGAGCAGCAGTTTTAGACCCAGTGGGCCTGGCAAACTTTACGTTCTAAAGGCAAAGAGTGGGGGAAGGGTGGGGGCAGAGTCGGGGACACTTGGGTTTACTAAGAGACCCTTCAGCTCCAGGATCATTTTTCTGCCTTCTTCAAGGGCAACGCCCTAGAGACACTTTCTAAGAGTGAGATTAAATAAGGCATTCTTTTTCCTGAAGTCACTCCATCCCTCTTATCCATGTCCTATAGAAATTTAACATGGCCCTAGAGCCTTCCCCATTCAAATTTTGCCCTGCTGTCCGCACACCCACACATGTTATGTTTTAAAACTCTTCACTGGACATTCGTGGGTGATCTTGATCAACACCTTCTCCAAAGTGACTGATGTACTTCTTCCCGTGTCACTCAGGTCTCCAAGGCCCCTTCATCTGGTGACTCCACTCTTGCTTCTGGGTTGTCTTCAGAATAGCACCTCAGTTATGAAGCCATCTTTTCTGTTACCGAAGTAGCTTCTGCAATAGGGTGTTCAAAAACAGCAACAGCGATGGCAAGGAGGGACAGACGAGGGAGAGGAGTGGCCTCTGTGACAAATTGGCCCTCCTCTTTTCCTTGTGAAGGTAACAAGTATTAATGACTTCATATGTCTGCACTGCCTTTCTATGTAAAATTAAAATTAATTTTAATTTTAATTAGTGACTGTCAATTACTTGTAAGGGGTATTTAAAAAGAAATACGATATCCTGCTCTCCAAATTGCTTACAGGCTAATGGGAAAGACATATTAGTAAACAAATAATACAAAGGACAAAGAAAGAAGGGATGGAGGGGACAGTGTTTAATGCAAGCTGTGGCCTGGGGAGAACCGCCTCTGTGTCTCAGGCAGGGAAGCTGATATCACGGCACAGAGGGGCTCTGGTGGAACAGCTAAATGAAATGTTCCCCCTGGAGCTGGGGGCCGAGGAACAGGCCACACGGAGGGCTGAGAAGCTGAAGACCAGGAGAAAGATTCTTCAGGGATCAGAAATGGATGGTACTCAACATGATGGTAGGACTTCTAACATGTGAAGCCTGAGAACCTACAGGAGGGCAAGGATCCTGCAGAGTGGAGGAAACTTGAGGGATCAAAGAAGCAGAAGCCTTCCTTAACTAGAAGAGCCCAAAGGACCAGCCTGCCGAGCAAGGAGGAGAGAAACAGACCACACTGAGAGGCCAACTAGGATGCGGGCCCTAGAAACAGCAGACCCTGCTGCTGCTTGCAGGAGGGCGACCTATGTGAGGAAACCAACATTTACTCAGCAACCTCTGTATACCAGCCACTGTGCTGTTGCCAAGAATTGTGAAAGGTCTGAGATTTTACCCTAACAAGTTAGCCTTCCAGTTTCAGGGATGCTGGTAGGAGACATGGAACTCCTGGGTTAGAGAAGACACAGCCTGTGGCCTGAGCATCTGCATATTTGCATCAGTTCCCTGCTCAAGTTCCATAGGGATGATGCAGATGGGACCAAACGGACACCTGTGCATGCAGTAGGTTTCATTACAGGGGAGGAACCTGGAGCTAAGGGACCATATCTTTTTTTTTTCTTTTCAATAATATAAGTGCTTTAAAGATACAGCATGTGAATTACAAAAAATTGCAAAATGCAGGCTCAGAAAAAAGTCCCCTCTCCTTGTGTTATGACTCTTTCATGGCCTCACTCCACTGGGGTCACGTGGAGCTCTAACGGTTCTTCTGAAGAGTTTTTCTCAACTAACCTCCCAGAGGATTTTTTTTTTTTTTGAGGTATAATTGACATAAACATCATGTTAGTTTCAGGTGTACAACATAATTATTAAGTACTTGTGTATATTACAAAATGATCATCAAATAAATCTAGTTAATATTTGTCACCATACATAGTTACAAAAATGTACATTTTTAAATGAACAGTATCTTTTTTAATGAGCAGTAAGCATGTTTGCTCTTTTCTCTGGAGGGAGACATTTTTCCAAGGCTGTTTGCTGTACACATACCCTTTAAAATATAGTCCGAAAGAAAGGATAGTCAATGCTTCTGCTTGCAAGGTGTTCAGACATGCCACAGACCCCGGAGAATTGTCTCCTAATAGCTGTGTGCTTAATAACTGTACCTGTACTAGCATTTAAAATGGTATGAAAGAGGTTACTGAGCATCCTTTCAAGATGGAAGTTGAGAATTTTAAAAAAGGAAATTTATAAAATTTCTAGAATGTTTATAATTTTCCCCATGTTTCTTAATTTTGTACATCATGTCTTTTTTTTTCCCCCTAGGGGATGGACAGTGATAGTTAGATAAAAGTGTTCAGCAAGGAAGGAGAGAAATGGAAAGACAGTTGGGATCTTCTAGCATCCTCCATGAAACAGACTGGGATAATCAGCCTTCCAGCAGGGCATCCGTTTGCCTATTTCTCCAGTGCCTTCATCATGGCCTCACCTCCTTGGGCTCTGCACCACTGGGCAGCCTCTGTTTCATTTCAGGTCCTATCTCCCTCCAGTATTGAGAAAGAGGGCAAATAATTGTACCCAGAAATCCAGCCTCAGGCTACAGCTGCATGTGGATACTGTCCGGACAGGCAGTTTCCTGGATATTATACAACAATGCATTTAAGAAAGAATTAATCTAGGCAGCAATGACAGTGCTAATTTTAGGCTCTTTAACATAGATCATAACTCTCACACTCAAGGATTTCTAGAAAGATTCATTTGATCTATAAGATTCAGTCTTAACCCTTTCAGAAGAGCTGAGGCTTCTGTGGATTTCCAAAGCGTTGCACTCCAATATTCAACTCCTGTTGTTTTGTGCCAGTCAATTATCACATTGTTCTGCTTTGCTAAGGTTCCAGTTCCTTTTTTTCCATTACTTTTTTTAAATGGCCTGCTTAAGACATTTAATTATCCATCAGCTTCTAGACCAGAATTAATTTCATTAGGGAAAGTGACAGGATAGGAAGTTGTAGACTTCTTGATTGCTAGTAGTTGGCTCTTGGCAAAGAAAAATTGGTTGGAGAAAACGGAAAACACCTGACGTCACCTATGATTTCTCACTTCTCTATGCAAAATTAACTGATTCTCTGTCTAAATTCTAGAATTTATCACAGCCAGAGAAATAATTAATCAATGATGAAAACAATGCTATACAATAGCAGTTAAGTTTAATCAACATTGTCTACTTATAATACTTGCTGAGGGGGAAAAAAACACTACAGAAAGTTTTCTTAAGGCTTTCCTTAGATGACACCTGGAAATTCATCTGGAACTTCTTATTTGGTATGGGATCAAGCAAGAATGTAATATTGAAACTCACCACGTTAAATTTATGATGCCCTTCAGAGAGACAGCATTGATTCATTGTTTTTCTGCAGAATCTTCGTTCAAATTTCTTGAATATTTTCCAGAATTAATCAATAATGGCTTTAGACTAGAAGATATCCTTGGTAATGGGGTTTGGTAATTCTTTTAGAAGATATAGTTCTTAGGGTTAGAAAAACTGGTGACCCATATTGAAGAACTTTTAGAATCTGAGTTAACGTATCACTCAGGTTTATGGGGTAGGATTACATTCATCCTAATAAATGAACATGGACCATGAATCAGAATGGAGCTCAGACTAAGAAGTATAAATGGCTTGGCCATAGGCTATACCTGCTATTAAATAATTATACTGAAAGTATAGGTCTTTGGAGGGTGGGTCTATACAGCATATACTTCATATGCACAGGACATTGTGTCCCATGAACCTATATTTTTCCCTGTTACTGGGGTGGGTTTAGCACAATGAACAGGAGCTTAAGCTTTGGAGTCAGAGAGACAGAGACAGAGACAGAGAGAGAAGCAGAGAGAGAAAGAGAGAAACTCAATGGTTTATTCACTTGCTAGCCAGTAATTTAACACGTTGTCTCTTAAGATTAAGAAGGAGAATATAAGAGCACCTATCTTCTAGAACTTATGAAGAATAAAGTAAAATAATACATGTAAGGTGGTTAGCATAGTGTCTGGCACACAGTGTCTGGTACTAGCACTCATTAAATGCTAGCTCTTATAGTTACCACCATGGGAGTTATACCCAGCAGTCCTAAAACAAATTAGTAGTGTCAACCACTAAACACACTCAGAAGCAGTTGAAGACTGAGAAACCCAGAGTGAAGAGACTGGTCTTGCTCATGAATCTACCAGGGAAATGCTAAATGCTGTAGTTCAGAATAGTTGACCTACTAAATTAGAAAATTATTTTCTGATACACATGAAATTAGAGGGAGATTATAAAAGCAAAATCGACAAAATTCAACAATCCATTAACTTTTTCATTTAATAGATAGTTTTTGAAGACCTAGTGCCTACGTGAAAGATATATATGCTTCATCCTTGCCCTCCACTCCAGGTATTGTTAAGGGCAAAAGGACAGAATTAATATTTGTTTATTTAAAATCAATGACAATTTATCTATGTAAACTTCAAGCTACTTTTACATTTTTTTTCCATAAGTACAGTAAATAGAGTTCTTGGCAAACAGAAATAGTTTTCAAAATTTCAAATGTTAGATTTCACTTCCCTCGTTCTTTTTCTAGCAAGTCTATTTAACCTCCAAGAGTAGGTCCTATTTAGTTTTCTATTTGCTTCTAGGCTCAATATTCTGACAGCTTGGTCTCAAGGATAACCTCCACCAAAGACAATGCCAGTCCTTCAGTCTTTCTTGTCAGAATGATATGAATTTATCAGAAATTTTAACTTTTCCTAATCTAGGACAGAAAATAAAATGTCAAGTTCTTTTTCCCAATAAAGTTCACTTTATGTTTAGTTGCCCAGAAAACCTTCTCCCAGGCAACACTCCCCAAAATCTGCACTCACACTTTCAGGCAATGACTCCAGAACACCGTATAGCATTTCCTAAGGTAAAGTTTCATGGCTATCAGTAGGCCCCAGGGCACTCATGACTGTCACAGGGTGACCTCAAGTTGCCAGGGCTCTGTTGGTCACAACAAACTACAGGTAGCTCTTGGAATATTCTGTCCATACCACGAGCCAGCACTAGGCAATCTGGGTGGAACAGCCAGAGATGGGGCAAGGATGACAAAGCAGGGCTTCTCTACCTTCTGCCCATCTTGGCACACCTAGAATTTAGGGAAGTGGGTGAGGTTGTTAAATACCCTGAGGTGACTGGCTTTCCCTAGTGTCCACAAGATCTAAATAGTCCATATTTTCTCATATCTGTGACCCTTCAGAAGTTCTGACCATGAAGAAGGTCCACTAAGGGGTTCACCTGCCACATACTGGGCTAAGGCTCCTTCTGCCCCATATTGAACCTCTTCTACTGTAGCCCTAGAGATGTCGTCCTGCCTGCAAGTGTCCCAGATATCTCCCTTCCCTTGGAAGCCCCCACCCCAGTTTATTTTTGGTCAGTATGCAAGTATGTGTGCATGTATGTCTGTCTACCTCTGTGTGTGTGAGTGTGTATGTGTGTGTGTTGGAGGATGAAGAGCTGGATTTGGATCTATGTCTTCCTGACTTAGGACCTGTTCTGAAAAATGAGTCATGGAGCAATCAGTGTAAAAGCAAGAGTAAGAGCCAAGATAAGTTGGGCCAAACATAACTCTAGAGAAGTGAGGTGTTGGCATGGATTGGAGCATTCAGAAGAGGCTCCATGAAGGATCTGGGACTTGCTCTAGTCCTGAAACAATGACTAGAATTTGGATAAGTGGAAGAGCGCTGGGTTAGATGTCAGTGTGTGTTTTAGTTCTGTGTTTTCTACTTGACTAGCCATGTGACTTTGGATAAATTTCTTCACTTCGTTTAATTTTCTTCCTTTACAAATGAAGATGCTTGCTCCAGGATCTAAGGTCGCTTTTAGTTCCTAACATATATATTTGACAATCATAAAAGTGTTTGACAAGCAGTTAAATGTTATATCAATGTAATGGCAAGCAAAAAGATGTATTTTTGTGTTGTCTCACATCAGAGTTTGCTATGGAGAAAATGCTTGTTAAAATGTGAATTTATTTGATGATAACCTATTCAATTATTTGTTCAACTCAATAAGCACTTATTGAGTACTGGCTGTGTGCTAGGATCTGTGCTAGGTGCTGGAATCATGATGCTAGGTGCTACAGAGATGAACCAGACATAGTCTATAAAAGAGGTCAGTGTTTAGGAAAGTGAAATATCACTATAAGTGCAATAACATAATTATTTTCAGAATATAGAGGAGGACATGATCTAATTATTGGATAGAGGAGGCCAGGGAAGCCTACTCAGAGGTCGTGCTTCTGATCTGAGGTTTGAAGAATTACAGGGAACTCCCAAAATAAGTAAGAGAGCATAAGAACATTCTAGGCAAAGGAGAAGGTATAGAAAAAGACATAAGGTAATGAATCTTCTTGTGAGTGCAGAGAGTGAAACGTGAAGTGGGAAAGTAGGGAGGGCTGATTGGGCGGGAAGTAGGGAAGGACTGTGAAAGATGAAGCCAGGGAGGTGATTAGGTATAAAATGTTGATGGTTTTTGCATAAGGATGTATAGTAAAAATGCTAATCTAGGAGGCATTATGAGTCTAAGGTCAGGACACTATTACAGTGAATGATTAAGTTTCCTAAGGCTGCCATAATGAAATATCACAGACTGGGTGACTTAAAGAAGAAAAATGTATTTCCTTACAGTTCTGGAGACTAGAAGTCCAATATCAAGGTTTCAGCAAGGTTAATTTCTTCTGATGCCTCTTTCCTTGGTTTGTAGATGATCTTCTTTGTTACGAGTCCAAGCTTGTACTGCTCGCCACACGAAAGGCCAACATAGTTGTTGGGGTAAGGAATAGTGACTTTATTTGGAAAACCAGCAGACCCAGAAGATGGTGGACTAGTGTCCCAAATAACCATCTTACCTAAGTTAATATTCAGCCTTCTTTTATACTGAAAGTGGGGTATGGCTAGTTGTTGCAAACTTCTTGATGCTGGAATCCTTTGTTCTTGCAGCTGTCCAAGTAGGTCAGGTCACAATGTTCCTGTAAACCTCCAACAGGACAACTGTTATTCTCTGTTCTGCAACTTTTTATCTCTATGTGAATGGAAAAGTGTTACACCTTTAAAGATCAGAGCCTTGAGAATGGGCTATCCTGTATATTTCAGGCTATAGGCAACATTCTTTTACAAAAGGTGCAGAACCAGTATGACTAAGCACAGGAAACAGATCACAAATGTTAGAGCTAAAGGAATAGATCCAATATGGAGTCAGGTTTGTTCTTCTCTGTTACATCTTCTCTACTATTTCTTCATGTGGTCTGTGTCCTAATATCTTCTTCTTATAAGTACACCAGTCAGACTGGATTGGGGCCTACTGATATGACCTCATTTTACCTTAATTACATCTTGAAAGACTCTGTCTCTGAATACAGTCACATTATAAGGTACTGAGGGTTAGGGCTTCAACATATGAATTTGAGAGGGACACAGTTCTACATGTAACAGGAAAAGTCATTCACTCAGATTGACTGGAACCTGAATTTTTGTGACCAGCACACACAGTCAGGAGGCTTGTAAACTGTCTTGTCTGGTAAGAGGAGTGTGCCTTTTACCTTCTTTCAAAGATTCCTTCACATATCCTGTTGAAAAACCTTCCCTGATTAAGTGAAAGCAAGTGGCTATTTCCCCAAAATTCTAATTTCTGGACCCAAAGCACAAACATTATAGCCAGCATGGGATTTAAAGAAAGTCCAAATCTCCCTGTCTTTTGAGGCTCAACTCAAATACTGCTTCTTTTGTAAGCCTACCCAGATCTCACCTGGGTGGACGACCATTTTCCTGTCTCTGAACTCCTATGACACTTCATCTGTGCCTCTCACGGAGTTTATCTCATTTAGATTTCTGTGCCCCGCAGCTCTGAAATAAGCTCAAAAACACCCCCACCTTGTTTCTTTCACTCCCTTGAGGCCAGAGTTTTTAATTTTTGCCTCCCATTACCTGACACGTGGTGCACATCAGTATGTGGTAAAATAATGAATGTGGTTTATTGCTGAGTTCTTTACAGAACTTTGGGATCTTGTCGACCTAAGATTCTCTTTCAAGCCTCATTACTATGTTTCTTCTTGTGTTAAATCCAGATAACTCTGGTCCTTCCTGAAATCCCAAAGGAGAAACCACAGTACTAACCTTAAAACAAGATTACCCAATGATAAAATAAATGATAAAAGAGACCTTCAAAGTTTCCTACCCTTTGAGGAGATATTTCAAACAAGAGGAAGGCAGACAGAGAGCACAATGTGACAGGACTTTCACCAAATCCCAGTAGTTTTCTACAGATATCACAGTGAATTCTGTTCTTTGACAAAACAAAAAACAAACCTAAAAGAAACACAAAACACTGCACCCTTGCTGTTTCATCTGAGTCACGGTGATTTTCAATCTGTGGGTGGAGGACTCCTGTTGGGGATGGAGTGTGGGAAAGAAAATTCTTGCAAAGGCCTCCATGATCAAAATGCTTTCCGAGAAATTGTTGGCAACACCTCAGACCGAACAGAAGAGAGATGCTTTACATGTATATGTCTTGTCATTTTCAATGGGCGGATAAATATACTGTTATAATTAATAGAATTAAAATTCCTCTAAAAACTCTTACTGAATTACTATTATTCTCAACTGCCTGATATTGACAGTGAGTATTCTGGAGAGTTCTTGAAAGTATTGGAAGCTAAAAAAGGGATCCTCTTAAATGAAAATTTGAGAGTCAAATACTCTTGATATAAATGCTTGTCTTTCAAAAATGCAAAAATCAAAATTTCTGTTCCAAGAAGTGAAGTTAGCACCTACTGAGATCTTTAAGGTTTTGTTTCCATCTTTTTGGTTCAGTTTGATGACACTTTGTTTTCAGTGTAATTCCCTAGGACAGCTCGAGGGTAGGGCTGGGAGCCAGCGGTTTGTTTATCTTTCAGCCAGCAGGGAGAAACTCCGGGATTCCTCTACAGGACACATGAGGACTAGTGCAGAGTGCAGACAAAACAGGATATTACTCTCTGATTTAGTTACATGCGAGAATTTCCCAAAGGGCTCTCGTGTTGCTTCTCCTAAATAATCTGCATGGCAAAGTGGCCCCAGACCTGCCCTGTGACCCCTTTGCTTATTAGTGTGAATGAGTGTTGCCAAAAAAGAAGTGATTCACAAAGAAGGATTTAACAGAACATAGAGAAAATGCTAGAAGGAAGAGTGATGAAAGCACATATTTATGAAAGGTATTTTAAGCATGGCTTTGAGTGGAGAGATGTATGTTCATAGACATTTACAAAGACTCAAACATCTGTTCTGATGGGGGAGGAGTATGGTCAACTCAAGAGAGAGGGAAATGAATCACACCGGGTTTCAAATGCACTATCAGTATGTTTGGCACCAGCTTCACTTTCCGTATCATTTTGGCCTTGGACTAATATACATGCAACTTTGAATTCCCTGAACATATTCTATAGGAGAGTTGGGTGAGGGGTGGTGGGCACCAGACTAGGCTAATTGACACCAGCATTCTTTCCCAAAGGTCCAGACAGAGTAGTGGCTCGATTCCTCTGTCCCTTCTCCTTTTCAGGATCCTGGATCCATTGCCTCTATCTAAGCCTGCCCTCAGGAAGGGCCATAGAGGAGCTGGTTAGAATTTGGATGCCTTCTCACTGGTTGTAAGACAGAGTTCGGGTTCCCTCTGGTCCCAGACTAAGTTTGTAGCCCCTTCTCTTATCCTATGCAGTTTTCCTTTGTTCACTGAACCTGTTTGGCTTGTTCACAATCCTTTGAATATTCAATTTTGTCTGAAATATCTTTCTCTAGCTGACAATTTTCTTATTCTTGAAGGGAAACCTTCCTGCGAAGCCATCCCTGATTTCTCAATCAGGCAAAATGCTTGGCATATAGTAAGCACTCAGTAGATGATAGTTGATATTATTGTTAGGCAATTAGTCTTTCCCACCTCTGGATTCCCATAGCCCTTTGTCTATGTCTGTTAGAGCTCCTGGGTTCCATTGTTATTGTTTGTGTATCTCACTAGTCTGTTTTGTACATCTGGCATCCATCACAGTACCTGGCACAAGATTTGTTAAATGAATCAGGTTCCAACTCAGGTCCCTGGAAGAGTCATTGAGTATCCCATTAAGAAGATGAGTTATAACTACAGGGAAGGGTGGAGGCTAGGGAGAGAGCTTCTAGCCTAGAGGGCCTGCATCTACTCCACCCTGGGCAATTGCTGCTATGCAGAAATATTTAGATTAAGAAAAAAAAGAAAAAAACCCTGTAAACCCGAATTTTGATGTGTACTCTATGAATTTTTAAATCTTGGCAACTAATATGATTTCTCAAAACCACTGTGTGGGCCAAGTGAAACATGTTTGAGGGCTGCAGGTTTCCACGGTTTAGAGACTGGAGGAGGCAAATGAGCGTTGACTGGTCCCCAGATGATGCACCATTTCCCTCAGAGCAGGATGGCCCCTGCAGGTCTTTGTGCCAACATCGGGAATAGGAGTGCTTCCCTTTCCACTCCCCAGAGCACACCACAATCTTCCATTTCCAGTGTCTTCCTGGGTTTTCACACTACTGACAAGCTGCCTGCCACAGAATTTCCTGCCTGTGTTAAGGATTGGCCATCAATGCAGTTCAAAATTTGGCTTGGAATCCTTGAATGGGCATGTCTGTCTGAGTCTGGACAGCACCACCTCTGAGTAGGAAGTGAAGACAGGGGGACCCTGATTAGAAAGGAAGGGTCGTCCGCATCTTCAGATGGGGAAAGAGGACATGATTGGTAATCAGGGGACTTAGATTTCAGTTCTGATAGTTCTTGGAATTGTCTGAGTGGTTGTAAGCCCTTTATTTGTGTTTTTCATAGTTATACTTCAAACAACCTTGCAAGGCAGGTATTTTTATCTTTATTCCATTGATAAGGATACAGAGCTCAGAGAGAAAATTCAACCAATATCTCACAAGTAGAAAGTACAAGGCTGAGAACTGAACCTTGTCTATATGCCTCCAAACTCTTTGATCTTGTTTACTTTTTTATGATGTCCCTGACAGCACAAGTGGGGTTTAGCCTGGGAGGAGAGATGGAGAAAGGTGTCTCCCTCACTTTTTTCTCCTATCTGCAAGGGTCAGGTAACTCTGCAGGGAGGGGGCAATTCCTCTGCCCCTGGTTATCTTAATTCATAGTCCCAGCAGCTCTAACAGGAGAGAAAGAGAGGGACAGGTTTCTGATAATAAATAAGCTCAAGTTTTATGAAAACCACAGTTAATGATGTAGAAAGGTTGCCATGAAGAGAATGTTCAAGAAAGCACCTCGCTTATGAGAAAGCTTGTCAACTCCAGGAGTGTCTTAGGACAGGAGGCCAGGAAGGGAGAGGCTAGGAAACATTTCTCTCTGCAGGATTTTAAACAGAATAGTTTACCCTTGGCAAGGCTCAGGTGTGGTTGTTTCTAGAGTCAGAGGATAGACTTGATTATCTCAAAATCCTTAGAAATCACCTAATTTAGCCATAATTTTAAAAACCACATTTGAAAAATGAGGACCAGAGAAGTAAAGGAACCACACAAATTTGCAAGCAGGTTGATTGCAGAGCTGAGCCCTGAAGCCTCATCTTAGAAACTTGTTTTCTGCCATAATACCCTCTCCCTATAAATCTTCTGAACAGATACAAATGACCAGTGATTGCAACAGACTGCTTCTTGCTGCAGCCAAGCAAACATGAGATGTGTGATGACCACAAATGGTCAGCCCTGCTGGGGAGCATGCCTAATAAGAAGACTCACCCAAAATAAACAAAATACTACAGGATTTGGGATTCCTAAATGTCACCGCAAGGCAAATTCCAACTTCTTGTAACTTTATGAGATGTCATAATTAAAAATAAATATGCAAGCCTGGGAACCCACCCCTAGGTAAAGATTTCACAGTCTCTCGTGCTGTGACAGGCCATTAGTTAGGGTAATTAGACTATGCATGCATCTCTCCTTGCATTGCCTTCTCACTGCGGGCAGGGTGGTGGTTGGCAGTGGCTCTGGGGACGCTAAGCCCTGAGATGTGCTCATGCTGGGAGGGGAGGGTGGGGCGCCCCCTGGCACTAATGAGAGAGGGTCCGTGGACTGTCTCCAAGTGCTTCAGGCTGCAGTCAGCAAGGCTCATTAGTTAGCCCTGACAGGTGATGAGTCAACCTTCCAACTTGAATGAGGCTCATTATTCACAACGAGGTGCCACAGTGCCAGTTGGCATGGCTGAAAATAAATATATCTGAGTGTTGTCAGCAATGTCATCTCAACTCCTACTCTGAAAAATTTCAGATGCGTCCCAGCTCCCTGTTGTTGGTGAGCACTGTGTAGCATGAAGTAGAAGGCTTGGCTCAGCTCTTTGAGAAAAGAAGTAGAGGTGGTGGTGTCCACATTCTGTGGGCGGAGAGGTCTGGAAACATTGTATAAAGGAAAGCACTCAGCAGAGTGCCCGCCCAGCCCAGCCATGCAGAGAAGAGCCGCCGTTTACTCTGAAACAATAACCTCAGGTCTCTGTAGCTTAGATGGGCTTGAGTTTGAATCGGGGTTCTGTCACCGTATGGATTTGGACAACTTACTCGAACTTCACTTTCCTCATCTGCAAATGAGCAGAGTAGTAATATCTTACTATCCACCTTGAAGGACTGTTGAGAACATCAAAGACCATGAGGTGCCCAGTACGGTGTCTGTAAATCACAGAGCATCAAATACCGATGATTGCTCATCTAAATACTACTCAGATATAATCAGATTTCCCTTTCATAATCTAGATAACACTGTTTGCCTCACCCTTCCTTCTGTCCCACCTTGAATGTTTCCTCAAGTTAAGTCTGTGTACCTCTGCGTGTATGTAAAAGAAGAATACATATAGATAATACCTGCTGAGTACTTAGCACGTACCACATTCTATTCTAACACTTTATAATGCAAACTTGTCTGATCTTGACAACCACCCTATGGGGTTTTAAAGATGACACAACTGAGCCACAGAGGAGGGTAATGATCTCCCCGATCATGTCACATGTCCAGTGAGTGGCTGTACTAGGATTTATACCCAGGCAGCTCTCCCCAGGAGCTATTCCCCTTTATGCCTCTACCTCTTACAAGACCCAGATACCTTTCCTTTTCTCTCCCTCAATTCACTGCAGGGAATTTCATGGACAGGTATCTTGTAACCATAAATGTAACCTCTTGAATAGACCTTATGAAATAGTTGATGGACTTCTGTGCTTTTAGATTTGTATGCTGGCTCCATTTTGTGGATGGGACAACTGAGGACCGGAGAGAAAGGCTCCTGGACCTTGGTTTAGCCCCAGTTGCTCAATCTCAGTGCTGTTTCTGTGATGCTGAGCACTTGAAACTCCCTTTCCCAAGCAGTTTAGTCCATTTTTTCCAGCTTATGTGTCTTGGGCTTGAATCAGCTCCCTGAATATCTGTGTGATCAAACTACTCCTTAATTTATTTTTACTTGGAGGTGTTTTAAAAATGATTCTGCTTCTAGGCAGCTAAAACTGAAAAACAAAGTATCCCACATATAGTCATATAATTAATTCCCTTCCTCTAATTGGAATTAAATTAGATATAAAAAAATTGGTTTTTTACTAATAAAACACAAGTAGTGCAATCATGATAAAGTAGTTAGAACTGCTGTCATTTCAGCTAAGGATCCCTGCTTGTTGCTCTCCTGAACTGGGGTGTGACAATCAATAAAGGATCTGTTACCGAACACAAGTTCATGTGCCCAACCCACAGTGAGGCCAAACAGTACCAAAACATCGGAGTTTGGAGTAGAGAAAGGTTTATTGCAGGGTCATTCAAGGAGAATGGGTGGCTCACACTCAGAAAAACCCCTGAACTCCTCGAAGGTTTTCAGCGAAGCATTTTTAACGGTCAGGTGAGGGAAGGGCATCCCAGGATATGTGATCAGCTCATGCTCAGTTGTCTGGTTGATGGTGATCAATCCTTAGATGCCAGAAGATCTGGGGGCTATGTGCTCATGATCATCAAGTAGTTCATTTCTTCCATTTGGTGGTGGTTTTTAGCATCTAAAAACTCAGGAAATATGCATAAAATACTATTACCTATGTACTTCAGAGAGGAGCTACAGCAGAGGATATGGAGGAGGGGTCTGTCCCGGGAAGGCCCCGTAGGGTCCTGCTTGTTACAGATCCATGTTGAATAGGCTAGTAGTGACAGTCCTGAAGTCTGTCTTATACATTGTGTTGATGGGTCCTCTGAGAAAATTCATTTACTGGAGACACATCTGGGAGCCAAGTAGTTTCATCCCACACTGTTGATACCATCCTGAACTCTCTCACTCACTCTTTTGAGAGGTCACTTATTTCTTCCAAATTGCTGCAGCTGGCAGGGACACTGCCATAAGCAGTCACACGATTTGGGGGCCACAAAATTCAAGGAAATATTTTAATTTGCTTTGAAAATTAACATGTGATAAATCACAAACTTACTCAAAACCTTTGTCCAATCCAACTTGGAGTACTGTCCATCTGGAGCTTTTTACTTAGTGTTTCTTTCTTATTAGACCAATATTTTCTGAGATTTATCTCCAACCTCAGAGCTAGAGCACCAAACATGACAAACATGTTCCTAGAAAACCATATATCTAAGATATTCTGCAATATACAGTTCCAAATATATATGTAATTACTTAGTGGAACTTCTTAATTTGAATGATGGTGGTTTCTAGCAGGATTATCCAGCCCCCTTTTTTTTGAAATATTGCCTTTTGAAAATCTACTTCATCTCACCTTGCTGGTAAGAAGAAGGTAAAACTGTGGGCCTCACATGCAGACAGTCTAGGGTATGGTGTCCTAGAGAGAAGGCAGGAGTTCAAGTTCCTCTGTGCTGTAAACCAGCTGCATAACCTTAAACAAGAATTCGGTTTTCTGAGTTTCAGTATACTACTCTGTAAAAAGAAATTGGGATAATAACACAGACTCACAGTGGTCACCATGAGTATGAAATGAAACAAAAGAAGAAAGCAGTTTGTAAATTCACAATGCTAACCAAGTGTTCAAAATGTGAGGAAAGCTGAAAAGACTGGATCTTCTCTTGCCTCCAGATGATCTCCCTTCCCTGCTGCCACAGCTCCCTGGCATCCACAACACTGATGCCTTGGGGTTAAGGTGGGAATACTGTGCAGATGTATAATGTATATTTCTGGAAGTGCAGACTCATCAAGGCAAAGATAGCCTTCTAGATGTATTTGTGCCATTGCTTAATAACAATGTTGGTCATGTCACAGATTGTTAAAATGCCCTCTTTCTGGCTTCAAAGGCTCAGAACAATAGGCCAACTAACCCAGATCCCAAAACAGTGTTTAGACCACCTATGCAAGATTTTCAAAGAGAGTGGCACAAAACTCATTCGGGTACCCTTAGCCCATCATTCTTTAGAGGGATCAAGTTAGAGACCAAGGCAATAGAAGAAGTCTGTGTAGAGAGATGGCAGAGAGCTGTGTATTTCACTTCTCTGTCCCTACCCCACCTCTGGGAGTGGAGAAGGGGAGTGATTCTGCTCTGTTTCTTCTTAAGCCATAAAGAGGGTGCCCCAAGGAAAGAACTCAAGTACGTTGAAATAGCCCTGTTAGACCTGGGGGACATAAGGACTGGAGTGAATCTGTGCCTGGATCAGACTGGCAGGTGCAACCCAAGGACCCCCTTTGGATTGTCTCTGAGGAAGCCACAAATTGCCCTCAGAGACGAGTAGTTAGCAGGACATCTGCCATGCCCAGAGTACCATCTCCAGGTTAGGTCTGTGCAGGTGAGAGGTTTCCTGCTCCTTATCTCTCCTCCTCCTGTATCCCTTCCATCCAACCCCCGACTCTACAGGCTCAGAGGCAACCTGAGAGGGAGGCAGAGATAGTGGAGAGCAAGATGCAGAAGGAGAAAAACATCAGCTATCCCCTGCTCCTCTAGTAATTTCCTGGGTGAAGCAGGCTGGAGCCAGAGAAGGGGAAAAGTTTTAAACTGGGTAAGAATACGGAGTTATATGATTGTGACTTAGGAATAGATATTTAAATTGTTAAAATCACTCTTCTTGTGTATGACAGTGACTTGAAGACTAATTTCCTGACAATGGTGAGAAAAGCTGTATGATTTGTGTTTTTCTTTTCTCTTTATGAAATGTTTTACTTAAAAACATTTTTAATGTTTCTTGTTTAATTGCAGTATCAGGGAGAACGTTCTAAATGATATTGATTCTTCGGTAAACGTTGATACTTACTTTGTGAGGTTTCATTTATGAGTCTGTGTTCCCTTCAAATGACCTGTATGAGCAGCCTTGGATGTTTGAATTTGACTTACCCTGGTCCTATTCAAAAGTAGATATTATGGAATCACAGAATCAGTATTCTAAAGTCGAATATGCTTTGAGCAGAAAAAAACAATTACCAATATGTAGCCTTTTTTTTTGAAATTGATTCATGTCTTTTTGAAAAATAAAAACATATTATTTATTTAAAGTACAGGGTCCTCTCTCTATATATCCATCAGGTTAAATCTGTTAATTATATTGTTCAAATTTATTCATTCTTACAATTTTCTTGTCTGCTTGTTCTTTCTAAAATAGTGTGTTGTAGATTTATTAATTTCTTTTTGTAATTAGGTTAATTTTTACTTTATGTATTTTAAGGTTAAGTTGATAGGTACATACACATATATATTTGTTACATCATGTTTATTATTGTATAGTATCCCTCTTAGATTAAATTATATTTTGTGAATTAAAGTTGTTAATTTTGTTAATTCTATTGAATTCTACTTTAATACTCTACTTTTTTTTTTTTTAAACTTTGGGTTTATTTATTTATTTATTTATTTATTTATGGCTGTGTTGGGTCTTCGTTTCTGTGTGAGGGCTTTCTCTAGTTGTGGCAAGTGAGGGCCACTCTTCATCGCGGTGCGCAGGCCTCTCATTATCGCGGCCTCTCTTGTTGCGGAGCACAGGCTCCAGACGCGCAGGCTTAGTAATTGTGGCTCACAGGCCTAGTTGCTCCGCGGCATGTGGGATCTTCCCAGACCAGGGCTCGAACCCGTGTCCCCTGCATTGGCAGGCAGATTCTCAACCACTGCGCCACCAGGGAAGCCCTAATACTCTACTTTTTAAATTCTATTTTTCCTCATCACCACACCAAATATTTTTGGTTAGTTTTGTTTGTTTGTTTGTTTGTTTTTACCAACACATTGTTTTCAACCTTTCTGTGTAAAATTTTCTTTAGTAGATTCTTTTGTAAACAGTAAAGAAATTTATTTTGATTTTGTATCTAATACAGAAACCTCTGTCTTACAGCAGACTTCAGAACAAGGACAATCATCAAGGGATTAAGAGGGGCATTACATAATGACAAAAGGGTAAATTTTCCAAGGAGACATAATAATCCTTAATGCATATGCACTAATAAAACATCAACATGCCTGAGGTAAAAACTAAGAAAACTGCAAAGATAAATAGACAAATGTATAGTTGGAGACATCAATACCCTTCTGTCAGTAAATGACAGATACAGAAGTCATAAAATCAATAAGGATATAGTTGAAATAAATAGCATCATCAATCAACTGGATCTAGTTGACATTTATAGATTACTAAATTCAACAACAGCAGAATACTCCTCCTTCTTAAATTCACATGGAACATTCACCAAGACAGACCAAAATTTGAGCCATAAAAATACACCTTAACAAACTTAAAAGAATAGAAATCACAAAGTATGCTCTCAGATCACAGTGAAATTAAATTAGAAATCAATAACAGAAAGCTGGCAAAATCCAAAATACTAGAGATTAAACAACACACATCTAAATAATACATGGGTCAAAGAAATAAGTCTCAGAGAAATTTAAAAAATATTTTGAATTAAATGAAAATACAACTTTTCAAAATTTACAGGATGCAGCAAAAACAGTACTTAGAGGGAAACTTATAGCATTGAATATATATGTTAGAAAAGAAGAAAGACCTAAAAGCAATAACCTAAGCTTCCATTTTAGGAAACTAGAAAAAGAAGAAATTAAATGCAAAGTATGCAGAAGAAAAGAAATAATAAAAATCAGAGCAGAAACCAATAAAATGGAAAACAAGAACATAATAAAGTCAATAAACCAAAGCTATTTCTTTGAAAAAGATCAATAAAATTGATAAACTTCTAGCCAGACTAACTAAGAAAAGAGAAGACACAAATCACTAATATCAGAAATGAAATAGGGGCCATTATTATTGATCCCATGGACATTAAAATGATAGTAAAAGGGAAATTATGAACAACTCTTTGTCCACAAATTTGATAACTTAGATGAAATGCACCAATTACATGAAAGAATCTCCGTGTTTTAATGGTTGTGTTTTTATTTCCTCTCTCTTTGTGTTCTCTGTTTATCAAAACTTTTCTTTTTCTTTTCTTTTTTTCTTTTTTATCTTCTATGGAACTGATCTAACGTTTTTCTTTTAAAACCACCCTCCCCAAATTTGGAGGCTACACATTTCATTTCCAGTGTTCAAATGGTTTACCCTTAAGGAGACTGCCAGAGACTGCTAGTTATTCCTTATTATTCATTTCCCCCTTCTTTTTTAGTAATAAAAAGGCTGATTTTAGTTGAGATGTGGCTGCCTGGAATAAAGACCACACTTTACTGCTTTCCTTGCAGCTACGTGTGGCTACAAGTGACCACGCTATTTCGTATCCTGGAGGTCATGATGACCATAACAATAGCAGTTTGGGTGGAGTGATGGAGGTGAAAGCCTGATTTGTGTGAGGTTCAGAGAAATTGAGAGATGAACAATTAGAGTAGAAAGTAAAAACAACTCTTTTCAGGAAGGTTTTTTTTTTAAAGTAATTTATTGAGGTGAAATTTATATAAAATTAACCATTTTAGAGAGAACAATTCAATGGCACTTCGTACAGTCACAATATTGTGCAAACACCATCTCTAGCTATTTCCAAAAATATTTCCATCACCTCAGAATAAAACCCCACCCCCATTAAGTGGTTGTTCCCTATTCTCCACTCTCCCTGATCCCTGGAGCAAACACCAACCTACTTATATCTCTATGGATTTATCTCTTCTGGATATTTCATATAAATGAAATTGGATGATTTGTTTGTTTGTTTGTAAAGAGAATACGGAAATGAGGCAATAGCAGAGAAGGATATGGGACCACATAACTAAAAGTCAAGTCTCTTGCCCTTTGCATTCTCTGAAGTTGAAATCTCTGCACTTCTTATAGTGGTTTGACTCTATCTCCTGTGGCCACTTTAAGTGCCATCTCTGCAGCTTTCTATTTAAACAGTTCCAGCCCTCTCCCAGTGACTACTTCCAAGGGGGATGGGATGAGGGGTAAAGGGAAGGGGTCTCTGTTCTTTCTGGTTCCCAGCAGTCCTCATTTAGGCTGTAGTTGAGATTATACTTGCAGTGTCTTCAAAGGCATTTTAACTGCCCTGATTGTCCAGAAATGGATGAGGACAGACCAGTGGAGAGGTGAAAGCTTCAAAGCTTTAACTCACTTCTCCTGTCTCAATGACAAAGTGGGAGAGCAATCAGGATGGGCTCATGGGGGATATTGTGCATCCTCAGCTGGAGGGACTGAGATCTTCCAAGTCCATGCATGGATTTGGTTCTTCACTGAAAAGCAGTGCTTATGTTAATTACAGCCACTATTTATTGGCACATTTTCCAGCCAGTGATATGCTGAGTGCTCTTCATGCTTATTCTCATATAGCCTCACCAACCATTTAGTGAGGTAGGTGCTATTTGCTAGTATTCCCATTTTATAGGTGAGCAGTCATTTCACAGCAGGAAAGTAACTAGCTCAAGATAATACAGCTGGAATAGATGGGGATTTAAGGCCTGGTTTAACCACTACCCGATGTTGCCAGAATTCTAGCTGAACTTAAAAAGCATCTAAGAGATGATGGCAGAGCAGTGGTGCCAGGAGAGCTTGCAAGAGAACTCTGAAAAGTCTTTCTGAGGATGCCACTCATATTCTGTATTCTCCTATTCAAATCAGCTTGACTGACCCAATGCTTCCTTATATTTTATGAATTTTACTTTGCAGTTAGAAATTGGTTGGATGTTACCTTTGGCACAGAGCCAGTATTTTTTTTCATTTTTCTCACGTTTGCATTCAGCTCTTTGAGGATTGCATTCTGTCCCTGTTTGCTCCCAAGATCTACTTTGACTGCCATGACCCATCCATTGCTATTGACTTACTCTTTCCTCACTTGAAATTTCATCAGCCTCATTTCTCACTTCCCACCCTTGGGATGAATGTTCAAGTGCAGCTTTTCACACCCTCATTCACACTTGCTCTCTCGCCTCCTACTTCTGAAGGCTGGTGAGCACAGCTCAGATGTCAGTTATGAGCTCAGGAGACCCTCTCCCGCTTGGGCCCCTCAGCCTGAGGCTGTGCTCTGCAGCCTGTGGTGCATCTGGCCACAGGGCTATACCTTCCTGACGGAAATTTCGAAGGAGGCTGGGCATACAATGGCAATACTTACCTTTTATGGGCATTAGAGACAAACTCAGGAATTTCAAGCAGTATTTGTTTAGTCTGTGGTATTGGTGGTGAAGGAGGTTTTGTCCTGTTTTGGCAAACTTGGAGGCAGGGAAAAAACAGATGGAAGACTCTCAAACACAAAGAAATGTGTCACAAAGAACAGGAGAAGAACACTAGGAGATGATTTAAAAACTTGTTTCTATAACATATATGGTTATATGAGATATTATCATTGGAAGAAGCTGGGAGAAGACTATATGGTACTATTCCTGAAACTTTTTGTGAGTCAAACTATTTCAGTATAGAAAGTAATAATAATTTAAAACATTTTAAAAACCTGTGTTTACTTTTGTAGCTATATCCATATCCCTATCTATACCAATTTTACTACAGATCTTACTATTGATTTACAATTGGGGACTGGGAGGAGCCAACCTGGTTATGTCACTAAATACTCTGTGGCTTTGAATTGTTCACATGTCACGTTCTCTATGTTTAAAAAAATATATGTTAAACAGCTCTTTGAGATATAATTCACATGCCATGTAATTCATTCATTTTAAGTGTACTATTCAATGGTATAACCATATTCGCAAGAGTTGTATGAATATCACCCCCAAGAGAAATCCTGACCCATCAGCATTCACTCCCTTTTCTTCCCCACACACCTTCCCCAAGTCCTAAACAACTACCAATCTTTCCGTCCCTATAGATTTGCCTATCCTAGATATCTCATATAAATGGAATCATATAATAAGTGATCTTTTGTGAGTGGCTTCTTTCACTTAGCATACTGTTTTCAAGGTTCATCCATGTTGCAGTATGTGTCAGTATTTCATTCCTTTTTATTGCTGAATAATATTCCATTGTATGTATGTATCTCATTTTTTTTAAAACATCTTTATTGGAATATAATTGCTTTACAATGGTGTGTTAGTTTCTGCTTTAAAACAAACTGAATCAGCTATACATATACATATATCCCCATATCTCTTCCCTCTTGCATCTCCCTCCTTCCCACCCTCCCTATCCCACCCCTCTAGGTGGTCACAAAGCACCGAGCTTATCTCCCTGGGCTATGCAGCTGCTTCCCACTAGCTATCTATTTTATGTTTGGTAGTGTATATATGTCCATGCCACTCTCTCACTTTGTCCCAGCTTACCCTTCCCTCTCCCCATGTCCTAAAGTCCATTCTCTAGTAGGTCTGCATCTTTATTCCCGTCTTGCCCCTAGGTTCTTCATGACGATATATATATATATTTTTTTTAGATACCATATATATGTGTTAGCATATGGTATTTTTTTTCTCTTTCTGACTTACTTCACTCTGTATGACAGACTCTAGGTCCATCCACCTCACTACAAATAACTCAATTTTGTTTCTTTTTATGGCTGAGTAATATTTCATTGTATATATGTGCCACATCTTCTTTATCCATTCATCTGTCGATGGACACTTAGGTTGCTTCCATGTCCTGGTTATTGTAAATAGAACTGCAATGAACATTGTGGTACATGACTCTTTTTGCATTATGGTTTTCTCAGGGTATATGCCCAGTACTGGGATTGCTGGGTCGTATGGTAGTTCTATTTTTAGTTTTTTAAATAAGCACCACACTGTTCTCCATAGTGGCTGTATCAGTTTACATTCCCACCAACAGTGCAAGAGGATTCCCTTTTCTCCACACCCTCTCCAGCATTTATTGTTTGTAGATTTTTTGATGATGGTCATTCTGACCAGTGGGAGGTGATATCTCATTGTAGTTTTGATTTGCATTTCTCTAATGATTAATGATGTTGAGCATTGTTTCATGTGTTTGTTGGCAATCTGTATATCTTCTTTGGAGAAATGTCTATTTAGGTCTTCTGCCCATTTTTGGATTGGGTTGTTTGTTTTTTTGATATTGAGCTGCATGAGCTGCTTGTAAACTTTGGAGATTAATCCTTTGTCAGTTGCTTCATTTGCAAATATTTTCTCCCATTCTGAGGGTTGTCTTTTTGTCTTGTTTATGGTTTCCTTTGCTGTGCAAAAGCTTTTAAGTTTCATTAGGTCCCATTTGTTTATTTTTGTTTTTATTTCCATTTCTCTAGGAGGTGGGTCAAAAAGGATCTTGCTGTGATGTATGTCATAAAGTGTTCTGCCTATGTTTTCCTCTAAGAGTTTTATAGTGTCTGGCCTTACATTTATGTCTTTAATCCATTTGGAGTTTATTTTTGTGTATGGTGTTAGGGAGTGTTCTAATTTCATTCTTTTACATGTAGCTGTCCAGTTTTCCCAGGATCACTTATTGAAGAGGCTGTCTTTTCTCCATTGTATATTCTTGCCTCCTTTATCAAAGATAAGGTGACCATATGCGCATGGGTTTATCTCTGGGCTTTCTACCCTGTTCCATTGATCTATATTTCTGTTTTTGTGCCAGTACCATACTGTTTTGATTACTGTAGCTTTGTAGTATAGTTTGAAGTCAGGGAGCCTGAATCCTCCAGCCCCATTTTTCTTTCTCAATATTGCTTTGGCTATTCGGAGTCTTTTGTGTTTCCATGCAAATTGTGAAATTTTTTGTCCTAGTTCTGTGAAAAATACCAGTGGTAGTTTGATAGGTATTGCATTGAATCTGTAGATTGCTTTGGGTGGTATAGTCATTTGCACAATGTTGATTCTTCAAATCCAAGAATATGATATATCTCTCCATCTGTTTGTATCATCTTTAATTTCTTTCATCAGTGTCTTATAATTTTCTGCATACAGGTCTTTTGTCTCCTTAGGTAGGTTTATTCTTAGGTATTTTATTCTTTTTGTTGCAATGGTAAATGGGAGTGTTTTCTTAATTTCACTTTCAGATTTTTCATCATTAGTGTATAGGAATGCAAGAGATTTCTGTGCATTAATTTTGTATCCTGCTACTTTACCAAATTCATTGATTAGCTCTAGTAGTTTTCTGGTAGCATCTTTAAGATTCTCTATGTATAGTATCATGTCATCTGTAAACAGTGACAGCTTTACTTCTTCTTTTCCAATTTGGATTCCTTTTATTTCTTTTTCTTCTCTGATTGTTGTGGTGAAAAGTTCCAAAACTATGTTGGATAAAACTGGTGAGAGTGGGCAACCTTGAGTTGTTCCTGATCTTAGTGGAAATGGTTTCAGGTTTTCACCACTGAGGATGATGTTGGCTGTGGGTTTGTCATATATGACCTTTATTATGTTGAGGTAAGTTCCCTCTATGCCTACTTTCTGCAGGGCTTTTATCATAAATGGGTGTTGAATTTTGTCAAAAGCTTTCTCTGCATCTATTGAGATGATCATATGGTTTTTCTCCTTCAATTTGTTAATATGGTGTATCACATTGATTGATTTGCGCATGTTGAAGAATCCTTGCATTCCTGGGATAAACCCCACTTGATCATGGTGTATGATCCTTTTAATGTGCTGTTGGATTCTGTTTGCTAGTATTTTGTTGAGGATTTTTGCGTCTATGTTCATCAGTGATATTGGCCTGTAGTTTTCTTTCTTTGTGACATCTTTGTCTGCATTTGTTATCAGGGTGATGGTGGCCTTGTAGAATGAGTTTGGGAGTGTTCCTCCCTCTGCTATATTTTGGAAGAGTTTGAGAAGGATAGGTGTTAAGTCTTCTCTAAATGTTTGGTAGAATTCACCTGTGAAGCTATTTGGTCCTGGGCTTTTGTTTGTTGGAAGATTTTTAATCACAGTTTCAATTTCAGTGCTTGTGATTGTTCTGTTCATATTTTCTATTTTTTCCTGGTTCAGTCTCGGAAGGTTGTGCATTTCTAAGAATTTGTCCATTTCTTCCAGGTTGTCCATTTTATTGGCATATAGTTGCTTGTAGTAATCTCTCATGATCCTTCGTATTTCTGCAGTGTCAGTTGTTACTTCTCCTTTTTCATTTCTAATTCTATTGATTTGAGTCTTCTCCGTTTTTTTCTTGATGAGTCTGGGCTAATGGTTTATCAATTTTGTCTATCTTCTCAAAGAACCATATTTTAGTTTTATTGATCTTTGCTATCGTTTCCTTCATTTCTTTTTCATTTATTTCTGATCTGATCTTTATGATTTCTTTCCTTCTGCTAACTTTGTGGTTTTTTTGTTCTTCTTTCTCTAATTTGAATGTATCTCATTTATTTATCCATTCATTAGGTGATAGGCATTTGGATTGTTTCCACTTTTTGGCTATTATGAAAAATGCTTCTATGAATATTCTTGCACATATTTTTGTGTGGCATATGTTCTCATTTCTCTTGGGTAAATAGCTAAGGGTAGAATTATTGGATCATATGGTAACTCTATGTTTAACATTTTGAGGAGCTACCAAACTGTTTTCTAAAGTGGCTGCAGCATTTGATATTTCCACCAGCAGTATATGAGAGTACCAATTCTTCCACATCCTCACTGATATTTGTGATTATTTGCCTTTTTGATTATAGCCATCCTAGTGGGTTTGAAATGGTATTGCACTATGGCTATTATTTGAATTTCCCATGATCACTAATGACACTGAGCATATTTTCATGTGCTTATTGGCCATTTGGCTCTCTTCATTGGAATAAGTCTGGTCAGACCTTTTGTCCATTTTTAAATTGGGTTAGTTATCTTTTTATCATTGAATTGCAAGACTTCTTGGTATGTTCTGGATAGAATTCCTTTATCAGATATATGATTTACATGTATTTTCTCTCATTCTGTGGGTTGTCTTTTCACTCTCTTGGTGGTGTTATTTGCAGACACATCTCCTGAAGTCTCAGTATGTTCATGGGTATATATAAAAAAATGAGGATTAAGATTTTTTAAAGGTATTATGTGTAGAAGCTGAAACGTTTCAGTTGAGACTTGCCTGAATTTGTCTGTCTTGCTGAAGATTAGACCCAATACTTCCTAGAGAAGCCTATTCCTTTGGTTTGGCAGGGTCAATTTAATAGGTCCTTGAGCTGCACAGGTATAAACCAAATCCTGACTCACTGCACTAACTTGACAGTCTTCTTAATGCTGAGGCTTTAAACAGAGAAGCTGGGTTCTTTTAGTTAATGTAAGCTCCTGTGTTTTAGTCAAAGCAATGTCTTTGCAGATTTGCTTTTGTTTATTTGGTAGTGGGGTGGGTGGGGAAAAATGTTTCCTGGCCTGTGCCTGTACTGTGGTTCTTTCTGACAGAGATGGATGGTGTTTGTGTATTTTTCTTAGAGTTGAGCATGAGAGATGCACACAGAGAAAAGAAGCCATAGGGGCTGTTTTCACAGGAGGCCTTCTGCTCTTCTGGGCTCATCCAGTGTGGTTCTGGGATCCAGGTGCCAGTACAGCACTGAATTGGACAGAGAAAGATTCTCTCCTCTCTGTAGCCTGGGAAATGGTGGCATTGAAGGCACTGGGGTGGCATCCTTGGAACATACATTGGTGTTTCCACAAAGGCACATTCAGTATTAGCCATAGTAACATTTCTTCACCAGCTTTGAGATCAGCAGCCCAAGAGGAGATAGAGAGGTGAGAAAGGGAGAGAGCAGAGCAGACCGCATGTGTTGACTGAAGATACAAAGTTGTGATGCATCCCAGGAACAACTGGGGTTTCCTTGGAGGGGGAGGAGTTTGAAGTATAACAGTCAGCTGAGCCATTGTAACTTGTGCCTTATGTACTCATGTGACTGCAGTCATACCCTCAGGTCACCTTTATAACAAGGGAGTTGGGTCAGGAGTCACTGACTGACAGCTGGGGCCAAATAGGGTCACTCTGTGGACATAGTTGGTTTAATCAACACAACTTTTAATTAGATTTGAATTTAAATGCTATAAGGCACACTCATTCTCTCTTTATTTTGCCACAGACCCTACCACTCCCTATTGTTTCATACCAACTGATTCACATATTCATGTTACCTATCTAAACCCTGTGGATATTTGAGTTACTGAGCTCTTCATTATAGTCTCTCAAATGACTTTCTATTTCTGACATTCTGTGATTCAGAATGATCTTGATAAGAGAGCTTTGAGTATCCTTACCCAGCTTGTGGACCTACAAACTCAACCAGCAGTCCCCTGTATTAGGGTGGGGATACTTACGGTGGCTGATGGTCAACTGTGATCATGGGAGGTAATTGCTGCTTTACCACTTTTTCCTGCCATTTTAATGATGAACTAATGGACCAAGAAGTGAGACACTGCCCAGAGAAAGCTGGTATACGTATCCTTTAGAAGACTGGTATACCAAGCAAGGATCAGCCCACTCCCTAACATCCAAACCTACCTCTAGGACAGGTTCCAGAACAAGTTTTTAATTTACACCATAGTTTTGAATCCATGTCAGTTTCTCTGTTTCAGAAGTTTCTCTTTGCCAGCCTCTCATCTCTAACAAATGTGTCCTTGGTGATTGATTGCATTTCAAATATCAGTGAGTAGGTGGCAAAAGCATCTTTGGGTCAGAGATGCTTTCCAAGTCTCTTGGAATTTCACCACACAGGAACTGTTTATTCTGTTTATCCAAAGACCGACGCCGAGAATTAAGAGGACATCACTTAATAAGAAAATAACTTCTTCTTGCAGTGTTATGTCTACCCCTCTAATGACAATATTATCAAATTATGGGTGGAATTCTATACATTTTGAAATCATCTTCATGCAATCATCTCTTATGATTCGAACTCCTAAGAGATCATAGGGCAAACAGTATCATTCTGATTTTACAGAAGGAAGCTGAAGCACAGAAAAATTAAGAGCCTACTCAAAGACACTAATTGAGTTGTTGAAATATAAAACTTCATGGGTTCTCACACATAATACACTCAAATAAAATTATTTTGGAAAATTGAGTTTACCTTAAACTCTAACTCATAAACAATATTTATATAAGACTCTTAATTCCTAGTTTTGTGCTTTTCCCCCTTCTATTTGTCCTCTTGATTTGGATGTCTGCAGACTGGGGCAGCAATTATGATAAGCAGAAAGCTGAACTAAGATACCCAAGCACAGTTCCTGTGCCATCTTATGATAAATTACTGAAGGGATGTCCTCAGAGGAGAGGTTAAGTGTAGTGGTGTTGAGAACTGCTGGCACATAAAAAGTGTAATAAAATCAGTGTAGCACAGAAGGAGAAGACGGTCTACCATGAACTTGATCTAATAGAATCAAATCAAATAATATCCAAAGTTACACAAGCAGGATATAAGAACTGCAATCTCTGATCAAGATATTCCTGTGCAGATAAAACCTAGCCAAAGGTGCTGGTCATGGTTTGCATTAGCAATGCTACACTCCTAGGACAGAAGGGATTTAAAGAGTGCATCAGCTGAAAGCGTGTGAAGTTCAAAGCCAAGAGTAAGAAAACAATTAGAAACAGACATCTTCTGCTTTACACAGCTTGACCAAAGAAAAGTGAAGACGGTTTACATAAGCAACAGGGCTCCCCGAATGAAAGAAATATAGCTTTTGAGAAAATCTTCAGGGGAAATGATTTTTCCTAGGAAAGAGAGAATGCAGTATTTGAATAAGCATGGTAGGTAAGCATCTTGGAAGAATCCCAGAACCCCTAAGGATCTGCACACCACAGAGGGGTTTGTCTCTCCTGAGAGAATGGGCATGAGGAAGTTGGTTTGTATCTTGAGCTTGTGGTGCTGTTGTGAAGCTCAGTTGTTAACTTTAAATAGGCCTCTAACCAACATTGAGAACTTTGATTCTGTGGCAATATTGACTGTTTACAATCATGAGACAGTGAATTCTAAGAAATTGTGCAATAATAGTCACTATGAACTATAATTAAGGGATAAAGCTCTTATTCAAAAGAAACAAATGGCTGGAAGAACAAACAGGATTCTCATTAGTGACTTTTCTAATTTATTTTCTTCTGCAGCAGCTTATCAGTGGAGAATCACTGTGTTAGGTAAAATGCATCTGAAAGGTGTTATCAGGGCATGTCTTTTTATGGACTCATGTTCTGATTCTTGGTCACTCATTCATATCTAGGTTTCCTCCTGCACTTTTTTTAAAAAAATTAATTAATTAATTAATTTATGGCTGCGTTGGGTCTTCGTTTCTGTGCGAGGGCTCTCTCCAGTTGTGGAGAGCGGGGGCCACTCTTCATCGCGGTGCGTGGGCCTCTCACTATCGCGGTCTCTCTTGTTGCGGAGCACAGGCTCCAGATGCGCAGGCTCAGTAATCGTGGCTCACGGGCCCAGTTGCTCCGTGGCATGTGGGATCTTCCCAGACCAGGGCTCGAACCCGTGTCGCCTGCATTGGCAGGCAGATTCTCAACCACTGCACCACCAGGGAAGCCCGCCTCCTGTACTTTTTAGTGGGCTTTTTGTATTTCATTTAGACATGGTGCGAGGACTGGCAGGACAGGCCTGCCAAAGGTCTGTTTATGTGAGAGGCAGAACTCGCTCTAAGGAAAAAGAGAACTGAGCAGCAAGTGTTTAGCTAAAGGGGGTGCTGGGCAAGTGCAGAAATGGAAGAGAAGTTCTTAATTCAAATGTTTACCACTCAATTATCCAATGACCCAACAACTAAGGATTCACATCTGAGTCCTAGGTTTAGGGAGCTGCAATAAAAAATCAATAACAACCAAAAAAATTGGTTTGCTAGAATCTCTATGGGCTATTGAGAGCCCAAGGTGTCAGCAAAACAGTGCCAGCAGAAACAGAGGACAGTACCCCTGTTGCTGACGTAAGTGTCCCTGAAGTGGTGGGAGTGTGTTGTGGGGAGGAGACAGTAAGCAGACACAGTGGGGATGTTGATGAGAATCAGCTCTCTCCTGGCATCGGCAACAGTCAGAGATGGAGCGCCAGGGCCTTGGGCACAGAGACCAGCCCTGCCCAGTTTGTGGCTGAGGCAGAGGCCCTGACAGTGATGGCATAAGCCATCAGCATAGCTGCTCCTTTATCATTGGCAGCAATGCAAATCATCGTCACTATGCTCCAGGGCAGAAGGGAAAAGTGGGGAAGGGCAGGGGCAGGCATGATCTAGCCAAAGCTTGTGCTTTCCCAGAGCTGTATGGGAAGAATTTCAAGGGCCTCGGCCGTCTTGAAGGTTGACAGTGAGCATATCCTAAGAAACTCTGTTTTATCACTGTAATCTCACTGTAGTCACAGGTAGCTGAGGACTGAGGGAACTCAGATGATACAACAGAGGAAGAGAGAATGAAGAATGGGTGCTTCCCCTTGGCTGAATCTTGCCCCTAAAATGGTTTGATTTTGTTCGGAAGTATTTGTTTCTCAAATCATTTGGCAAGGAGAAGGGATCTCTCTTGGATTCAGGTGGTGAGCAATTCCTTCCTTCTCCTGACTGCAGGAAAGAGACTTTGAAGCGAGAGGGAAGAAAGTCTGGAAGATGTGGATTATGCTGTAATTCCAAACTTTGTTAGCACAGAAGGAAAGAGTCAGCTTTGAGAGTGGAAAAAGAAAAGCAGGCCACTTAGCACATTAGCTTTAGGTTCACAGAAATAGTGGAAAAGAGAAGAAGAGGGTGAATTATGATAGGGGAGAGTATTTGGATCCAGAAGAAAGCAGCCATGACTAGAGGGAAGTCTGGTGGAGAGCCACAGAAACGTTTGGGGAGTAAAGAGAAGACACAGTCAACACATTAGGCAAAGGATATACAATCTTTTTAAATTTCAATCAAGAGGAAAGAGCTTCTTAACCTGGTGAGAGAAGCTAGTTACAATTGCTCCCCCTCCCCAAATAATTGAGGCTTAATATGACAGGATATAGGAGGGATTAGAGGAAGAAGTGCTTATTGGCTTTAATGAGACCTAAGAGTAGGAAGAAAAGGGGGAGTCCTTGTGGGAGCTTTTAGAGAGAAGAGGTCCCATCTTAGTCATCTTTCTGGTCTTGGGGCCTGGCACAATCCCAGCATGTAGTTGGCACTTAACAAAATAGTCATTTCTAAGGTTATACGCTTGGAAATAGAATCAGCAAATGGCGTTTGCATATTTCTTGTTCTTCCTCCTTTTTTTCTGAGTCAGTTTTTAAAAATTTGTTTTTAGTTCCAAGGTATATTTTTCTCATTGCAACATGAACAGATAAACATTTTTTTCTTTTCTTTATCCTCTCCCTTTCTTCTTTGGTCACCATGAGTTCATTTCCTATGTCTGTGGGTTTATTTCTGTTTTGTATATAAGTTCATTTGTATCATATTTTAGATTCCACATTTAAGTGATAACATATGATATTTGTGTTTTTCCGTCTGACTTACTTCACTTAGTATGATAATCTCTAGGTCCATCCATGTTGCTGCAAATGGCATTATTTCATTCTTTTTTATGGCTGAGTAATATTTATATTTATATATATATATCTATATATATATCTATATCTATCTATCTATCTATCTATAGATAGATATATATAGATATATATATCTCACAGCTTCTTTATCCATTCATCTGTTTATAGACACCTAGCTTGCTTCCATGTCCTGGTTATTGCAAATAGCATTGCTATGAACATTAATAATAAATGCTGGAGAGGGTGTGGAGAAAAGAGAACCCTCCTACACTGTTGGTGGGAATGGAAATTGGTGCAGTCACCATGGAAAACAACATGGAAATTCCTCAAAAAACTAAAAATAGAGCTACCATATGATCCAGGAATCCTACTCTTGGGCATGCATCCAGAAAAATGAAAACTCCAAGTCGAAAAGACACAGGCACACCAATATTCACAGCAGCACCATTTACAACAGTCCCTCTTTCTTTTTTCTTTTCAGCATATTTAGTGTCATAGTGTGGAAAATAATTGCAGTTTCTTACATTCTTAGAATATCATATCTTAAATATCTTAGATATCATCATCTTAAATATCATAGAATATTGATATTTACTTTAATTTGTATGAGTTTTTCAGGCACTATTGACTTTTGATTATACTCAGAACAAATTTAGGTCTGTTCTTTGTGAATGCCATAAATGCAAATGCAATAAATTTTAGTCTTTGATAAGATAAAACTAGCCTTGTTCTATTTTTAGGCACATCATAGGTTTTGTCAGCAAAGGGAAGGAACAACTCTTGCTAAAGGATGAAATGCCTGGAAACTTTTTGTTAAGATTCAATGAAAGCCACCTTGGAGGAATAACTTTCTCCTGGGTGGACCATTCTGAAAATGGTATATAGTCACTATTATTTATTCATGTGAAATTAGTATTGAGTTTGGTTATTGGTATTTCCATCTTTAAAAGTGAGTGGCCTGCTGGAGAGGGTGTGGAGAAAAGGGAACCCTCTTGCACTGTTGGCAGGAATGTAAATGGATACAGCCACTATGGAGAACAGTATGGAGGTTCCTTAAAAAACTAAAAATAGAACTACCGTACGACCCAGTAATCCCACTCCTGGGCATTTACCCTGAGAAAACCATAATTCAAAAAGAGTCATGTACCACAATGTTCATTGCGACTCTATTTACAATAGCCAGGACATGGAAGCAACCTAAGTGTCCATCGACAGATGAATGGATAAAGAAGATGTGGCACATATATACAATGGAATGTTACTCAGCCATAAAAAGAAACGAAATGGAGTTATTTGTAGTGAGGTGGATGGACTTAGAGTCTGTCATACAGAGTGAAGTAAGTCAAAAAGAGAAAAAAAATACCATATGCTAACACATATATATGGGATCTAAAAAAAAAAAAAAAAAAATGTCATGAAGAACCTAGGGGCAAAACAGGAATAAAGACACAGACCTGGTAGAGAATGGACTTGAGGATACGGGGAGAGGGAAAGGTAAGCTGGGACAAAGTGAGAGAGTGGCATGGACATATATACACTACCAAACGTAAACTAGATAGCTAGTGGGAAGCAGCCGCATAGCACAGGGAGATAAGCTCAGTGCTTTGTGACCACCTAGAGGAGTGGGATAGGGAGGGTGGGAGGGAGGGAGATGCAAGAGGGAAGAGATATGGGGACATATGTATATGTATAACTGATTCACTTTGTTATAAAGCAGAAACTAACACACCATGGTAAAGCAATTATAGTCCAATAAAGATGTTAAAAAAAAAAAGACCAAAAGAAAAAAAGGAGTTATACAACAGAAACTAACACAACATTGTAAAGCAATTATACTCCAATAAAGATATTAAAAACAAAAAAATCCAAAAAAAACGAAAAAACAGAACAAACAAAAAAAGTGAGTGGCCTGTTGGTCTGTTTTTCATGTGTTCAGTGGGTTTGAATGTTGTTACAATTGTTCCAGACGAGGGTAGCATGCATTTCTCACAGCCTATGTGGGCTTCCTCTATCACGTGGCAATCTGTGCTGTCCACACTGCAGAGAAGGGCTGACATCATTTTATAACCAGTGACAGGAAGAGAATGTGGGCAGGAAGAATGGCCACAAAGAATGCCTGCAGGAACCTGAATATTCCCCTGCTTTCTGTTTTTGCAGGAGAAGTGAGATTCCACTCCATAGAACCCTAAAACAAAGGCCTGTTTTCTGCTCTGCCATTTGCTGACATCTTTCGAGACTACAAGGTCATTATGGCAGAAAACATTCCTGAAAACCCTCTGAAGTACCTCTATCCTGACATTCCCAAAGACAAAGACTTCAGTAAACACTACAGCTCCCAGTCATGCAAAGGTTGGGTTCTTTCTGTTTGCTTTCTTCTTCAAGATTTTGGAAAATAACTTCCCATTGCAGTAAGGTAAATGAAGTTCCTCTTTTTATATTTACTTTGATCCTTATAAGATCTAAGGGGTACGTAAAGGTCAAAGCCTTAGAAATGAAGTGCTGTGTCAGCAGTTTCTGAAAATGTTTGGTGGGGGTTTATCCAGCTCTACTACTACTAGCAGAGTAGTTAGTAATCAGTATTTGTAACCAGACTTCACCATGGCCATGGGAGCCTCTCAGCCACGGTAGTTTCGGTTTTCTCCTTCTTAAAGCAGGAGTGGTACTGACTTCACTTCTATGCCCTGTTATCTCTTTAAGCTGAAGTGATTCAACTGAGCCACATTCCCCATCAGACCTTCTTCCCACGTCTCCAGGTGTATATGCAGTGCTGAGAGTCCCACAGCAATTGAAACTGCAGTATGTTTCCTTTCTTTCCATTGCTGTCAAGGGCATTTCTGGTGAAGCAAAGATGGTGTGTGAATCAAAGGGGGTGAAGATCTGCCTTAGACAGTCATCCCCTTAGATATCTCACAGGATGTTTCAGATGGAAAGAAACTTAGAGGCCATCCAGACAGGGTGGAGATCAGGGAGCGGTTGGTGGGGTATGATAACATTTTGATTCCCAACGCTTCTCTGGTTTTTAAAAAGTATAAGCTGAGGTAGTTCAGCTTCCTAGTTAAATAGGTATTCCAGACTATTAGGACCTCAATGCATAATTTGGGCCATTGAATGAAGCAAATAGTCCTTTTTTTAAAATTGAAGTATACATACAATATTATATTAGTTTCAGGTGAACAACATAGTGGTTCAATATCTATATATATTACAAGTCGATCACCATGATACCTCGAGTAACCATCTGTCCCTATAGAAAGTTACTGCAGTATTACTGACTATATTCCCCTATGCTGTGCATTCTAACCCCATGACTTATTTATAAAATTGAAAATTTGTACCTTTTGATCCCCTTTACCTATTCTGCCCACTTCTCCGCCCCCTCCCTTTTGGCGACCACCAGTTTGTGCTTTGTATCTATGAGTCTGTTTCTGTTTTGTTTGTGTATTTTGTTTTTTAGATTCCACATATAAGTGAAATCATACAGTAATTGCCTTTCTCTGTCTGACTTATTTCACTTAGCATAATACCCTCTAGGTCCAACCATGTTGTCACAAATTGCAAGATTTTATTATTTTAATGGCTGAGTAATGTTCCATTGTGTGTGTGTGTGTGTGTGTATACGTGTGATATATATATATATATATATATATATATATATATATATATATATATATATATACCACATCTTTATCCATTCATCTATTGATGAGCACTTAGGTTGCTTTTGTATCTTATCTATTGAAAATAATTCTGTAATGAACATAGGGGTGCATACATACTTTCAAATTAGTCTTTTCATTTTATTTGGATAAATACCCAGAAGAAGAATTGCTGAATTGTTGGTAGTTCTATTTTTAATGTTTTGAGGAATCTCCCTACTGTTTTCCATAGTGGCTGTAGCAATTTACATTCCCACCAACACTACCAACATTGCACAAGAGTTCCCTTTTCTCCACATCCTCATCAATACTTGTTATTTGTTGTCTTTTTGATAATAGCCATTCTGACAGTTGTGAGGTAATATCTCGTTGTGCTTTTAATTTGCATTTCCCTGATGATTAGTGGTATTGAGCATCTTTTCATGTATCTATTGGCCATCTGTATGACTCCTAGGAAAAAGTTCTATGCAGGATCTCTGCCTATTTTTTAAATTGAATTGTTTGGTTTTTTGATATTGAGTTGTGAGTTCTTTATGTATTTTGGATATTAACCCCTTCTCAGATATATCATCAGCAAATATCTTCTTGCTTTCACTAAGTTGCCTTTTCATTTTGTTGATAGTTTCCTTCACTGTGTAAAAGCCATTTAGTTTGATGTAGTCACATTTGTTTATTTTTGCTTTTGTTGCCCATGAAGAGGCAGATCCAAAAAAATATTACTAAGACTAATGTCAAAGGGCATACTGCCTGTATTTTCTTCTAATAATTTTATGGTTTCAGATTTTAAATTATGTCTTTAATCCATTTTGAGTTTATTTTTGTATATGGTGTGAAAAATGTTCTAATTTAATTCTTTTACATGTAGCTCTTCAATTTTCCCAACACCATTTATTGAAGAAACTGTCTTTTCCACACTGTGTATTTTTGGCTCCTTTGTCATAAGTTAATTGACCATATAACTGTGGGTTTATTTCTTAGCTCTCTATTCTGTTCCACTGAACTATGTGTCTGTTTTTGTGACAGTACCATACTGTTTTGATTACTATGGCTTTGTAGGATAGTTTGAAACCAGGAAACATGAGATATCCAGCTTTGTTTTCCTTTCTTCAGATTGCTTTGGCTATTTGGGGTCTTTTGTGGTTCAATACAAATTTTAGGATTATTTGTTCCAGTTCTGTAAAAAATGTCATTGATAGGGATTGCATTGAACCTGTAGATTGTTCTGGGTAGTATGGAGATTTTAGCAATATCAATTCTTCCAACTGGTGAACAGGGTATATCTTTCTATTTATTTGTGTTTTCTTCAAGTTCTTTCACTGATATCTTAAAGTCTTCAGAGTACAGGTCTTTCACCTAACTGGTTAAATTTATTCCTAGATATTTCATTCATTTTGATGCAATTGTAAATGGGATTATTTTCTTAATTTCTCTTTCTGATAGTTTGTTATTATTGTATAGAAGCATAACAGATTTCTGTGTATTGGTTTTATATCCTGCAACTTTACTGAATTCACTTGTTCTAACAGTTTTTTGATGAAGTCTTTAGACTTTTCTACATGTAGTATCATGCCATCTGCAAATGCTGATTGTTTTACTTCTTCCTTTTCAATTTGGATGCCTTTTATCTCTCTTGTTTAGTTGTTGTGGGTAGAATTTCTAACATGATATTGAATAAAAGTGGTGAGAGTGGACATCTTTGTTGTGTTCCTGATCTTAGAGGGAAAGCTTTCAGCTTCTTACCATTGAGTATTATGCTAGCTCCAGGCTTGTCATATATGCCCTCTATTATACTGAGGTATGTTCCCTCTGTTCCCACTTTGTTGAGCATTTAGTCATAAATGGATGTTGAATTTTGTCAAAAACTTTCTGCATCTACTGAGATGATCATATGATTTTTATCCTTCATTGTGTTAATGTGGTGTATCACATTGATTGTTCTGTGGATATCGAACCATCCCTGGAATAAATTCCACTTGCTCATGGTGTATGAACCTTTTAATGATTCTTTGAATTCGGTCTGCTAATTTTTTTTGAGGATTTTTTAATCTCTGTTCATCAGGGATATTTTTCTGTAATTTTTTTTTGTTTGTTTTTATGTCTTTATCTGGTTTTGGTATCAGGGTAATGTTGGACTCATAGAGTGAGTTTGGAAGCATTCTTCCTCTTCAGTTTTCAGGAATAATTTGAGAAGAATAGGTAGAATTCAATAGGTGAAACTCTTTGGTCTTTCTTGGACTTTTGTTTTTTTGGAATTTTTTGATTACTTATTCAATTCCACCACTAGGTATTGGTCTGTTCAGATTTTCTATTTCTTCCTGATTTAGTCTTGAAAGATTGTTTCTAGGACTTTATTCACTTCTTCTTGGTTGTCCAATTTGTTGGTGTACAATTGTTTGTGGTGACTTCTTATGATCCTTTCTATTTCTGTGGTGTCTTTTGTAACTTCTCTTTCATTTCTGATTTTACTTCTTTGGGCTCTCTCTCTTTTTTTTCTTGATGAGTCTGCTTAAGGTTTATCAATTTTGTTTATCATTTCAAAGAACCAGCGCTTAGTTTCATTAATCCATTCTTTTTTTTCCCTCTATTTTGTTTATTTCTGCTTCGATCTTTATTATTTCTTTTTTTTTCCTATTAACTTTGGGCTTTATTCTTTTTTCCTTAGTTCCTTAAGATGTAAGGTTGGATTGTTTATTTGAGATTTTTCTTGTTTCCTGAGGTAGGCTTGTATTGCTATAAACTTTTCTCTTATAACTGCTTTTGCTGCATCCCATAGATTTTGAATCATTCTGTTTCCATTTTCATTTGTCTCCAGGTATTTTTTATTTCCTCTTATTTCTTCAGTGACCCATTGGTTGTTTATAGCATAATTTTTAGCCTCCACGTGTTTGTGTTTTTCTTGTAGTTTTTTTGTTCATTTGTTTGTTTTTTAGTTGATTTCTAGTTTCATACTGCTGTGGTCAGAAAAGATGCTTGTTATGACCCCAATCTTTTTCAGTTTGTGAGACTTATTTTATGACCTAGCATGTGATCTATCCTAGAGAATATTACATGTGCACTTGAAAAGAATGTGTATTCTGCAGTTTGGGGTGTAATGTTTTGTATATATCTATTAAGTTCATCTAATCTAATGTGTCCTTTAAGGCCACTGTTTCTTTATTATCTGTCCGGATGATTACCCATTGATGTAAGTGAGGTGTTATGGTCCCCTACTAGTATTGTATTACTGTAAATTTCTCACTTTATGTCTGTTACTATTTGCTTTATGTATTTAGATGCTCCTCTGTTGTGAGCATAGATATTTACAAATGTTATATCATCTTGTTGGATTGATCCCTGTATCATTGTGCAATGTCCTTCTTTGTCTCTTGTTACATTCTTTGTTTTAAAGTCCATTTTGTCTGCTATATGTATTACTACCCTTGCTTTCTTTTTACCCATTTGCATGGAATTATTTTTTCCATCCTTTCACTTTCAGTGTGTGTGTCTTTAGATTTGAAGTGAGTCTCTTGTAGGCAGCATATATATGGGTTTTTTTTAAAAATCCATTCAGCCACCCTATGTCTTTTGTTCAGAGCATGTAGTCCATGTACATTTAAAGTAATTGATAAGTATGCATTTGTTTCTTCTCTTTTCCTTTCTTCATCTCCTGTTCTTTTCATGTGTGATTTTATGACTTTCTTTAGTGTTATTTTTGTATTCTTTTCCCTTTATATTTTTGTATATTTTTATATTTTGTATATTTTTTGATTCTTGGTTACTATAAGGTTCATATATAACAACATATACATATATATATATATATATATATATATATATATATATATATATATATATATATATAGGTCTATTTTAAGTTGGTTGCTTAAGTTTGAGTGTATTCTAAAAGCACTACATTTTTACTCCCCCTTCCCAAATTTTATGTTTTGACATTCCTATTTTATATCTTTTTATTTTGTGTATCACTTAACTAATTATTTTAGAGATATAATTTTACTACTCATGTATTTTAACTCTCAAACTAGCTTTGTAGGTGGTTAATCCAATACCTTTACTATATGTTTGCCTTTACCAGTGATGTTTTTCTTTCAAAATTTTCTTGTTTCTAGTAATGGTCTCTTTTGTTGAAAAAGGTCCCTTTAACATTTCTTATAAGGCCAGTTTAGTAGTGGTGATCTACTCCTTTAGCTTTTGCTTGTCTGGGAAAGTGTATCTCTCCTTCAATTCTGAATGATAACCTTGCTGGGTAGTGTATTTTTGGTTATAAGTGTTTTCTTTTCAGTACTTTGATTATATCATGCCAGTCCCTTTTGGTCTGTAAAGTTTCTCTTGAAAAATCAGCTGATAGTCTTATGGGGAGTTCCCTAGTATGTAACTGCAGGCATACCTGATCTGATAGCAAAGATGGCTACTAAAAGACTAATGAGTACATAGCATACAGGTATACCTTGAGGATATTGTGTGTTCAGTTCCAGACCACCACAATAAAGTGAATATTGCAATAAAGCAACTCACAAGAATTTTTTGGTTTCTCAGTGTATATGAAAGTTAGATTATAGTTATACTTAATAGACTACTGTAGTCTATTAAGTGTGCAATAGCATTATGTCTAAAACAAATAATGTACATACCTTGATTAACAATACTTTATTGCTAAAAATGCTAACTATCATCTGAGGCTCCAGCGAGTTGTAATCTTTTTGCTGCTGAAGGGTCTTGCCTTGATGTTCACGGCAGCTGACTGATCAGGACGATGATTGCTGAAGTCTGGGGTGGTTGTGGAAATTTCTGAAAAAAATACAACCATGAAGTTTGCCGTATTAATTGACTCTTCCTTTCATCAACAATTTCTTGGTAGCATGCAATGCTGTGTGATAGAATTTTACCCACAGTAGAACTTCTTTCAAAATTGGAGTCAATCCTCTCAAACCCTGAAGCTGCTTTATTAACTAAGTTTATGTAACATTCTCAATCTTTTGTTGTCATGTCAACAATCTTCATAACATTTTCACCAGGAGTAGATTTCATCTCAAGAAACGACCTTCTTTGCTCATCAGTGGAAAACAAATCCTCATCCATGAAAGTTTTATCATGATATTGCAGCTAATTCAGTCACATCTTCAGGCTCCACTTCTAATTCTATTTCTCTTGCTATTTGTACCACATCTGCAATTACTTCCTCCACTAAAGTTTTGAACCCCTCAAAGTCATCCATAAGGGTTGGAATCAACTTCTTCCAAACTCCTGTTGATGTTGATATTTTAACCTCTTCCCATGAATCATGAATGTTTTTAATGACATCTAGAAACGTGACTTCTTTACAGAAGGTTTTCAATTGACTTTGCCCAGATCCATCAGATGAATCACTATCTATGGCAGCTATAACCTTACAAAATGTATTTCTTGAATTTCTTAAGATAAGACTTGAAAGTTGTAGAATGGATGTTGTGTTATCAGCCATAAAAAACAACATTAATCTCATTGTACATCTCTATCAGAGCTCTTGGATGATCAGGTATATTGTCAATGAGCAGTGATGTTTTGAAAAGAATACTTTTTTTCTGAGCAGTATGTCTCAACAGTGGGCTTAAAAGATTTATTTACTAAACCATCTTGTAAACAGATGTGCTGTCATCCAGGCTTTGTCACTCATTTATAGAGCACAGGCAGAGTAGATTTACCATAATTCTTAAGTGCCCTAGGATTCTTGGAATGGTAAATGAGCATTGGCTTCAACTTAATGTCACCTGCTGCATTAACCCTTGACAAGAAAGTCAGCCTTTCCTTTGAAGATTTGAAGCCAGGTATTGACTTCTCCTCTCTAGCTGTGAACGTCCTAGATGGCATCTTCTTCCAATATAAGGCTATTTTATCTATACTGAAAATCTGTTGTTTAGTGTAGCCACCTTCATTGAGTATCTTAGTTAGATCTTCTAGAAACTTGCTGCAGCTTTTACATCAGCACTTGCTGCTTCAACTTGCAGTTTTCTATTATGGAAACAGCTTCTTTCCTTAAACCTTATGAATAAAACTCTGCTAGCTTCAAACTTTTCTTCCGCAGCTTTTTCACCTATTACAGCCTTCACAGAATTTAAGAGAATTAGGGCCTAACTCTGGATTAGGCTTTGGCTTAAGGGAATGTTGAGGCTGATTTGATCTTCCAACCAGACCATGAAAACTTACTTCATATCAGCAATAAAGTTGTTTTGCTTTCTTATCATTTATCTGTTCACTTGGAGTATCACTTTTAATTTTCTTCAATAACTTTTCCTTTGCATTCACAGCTTGGTTAATTGGCACAAGAGGCTTATTCTTTGGCCTATCTCAGTTTTTGACATGCCTTCCTCACTAAGCTTAATCATTTCTACTTTTTTATTTAATGTGAGAGACAGGCAAATTTTCTTTTCACTCTAATATTTAGAGGTCATTGTAGGGTTATTAACTGGCTTAATTTCAATACTGTTGTGTCTCAGGGAATAGTGAGGCTCAAGGAGAGGAAGAGAGACAGGGGAACAGCTGGTACGTGGCACAGTCAGAACAATCATTATATTTATCAATTAAGTTCACTGTTTTTTATGAATGTGGTTCTTGGCACCCCAAAACAAAATAGAAACATCAAAGATCACTGATTACAGATCACCATAAAAAATAACAGTGAAAAAGTTTGAAACATTGTGAGAATTACCAAAATGTAATAGGGAGATGTGAAGTGAGCAAATGCTGTTGGAAAAATGGTGCTGATAGACTTGCTCAATGCAGGGTTGCCATACACCTTCAGTTTGTAAAAAATGCAATATCTGTGGAGTGCAATAAAGTGATGCATAGTAAAATGAGGTTGTCTTCCTCTTTATCTTTTGACATTTAAGTATAATGTGTCCTGGTGTGGGTCTCTTGGGGGTCATCTTCTTTGGGATTCTCTGTGCGTCCTAGACTTGGATGTCTGTTTCCCTCCCCAGGTTAGGGAAGTTTTCAGCCATTATTTCTTCAAATAAGTTTTCTGTCCCTTTCTCTGTCTCTTCTCTTTCTGGAATCCCTATAATGCAAATGTTAGTATGCTTGATGTTGTCTCTGAGGTCTCTTAAACTATCCTTATTTTGTAAAATTCTTGTTGCTTTTTTTTTTTTTTACTGTTTCAATTGGGAGATTTCCACTATGCTGCCTTCCAGACTGCAGATCCGTTCTTCTGTACCATCCAATCTGCTCTTCATTCCCTCTAGTGTGTTTTCCATTATAGTTATTGTATTCTTCAGTTCTGATTTGTTCTTTTTTATATTTTTCTATTTCTTTGTTGAAGTTGTCACCAAGTTCCGTGAACATCTTTATAACTATTACTTCAAACTCTTTATCGGATAAATTGCTTATTTCTGTATCATTTAGTTCTTTTTTTCTGGGTTTTTGTCCTGTTTTTTCATTTGTAAGGTATTCCTTTGTCTCCTCATTTTGCATAACTCTTTGTTTTTTTCTCTGTGTTAGGCATATCAGATATGTTTCCCAGTCTTGAAATAATATATCAGGCTACAATTTACCTTATATAAAAGGTATCCTGTGAGGCCCAGTGGCACAATCTTCCCAGTCACTACAGCCAGATTCTCCAGAGGTATCACCAGTGTGGGCTGTATGTGTCCTCCTGTTGTGGTTTAGCCACAATTGCTGCAAGTGCACTAGTTGGTGGGGTTGGCCCCCAGACTGGCTGGCTGTGAGGCCTGGCACCAAGTGCTGTAGATGCCCTGGTGGGTGGGGCTGACCCCTGGCCCAGCTGGCTGAGAGGTCCAGCTGCTGATGTGTGGTGCTAGCCCCCCAGAGGTGGCGTTGCTTTGAAGGGGCACCAGTGCTGGTCAAGGTCACCTGCCCAAACTTTTATTTTAGATTTGTCCTTTAGAGTTGAGAGTCTGTGATGTCCACTGAAATGGGCAGGAGAAATAAAATTCATTAATCAACTAAGTTCCTCATCACTGGTCCTTCTAATTGTTACCTGATTTCAAACTTAAGTAGCCTAATAACTGTAAACAGATGTGCTGAACTGGGTCAAGCACAATGAAAAACTTTTATAGCCAGGATCAAAGAAAACACCATTTTTCTGTATCCTCTATCTCCTGACGTACATGGATCCTGAGTGGGCAAATGACTAAGAGGAAGGGTAAGCAAATTGTCCAGGCCCATAAGAACATACTGGATGTTAGGTCATCATGAAAGAAGTAGTGATATCATGGGAAAACCCCTGGAGTGGAACTTGAATTCCAGCTATGCCAGGTGACCTTGAGAATGTCATCTAACTTCCCTAAGTATCAGTTTCTTCATCTTCAGTGAAGTCAGAGCAGTTGAATCCTGTGATTCTGATTAGCACTAAGTAGCTACTATGTTTATGGGTACTCTCCAAAGTTAGAAGAATTAGTGTACTTTTGATTGTTAATTATTTACTGTAGTATTTAACCTTATTTTGAAATATGGGTAGCCTCTAACATTTGCTCTCAGCCAGAGATTAGGATGGAGAGAGGAGTAAAGATGGAGAGAAAGGCTTTTTATTAAGAAGAACCCTCTCTGTGGTCAGTTTAATGAGGAGGGGAAAAAAGAGAAAATGCTTTCATATGTATTTCTTATCTATATGCAAAACTTACTTGAGACAGTTTAATGAAGAACATGTACCTATATGTTTATATGTGTTTACACATATATAAATACATATATATATATATCCACAGATAGATCTATTTCTAGATGGATTATATTTTGATGAAAGAAAGACTTATTCATTCATTCAACAAATATTTACTGAGTATTAACAGCATACCAGATGCTGTACTAGGTCTTGGGTTATAAAATAAAAAAGTTCATAGAGCTTCTAAGATATAAGGGAGAAAGAGAGTCTTCTTTTAGTAACATTTATAGAGTACCACTACAATTGTTACTAATCATTGTTAACCCTTATAAGTGCAAGAACAGGAAAAATAGAGACTTTGATTTGGTTAATGGGTCAGCAAGTAAGTCTTTTGGTGACTATAAAGAGGAGAGAGTAATTGTAGATGTTTGAGGAGAGTAGTGAAAGATGGAAACAATCATTTATAGGAGAAAAAAGTGACTATGGTATGAACAATGATTGTGAGGTGGTGTTGAGAAGAGTACTGGAGACCATGCATTTAGAGCAAGATATTCATTAACCATGCTGGAAGCAGAGAAGTTAAATGGTAAGAATGGTCCAGGAGAATTATCAATAATTAGGAAATAATTAATCTGATTGCAAGTGTAAAACAACCCAACCCAACCTGGCTTAAACAGTGGCTGCATTAGCTAAAGAACTGAAAATACAAATATAAGGCTGTCTGCAATAAAATTTGATACTGGGGATAAAATGATGTCACTAGGGTCTGATGTTTCTCAGATCTGCTTCCTCTGGGCTGGCTCCATTCTGAAATAGACCATTCTAACTCTAACAGAAACTCCTCCCTATTCCTGATCCCTCAAACAAAAGCCCTGGCATTCACTCTGATTGGACCTGATGGGTTCAGTCATGTATCTATTCCTGAATCTGTCACTGGGCCCAGAATGAATAAAGTACATGGATTGGCTTGAATACTAGTAAAATGTTCTACCTGAAGCATCATGGACCAAGTGGTGGCAGGGGTAGCTCTCCAAAGGAAAATTGGGAAATTTTCATTTAGAGAAAGATAAATTGATACTAGGCAGCAAAAACAAATGTCTTTCTCTGAGATTTTTCAAAGTAAGCATGGTTGAAGGAAAGATCCAGAGGTGAGGGTTTCAAAGGAAAACATGGGTAAATGATTAAAGATTGATGGGCTATGGGTCTGTGTCAGATAGGAAACAAAGTGGAAGAAAGTAGAGCCATATCAAGATGGGAGATCCTGGTGAGGCTGAAGAATATCTGCATTGGAATTAAGGGAGTAAGAACTGTGTGGTCACTGGAGGCAAATCTATAAAGGAGAGACAATTCCAGTCCAGAATGTAGCTGTGGGAGTGTTTTAGCTGGGCTTGTCTTGGAAATCAGTGTCTGAAGCAAGAACTTGTGTTTAGATGGGTTATTTTTGCATTATTTTATTCAATCCTAGGGAACAGGAGTGAGAGACTGGGGAGAGCACATAGGGAAGGTGGGAAATGAATGCAAGAGTATGTTAGTGAATAAATTAGTTCTTATTATGGTGCTTGATCCTGCTTTTTTTTTTAAGGATTATATACAGTATGTCCAAAAAACAGTCTATCTACAGGAAAAATGGGATAATTTATCCAATAGCTACCACTGACCATTTGTTGAGGGTTGCCTCTTGAACCCTTGTTAACTTGTTACCTCTTATTAACTCCTCTCTATTTATTGGTTGTGCATGAAAGGAGCCAATAGTGTTTCCTTGGGCATCCCTCAATAAAGCCCACGGTACGCATCTGAGGAGGGGCATTGTCAGTGCAAAGTGGGTCAAAGCCTGCCTGGAACTGATTGTCATACCTCTGTCTAGAGTCAAAGGTAAGGCCAAAAGTAGGTTAGCAAACAAAAAGCAAAGGATAAAAGTACACACTTTACACCATTCACCATTCAGATCTGGGGCAACTCAGATCTTTATCCCCAAGATATCTAAGTCCTTAAGTCGCCTTGCCATTTTTGAAGTTTGGATGCTACAGTTCTCTATCTACTATCATCGTTGGGTATGGACCACTGGTCATAGATTCACCACAAAGAATCTCTTGAGTTCCCTGTCCTCATTGTGCTTATCAAGGTAATCAGGGTTGATTATCCTCACTAATATTGTTTTCTTTGCCCATTGGTCCACCAGTATGAGGCACCCAAAGAGAGCAGTTTGAAGTCATAACTTGAGATCCTTTAACACCCCTTAGTGGGAGTGTCCCTTCCCACTCCCATCTCAACAACTAGGACATGTAATCTGGGAGAATCCAAGTGTGTGGGGATGGGAAACAGTAACCATCTGTGGGTCTCTGGGAGTAATGATTAGAGGGGCTGATCTTATATTCACTCCTTGATTGCAGGTGATGTGCATTGTACATTCCGGCAATTGGGTACCCAGCACCATATATCAACTGGTGGTTCAGTGCATATACTGCATCTTGGGGGATAGCACCCAAACACTGTGGAGAGTTGTCCTGGAGTCAGTGCCTTAGCTAAGCCTTTAATAGGCCATTTCATGATTCTTCATCAGCTGAATTCACATGATGAAGGTTTGTGGTAAAACCAGAGTATCCTGCAATCGTGCACCCACTGTTACAACTTCTTTGCTAAAAATTTGTTCTGAAGCAAGGTCCAATATCCCATACTGGTAAATTAGACATCCTAGTAATTCCTTGGGTGTGGTACTAGCCGAGGTATTGAGGGGAGCAGTGTAAACCTATACCCAGCATAGTATGATCAGTTCCATAAGGATGTTTGATTGTCCTCTTCAGGGTAAAAGTGCTGTGATATAATCAACCTGCCTCCAGTGACTGGTTTCATCATGGGATGATACCATGTAGAGGGTTTAGTGTCGTCTCTGCTGCTGGCATTTTGGGCACTCAGTTGTGACAGTAACTAGATCAGCCTTGGTAAGAGGGAGTCTGTGTTGTTGGGCATAGCCTCCATCCACACATGCCCATTTTGCAAGCCCCGGGGTGGCTGATATTCACAGGACAAGCGTCCTGCTCAGTTGGTTGTTAAGTACCTCTTCTCTGGTGGGCATTAATGTGAGGCAGCAACAAAGATCTACATGCTTTGTGCTCACTCCCATTGGTCCATTCACAAGTGTCTTTCCCAGAATTCCTTGTCTCTCATCTTTCAATCTCACTCTTTCCAGACTCTAATCAACCAAAGAAGTCATTTACCATGTACATCCCAACCTCAGGCCACTTTTCCCTCCACACAAAGTAAATGAACAACTTTACTACTTGAAACTCTACCCAGTGATAGGATTTCCCTTTGCTACTGATCATGTGAGTCATCCCTGAGTGCAACCAAATGCAGGGGCAGTCCCCTTTTGGCTAGCACCAATGTAATAATCTCATTCATGTTCACATCAGCCCAAATAGTTTTCCTCCTTGGTCAGTTGGTCATAGGGACCCCATGTGAGGACATAGGTAGGTGACATGGAAATATGAGTCTACTTGCTCAAGATTCTTACCTGGGCTCCTTGGACCTGTCGAGGCTCAATCCTGACTTTGCCATTCCCATTGTGTGATATATTACTGCTGTGTTCACTCAACCTTATGACATAGTGGATCTGATAATACTAGATCATGATGAATAGCTCCAAATATACTAGGGCCCTGTGGCTTGGCAGAAACTGCTAGCTCTCTGACCCAGAAGGATGGCCCTGCTCCAGAACTCTAGGGTTTTTTGGTTCTCCACTGGGGTTTCCCAGAGGTTCCAACAGCATCTCTGTGTACCAGAGAATCCTTAGCATTGTGGGATCTGCTGGCTCATAGGCCCAAACCATAAGTATGCAACTTAACAAATTCGTACAAGCAAATACTCCTGTGAAACCAGCACCAAGATCAAGGAATAAAACATCAGCTGACACTAAATTTTAAGAGAATTTGTCAGGTGGCTTCTTACACTGAGGAATATAAGAGCAATCATATGCTGAAGAAATCACAGAAACTCTCTTTATATGGCTGTTTTTTACATTCACTCTGAATAAACACTAAGAGTGTAGTGTTGCATTCTGAGGCTCTTTCATGGTGAGTAAATGAATAAAGCACAGTGCCTACCTTTATGGAGCTTGTAGTCTAATAGGGGAGATAGGTATAAATCATTCATCGTTATGCAAATGAATATTAGATTGTTTCTTCTCCCTCAGGTTCTCAGCCTTCTGTCAGCTTGATGTCATCTTCTCAGCCCAGCCACTTAGGGTTATGACCACAGATTTGTCCCATACTTCCAGTTCCTTTGCTCTTGGCATCCAGCCTTTCTCTTCATGGTAAATGGACTTCTGCTTTCTTATACAAGCTCTGGCTGACTTCCCACCTATGGCCCCCAGGCCTTCTAAAGTCTTGGGAAGAAACAACCTGCTCCAGCTTAGTTCCTGGTGGTGCCCAATCCCCACTTCTAGCCACTGGGCTCTTATAGGTGGCGTGGAGGCAGCAGGGGCAGCAATGTCCCAGTGGCTGTCCTGACACAGGAGTGACCTCACTCTCAGAGGCTGTAGTTTAGTTGAGCTACAGCATTTAGAGATCAGCAGAGCAGCTGATGCAGTGTCCTTCCCAAGCTGGTCCTGCTGTATGGTTTGGGGCAGATCTCCTGGAAGATTGGTCTCAAGGCTGCTCCGTCAGCCTCTTCTTAAATTCTGGGAATTACCTAAAATCTAAAATTAATCCCTTGTCTGCTTAAAATGGAGCCTGCCATTTGCAACTAGGAACACAGAACCATATGCATGGTGGGACCATTGGTGAGTCAGAGTCATGGAATGCCAGAATCAGAAGGGACACTTAGACGTTAGATAGACTAACTGCTCCACACCCAACTTGATTTCCTGATCCATTCTAGCTCCTACAATTCATTTTCCACAGAGCAGACAGGAGGATTTCTAAAACAATTAAATCAGATCATATAACTTACTTGTTTAAATTCCGTTTAAAATCCTAGAATAAAATCCAAACTCCTTAACACAGCTACGAAACCTCATATGCCCTAAGCCCTGCCTAGCTCTTTGACTTTATTTCCTACCACTCTTCCCATAGTGGTCATCCTTCCTGGCACCTGAACATGCCAAACACAGTCCTGCCTCATAGCCTTTATCCTTGCTCTTCCTTATAACTGCAATATTCATCCCCAAATCCTTGCATGACTGACTTCTCATCATTCAAGTATCAGTTCTTCAGAGTGAGCTTTCCTAACCCTCCTAAGAAGTCCCCCTATTGCTTGCTAGCTCATCACTCTTATTTTCTTTATTGCCCTTTCCCTTTCTATAATATGTTTACAAATATTTGCGTGTAGTCTCTCCCTATGAGAGCAGCAACCTCACCCATCATGTTTACGGCTGTATTCCCAGTGCCTAGTAATAATTGTGGAATGTATGAATAAGTTATTAGGGAAATAGTTGTGAAGGACTTGTGATGTGAATCAGAGAAATTGTATAGAAGGAATGAGAAATGGGGCCACTCAGGGAGAGGCAACACACAGTGCTACTGCACACTGTCATGCATCCACAAAGACACAAGATCTAAAGAGGCACGTCCACATGGTAGAGGGCATAATTTGTATATTATTATGACACTTTTCTGGAAGATAAGAGTTAAATGTTCTAAAACAAGAGTTTTTGTTCTAACAAAATTAGTATATTCTGAACAATCATCCATCAGGTGGAAGGAAGTCTTCAGGTGGGAATACTTGTTTCTAATGCTTGCAAAGCCACCATATGGGCTAGCAGTGGCCTTAACATGAAAGGAAGGTACAGAAGGCTGAGAAGAGTTTGGCACACTTGTGCAACAAGGGAGAGGTTAGGCTGGTGCAGCTGAATGATGCAAGTCTTGAAAGTCAGGTAAAGGAGTCTTGACTTTGTGTGTTAGTAATTAGGCACCATTGTAGAGCTTGCTCCGGGTGGGTTCAAGGGTTCTGCTGCCCTCCACAGGTGCCTGGGAAGAAGTCCAGGAGGTTCTAAATGAGCAAAAAGCCATTGGGCTCACAGCCACAGACTTCTACTTTCTTCCATGGTGCTGCTGAGCAGGAAGGGATGAGAAATAATGCACAGTGCCTGCCACATGGAAGACAATCAATAAATAATTGCAAAATGATGTATGAGGCAAAAACCTACATAAGCCATAGCATGGAAAGTATCTCCTGGGATCTAGTTGGCTATAGATGACAGTGTCAGCATAGTCATGGGGACAGATTGGCAGAACTTACAGAGAAGATATGCTTGTCCTTAGGAAAATTATGACTTCCACCATCTCCTCAGTAAACACAGCCCCAGGAGACAAAGTACAACTGGCAATCAGACTCCACAAGGCCTAGTGGGTGTCTTTTTTTTTTTTTTTTTTTTGGATCTCTGTTTTGTCCAGATGAAATCTCCTGAGGTGGGCATAGCTCGTAGAGAGAAAGTAAGCCAAGAATCACTGGTGAAAATGCCTCTGGGTAGAAGCAACTCCCCATCTTCATTTTTCTCTGTTCCTTGGCCGTCTTTGCGAACACAAACCATGTATTTTTATAACTGTTCTTCATTAAAATCATTAAGGGCTGAAAACAGGAGAGCAGGCTGGCGCCGACATTACTATTTCTTTGCCTCGCCAGAAAGTCCAGGAACAGGGACTGATGAACTGACCCACCTGGATGTGGTACAGGACGCAGGTTTCCCTCCTGACACCCTCTCCTTCTCTGCCTCCTTCCTTTTTCCTTTCCTTCCCTACCTCTCTCCTTCCTTCCTCTTCCTTCCTTTCATCTTTCCCCTTTTCGTTCCTTCATCCACTTCAGGTCCTTCCTAAATACCACCTTTGTTGCAGATAACACACCTATGTTGAGGACAATTTGAGAAATTAGTGAGAAAACTCTTTCTTGAGGAGTACACACTTGAAACTTTCCTTGCATTTTTCAGGGATATGGCTCAAACTCGGGATTAGGGGTAAAATGACTTGCTTTGAGTGTCAAGGCTGCCGGAGCTCAAATACTGGGCTCCTGTTTGGACAGCTGAGAGATGAGCAGGAAGGGAGTCGGGAAAGCTTGATCGTGACCTCGGGCTCTGCAGCTTGTATGTAATTAGCTAGATTGGGTTGACCAGTCTGACTCATGGGGTCTCTGCCATGGGGCACATTTTAGGAAGACTAGCTGGCTGCTCACTGAAGAGTGTGAGTATCTTAGAAAAGGAGGCACAGCTTATAATCACCAGGAATGTTATTTGTGGCCTTTTTGCTTCATTCAAGAGGAAGAAGGTGATGGGCAATTCAACATCATAACAAAGTGAGCATGTTTTCTTAGGTTTTCAGACACAAGGGATCAGGTAGAGGCTTCCCTAATTTTTGAAGCTATTTTTAAATATGATCTCTGAAATGCTAATCAAGACTGCTAAAGTCGCTATGATCATTTCTTTGTAGAAAATAACTCAGAATTCATACGTCTTTGTTGATAAAGAGAAAAGAAAATTAGTTAAATTCAGAAGTTGAGGACTACAGATCAAGGTTCTGTTAACAGTTTAGTTACTAATAAGTTGAGTGACTTTGAAGAATTCGTTAACTAATTTATCTAAGTCTCATCCTTCTGACTATCAAATGGGTTTCATAACATTACCTACCCCACAGTGTTATAAGGGTTCATTGAAACAGGAACATAAAAGTCCTTTGCACTATGAAAATTACTGCTTAACTAGATCTAGGCATGATAAACCCCGTGTCTCAGAGTCATGATACGTGAGGATGCTGTGACACTTAGCTCAGGTGCCAGTGACTCTCCTGAGATTAGCCTGAGATTCTCCCTCCTGTTTTTGCACTTGCTGCCTCAGTATTGAACTTCCTTCCTCTTTCACACCTTTCACTCAAACTTGGCCCTTTAAATGAGAGTTCCTGATGTTTCTCTCCATAGCAATCTGATCTGTACTAAACGAGGAAGCAGGGGTCCGATGACTTTTAGCATCACCCTCTCCATGCTCCCCTGCATCTAAGAAGCCTAATTCAAATGCCCTCTGGCCACACTGAGCCCATCTACCCATGGCTATCACGTGAGCTCTCCCGGCCTCCCTCATGGCGACCCTCCCACCTCCAATCATCTTGCTGCCAGAAGGGCAGTCCCCACCTTCACAAGTGACCATCTTATTCTAGGTGGCTTTCTAGGAAAATTCCTCTGAAGTGTCTGTCTGCTGGTTAGGATTTGACAAAGTCTTTATAGCCGATTCATAAACCCCATGAGAAAGTTTATTTGTGACATATTTTAAATAGTCATTTGGCTTTGGACCAAAGTCTACCTTTCCCAGTTTAATCACTCATCTTTGTCTAGAGTTTTAGTTCTGAATGACTGTTATGTTTCTAAAAATTAAACTCCCCACCCCCAACGTGAATTTGCCATCATTTTAAAGATGTAAAACTTAAGCCATAGATATTAAAGGCAATTCCCAAAGAGGAGTCGTTTTAATGTTTTGAATTATTAATCACTGGATTATGCCTTTAGCTTCTGGAGATTTCCCTTTTAAAGGGCAGCCCTTATTTGGATTCAGGAATTCTAGTACATTTGCATTTTAAAAAAATAACTTATTTTACAATCAGGTCTGTGGTCATCTTGCAGCTAGTTACTCATCTAAGGACCCTGGATTTGTAACCTATCTGTTTCCAAAAGAATGTAAAATGGCTTACAATAAACATGTCTATAATAGAGCTCTTAAAATAGAAACTTCAAAACCATGAGCAAATTGGGAGGGGATTAAATACTCCTGAATCAGAGTTATTGTGTCTGAACATTGCATTGAATTGCTTGTGAGCCAAAGAGGGGAAAACACAAAAGACTAGAACTCAGTCTTTCTATCATTAAAAAGGGAATATTTCAGGTCTTTAAGGGGAACAGGACAAGGCAGGTGACATTTACTCAGCACGCACTTAATAACTGCCAAGAGCTTTCAAGTGCATCACCTTGGCCTCCACTTGCTGGGAGATACTGGGCAACTTACCTTCTACCTCAGGGCTGCAATCCCTTATCTCTGAGCTGGGGAGATGTTGATCTTGCACTCACTCACACGTTTGCTGTGAGAATTCAGTGAGATGCTTATTAGGCTCTAGCAGAGTGCTTTGCACATTGTTAACATCCAATAAACAGCACCTGCAATTCCTATAACACCCCCTCCAGGTAGTGTTACTATCTCCATTTAAGGAACAAAGGTACACCGTTTGTCAGAGTGTCAATAGTGCATGGAAGAGCCGGGATTCCAATCAAGGTCTCCTTAATCAGCAAGTCGATGCCGGGCTTCCCTGGTGGCACAGTGGTTGAGAATCCGCCCGCCAATGCAGGGGACACGGGTTCGAGCCCTGGTCTGGGAAGATCCCACATGCCACGGAGCAACTGGGCCCGTGAGCCACAACTACTGAGCCTGCGCGTCTGGAGCCTGTGCTCCCCAACAAGAGGCCGCGATAGTGAGAGGCCCGCGCACCGCGATGAAGAGTGGCCCCCGCTTGCCGCAATTGGAGGAAGCCCTCGCACAGAAACGAAGACCCAGCACAGCCAAAAAAAAAAAAAAGTCGATGCCCTTTCTACTGTTCCTGTCAGCTCTGAAAGGAATTTGCCAAATGGAAGTGTTTTTTTTTTTTGTTTTGTTTTTATTTTAAAGAATTTGAATAACATGATGAACAGTGTAGGAAACAGCCTTCCTGGGGCTATTAGACTTTTAATAAGAGCCTTGAGATTAACATTAGACCACGACTCAGGGAAACCGTTTCTGTAAAGGGCCAGGCTACAGTCCAGCTCTCTGGGGAGCTAACTTAATATACATAGAGAATGGGTCCCACCATCTGCTCCCACACCCCGAAGCCTGGCTGATTACATGGGTATTTTATAATATCAATGATAGCTTAATTGGCCTGATCACGGAAAGAGCTCATCATCAGTATCCTTGGATGGCTCACAGATCACATTAAAAGAAGCCTTTTTATGGCTGAGTCACATCTTCTTTATCCATTCCTCTATCGATGGACACTTAGGTTGCTTCCATATTCTGGCTATTGTAAATAGTGCTGCAGTGAACATTGTGGTACATGAGTGAGGTGGATGGACCTAGAATCTGTCAAACAGAGTGAAGTAAGTCAGAAAGAGAAAAACAAATACTGTACACTAACACATATATATGGAATCTAAAAAAAAAAAAGGTTCTGAAGAACCTAGGGGTAGGACAGGAATAAAGACACATGTAGAGAATGGACTTAAGGACACGAGGAGGGGGAAGGGTAAGCTGGGACGAAGTGAGAGAGTGGCATGGACTTATATATACTACCAAATGTGAAATAGATAGCTAGTGGGAAGCAGCCACATGGCACAGGGAGATCAGCTCGGTGCTCTGTGACCCCCTAGAGGGGTGGGATGGGGAGGGTGGGAGGGAGATGCAAGAGGGATATGGGGATATAAGTATACGTATAGCTGATTCACTTTGTTATACAGCAGAAACTAACACAACAATGTAAAGCAATTATACAACAATGTAAAGCAATTATACTCCAATGAAGATGTTAAAAAAAAAAAAATGGAACATCTACAGAAAAAAGAAAGAATGCTTTTCTCCACACCCCAGCAGCCCATCCCCAGGTTGCCTCTTTGTTTTGCTTCTAATTTTCACATCCTTGGCAACAGGCCCCTGCTAGGTATTGTGGACCCTCAGCCTGCCAGGATCCTAGGATGTGTTTCTGGCAGCCCCAGCAGAGAAATGGTATCCTCCTCGTCCTGTCTCCTTGACCAGTTTACTCTGTCAACATTCCTGGCTGGAGCTGGCACGTGGCCAGCTGTGAACCAGTGTCTCCCCCTGCCCTGGCTCCAGCCCTGCCGGCTCCTCCTGGGGCCTTACCTCTGGGGCAACAGAAGGAGAATGCTAACGATCCTAGGTGTCACCTCACTTCTGCTCCTTCTCCCCTTCACCAGCTTCTGCTTTAGGCTCTTTCTGATCAGAATGTCTCTTGGATAACTGGGTCTATTCGCCCTAATCAAGGTCTTTTGTTTCCTACTGAATTATGACTTTGATTAAAGTAAATGTAATTGATTGAGCACAGAAGTTCAAGCTGCTATTGATTCCCTAGGCTATTTTGTTTGATCCTCACAGTAAGATCTAGGAAGTGAGTAAATCAAACCTCAGGGTATATCAAAGCTCAGGAAGAGAAATAATTTGCCAGTGGTCATAGCACTTGTGAATGGGAAGAGGTAGGGCTTTAAACCCAGTCTGAATGACTCCAACCCAACTCTCCCTTTTAACCGACTACCTTTCTCTGATCAGGTTTGTAGCTTCTGGGCAGAAACAGAGCTTAGAAAATCTTAGTGGTCATTATCTTTGTCTTGCTGGCCCTTAGATTTAGAAAAGACTATTTCCCAGGAAACTAGTGATAAAGAACCGCATAGCACAGGGAGATCAACTCGGTGCTTTGTGACCACCTAGAGGGGTGGGATAGGGAGGGTGGGAGGGAGGGAGATGCAAGAGAGAAGAGATATGGGAACATATGTATATGTATAACTGATTCACTTTGTTATAAAGCAGAAACTAACACACCATTGTAAAGCAATTATACTCCAATAAAGATGTTAAAAAAAAAAAAAAGAACCTCTCAGTCTCTGGATATCTTACTGCAGAGATTAGTTTTATCCACTGTCTACACATGAGCACAATTCTATTTCTTCTTTAATAATAATGAGTGATGAAAACGGGCCCAGATGCCTGACGGATGTGCAGTCTCCTATTTTATTTGCCAGGACGTGCCAAGTCAGCGGGCCTTTTTCAGCATGGATGCACAGGACTTCCGACTCACTGTGTATTGGATTGTGATGATGGAATCACTTACTTTTAAGTCAAGGCAACTGTGGGGAGTTGAATTCTGAACTTTAGGGGATGAAAAGATGAAATGTAATTTCCAGCTTGAAATTATTTTTTAAACTCCTCAGCGGGATGGATTTTCACTCTTGGCTGGTTTTGTCTTTTCAGACATGTAGGGTTGGCAGCTCTCCTCAGAGCCCGTCCTGAGACAACACTGCAGAGAAGCTGCCTCACCACCCTATTTCTTACTTCCTCATCCACACCGATCTCTCTCCTCTCTTCTCGGGACCCTCAGCTCGCACGACTGCCAGCACAGTGCGGGGCAAAGAACAGTCCCTCTGGAGGGCAGGGCCTGGTTTGGATCTCAGCCCAGCCAGTTACTAGCTATACATGAATTTATTTCCCTAATTATTTTGTAAAGAAAAAAATCAAAGTGCGAATTTTCATAACCTGGTAAAGTGGAAAATACCTTCCTCACCCCTTCCCTCTGTCTGTGTGGCCTCCTCCAACCTTCTCCAGTCAGTGTTTTGCAAAATTCCTGATGCTGTCAAATGAGTCTATTGAGATGCACATTCATGGTGTCAGTGTCTCTCTGGGGAGCAAAACAGATGCAAGTGTGATGTACTAGCAGGAATGTACATAAAAACATTGTTTCCCTCCATAAAAATCAATTTCCTTTCTATTTCATTTTGTAGTAGTTAGTTAAATTAAAAATTGACACTTACATATAGTACTTTTTTCAAGTGCAAAGGTCTATTCATTGAAAAGAGGCTTCCCTCCATCCCAGTTCCCAGCCCACTCACCACAGAGGAGCACTAGCAACAGTTTCTTATGTAATTCTCCAGAAACTTCTATGCATGTGCAAACACTTAAACATAAAAATGAATATAATATATATCCTTTTTCATTTTACACAAATGAATTCATTTTATACATGCTGTTCTGCAACTCGTTTTTTAAACCTAATTGTCAATTTAGGAGATATTTGCTTATAAGCACCTTGTTCTTTTTAACGACTGTATAAAATTCTTTTGTTTGAGTTTATCAAAATTTAACCAATCTCCTTTTAGTGCACATTTAGGTTGTTTGCAAAATTTTGCTATTAAAAAGACGGCTGCAAGAGCATTTTTGTGCTGTAATGTTCTAATGTTAATACTGCCAAATTGGCCTCTGACATTCTCACTTAGAATACTGTGGTGTGCTGTCCACTTATAACTTTGGTAACAGTATGTATTATCTGATAGTTTAATCTTTCCCATTCTGATAGGTGAAAATGGTGTCTCATAATTAAAATTTCATTTCATTTTGTTGATGGTTTTATTTCCTTCTTCAACCTCTCTTCTGAACTTTTTCTGCTCACTATCAACTAATTCTCTTGTCCCACAAGTTCTTATTTTGCCTCTTTCTTCAGCTCTTTCTTCAAGAGCCTATGTTTATTTAGTTGATGCCCATGGAAAAGTACTTGTTTGAATTTTTCTCATTTGGTGGGATGTTAGGAAATTTGTCCTTCATCTATATTTTTATTTGATCAACTTCTGCTCTCTCCCTCTCTCTCTGGTTGTTACCTAAGTATAGATCTCATGCTGGATTGTTTCTGATAATTTTTCATCACTGAAGGGGGCCAATCCATCAGGGAGAGCCAGTTATTAGAGAATAGTGTTGGAAGGCATGGAAGGCAGAGGGATGGGCTGGTTGGCAACTTCAGTTTGGGGGCATTGTCTCACAATGCCTTCTTTCTCCGTGTGCTGCCTCCTCTGCCTAGGAATACATCTATTCAGCTTTTGGTGTTGGTCCTTTAAGGTAAGATAGGATAAGAATGATGCATAATGAAGCCCTCTATGTAACAGGTGTTCTCTGTGGCGATTTGTCCAGATCACTACAAGAGCAAGCCTGCTGTTGCTTGTTTTCTCTCCTTTTCCCACCGTCCTTCCTGTAGTGTCTTTAAGAGGTGACACATCTGTAGTGCATCCTTCCCTGTCTCTTCTGCCATCCTGGAATGTGGAATGGATTCAGGGATGCTCCTGGGACCCTCTCACACCCATAGGCATTGAAAATTTGTGTCAGCAATCACTGGATGGACCTTTGTACCAACTACCATTTGAGAACTCTGTATTCTACACATTATCTGTAAAGACATGTTTCTGCTTGGAAGATTTTATTTTTCTTGAACATTTTTGTTTGGGGACTTAACAGGCGATTTTTTCCCTAGTTTTTCTGAAGATAGCAATTTCTCTGTTTTTCATTCCTTTTGTAGTTTTTAATTGACTTCAGGGAGGGGAAGGGAGTAAAGAGTCCTTTAACATTTTAAGGTAGAAGTCCTTTAAAATCTAGCTCTGCTTTTTAATGTATAAGAAAAAAATATCAACCTTTACATTGTCTATTTTCTTGCAGTTGGAAGAATTATTCACAGTTGATGTGATCCTCAAAACAGCAATCTTTTGAATAGGCACAATATTCCCACATCACACCACATCCCTTTTTACATGGCAGCTGAGTCTCAGAGTAGAGAATAATGATTTTTCACGCTTGCCCAGATTCCCTTTCTTCTTATGCTAACAGTAGTGTTCTGCTTTTCCTTGGGGAAAATGTTCCTTCCTCATGCCATGTGATTCTAGTGTGTTGTCAGTCATAGGGACATCAAGGAACATGGTCACCTGACCCAAGGCAAGCAATCCCCTGGAGATTATAATCCAGATGACCATCGTGACACAGAAAGGGGGGCCTATTGGCCAACCCTGGAGAGACTATAAGTCACTGCTACTGAGACCCCTAGAGGGCTCTTTCTTCCTCTCCTTCCCAAGGCCAGATCATTTGACTACTTGATTCTGTGAGCTATTTGTGTCCTTTCCATGAATTTTACATACACAAGAGTAGGTTTTTGTTGCTTGTTCTCAAGTATCCTAATTAGTACATTCATGGAAATTCTGGAATCTGTCCAAGACACGCTGCCAGGAAGTGGCAGAGCTGGGGGTTGAACCAAGATGTTTCAACCCTCAGTTTTATGACCTTTCCTCTAAACTTGAGGTGAACTAAATATACAATAATTGTTTCACATCTTGGGACTGGAATGGGTATAGCCTGAACATTATTTCAGGATAGTCAGACTAGGAAGGCTGAGGGCCAAGAGTCTGGGTCTTTACTAGGCTGGAGCAGGTAGAGGGGGCAGTCCAAACTGCAGACACTGAGGGAAGATTCAGTAAAACCATAGTATCCAAGAAGTGAGGCAGAATTAGGATGTAGTTTAAACAAAAGTAACATTGAGGGTCAAAATACGGTACGCGCGCGCGCGCGTGTTTGTGTGTGTGTGTGTGTGTGTGTGTGTGTGTTTGTGTGTGTCTTTATGGGATGGGTAAAAAGTGAGGTGGTGAGGCCACTCCAGGTGGGCAGGTCTCTGTAGCCACAAATGTGGGTGAGGAACAGGGAGGAAGGCAGTTGTCATCAGAGCTCTGAAAAGGGCAGCAGAAGCCCCACCATTGACCTGTGGCTCAAAGGTAGGACTCCCTTCTCCATCTGTTTGTTGACCAGCAGCAGCAGGATAGCACAGGCCTGGGAGTAAGACACACACCTGGGTTCTAATTCCAGCTGCAGAAATTACTCATCATGTGACCTGGCAAGGTCCTTAACCTCTTTGTATCTCAGTTTCCTCAACTGTAATTGGGAATAAAGGTGTCCGCCTCATAGAGCTGGGGTCAGGGATGAAACACGAAAGCTGTGTAAGTGTTCCGCCTGACAGATTACAGATGCTCCATAAAAAGTAGTTGTTATTGCTGCTAGTGACAAAATTAAATAATTATAATAAATCCCCCAGTCGCCAGCCTCCCCCAACTCCAGTTCATCCTCTGCATTGGCCAGGTTTCCCTCTAAACTGAGACCTGACTGTGCCAGCTGCCAGCTCAGAATCTGTCCCCACATCCCAGGATGTCCGGCTTTCCTTCCCAGGCTCACCAGTCACCACCCACCCACCTCTTTTTTTTCTCAGTCATGTGAAGCGTCCTTTTATTTCCAGAGTCTGTAAATTACTTTCGAGTTGCCTGTCTGTTCTGGGTGATGCTCCCTCTGCCTAAATGCTGTCTGCTTCTTCCCACTCGCCCCACCTCTGCTGCCCCATCAGTACCCACTCGCTTGTCACCTCCTGCCGGAGGCCCTTCCATCTCCTCAGAGTTAGGTGCGCTCTCTTGTGTCTGTAGCACTTTGCACATGTGCTTACTTCAGCAGTTTGAAAGCTTGAGAAGTAGCAATTAATTTCTTTGTTATTTGTTCAGCCAGAGGAACTATCCCTCATCAGGAGCTCCCTCTGTGACCAAAGCTCTGTTTAGGTACGTCCGCATACTCTAATTTATCACCACAATAAATTCTATCAGCTGGGTGGCATTCTCTCTACTTTTTAGCTCAAGACATAGAGGTTCAGAGGAATTAAGTACCTTGTTCAAGATCACCCAGCCAGTTAGTAGTGAATACAGGTTCTCTCTCATTCTGAAGCCCAGGCTTCAGCCAGCACCTGAGAAGGATAAAGTGAGCAGTGCTACCCAATGAAGATGCTCAAATTCCAGGCAGGAGAAAAAAATCAACACTTTAGTTAGCCCACCCTGATTCAGGCACATATATGATGTTCATCATGCTTTTGGATAATCAATCCCAGCCAAATACCATCATGCCATTGGTTTGGCACCATTGAAGGAGAACTGAGAATGCATTTACTCAGCGTGTGTCTGTCCACACACATTTCTTTTTGAGGAAGTGCTAAAGCCAAACGTGTCTAATGTCTCCGCCATCCTGACAGTGTCCTGCATGGTCCCACCCCTACCCGGGCTGTGGAAAATAGAGTCCACACTCCCGCCTCTGTCTTTTCCTCCATGCTCTGCTACTGGAGCCTGTGAATCATCCAAACACCCCAGTGAAGCTGAACTTACCCTGTCCTCGTCTCTCCCTTCACCCTGTCGGATGTATGGAGCACCTACTGTGTGCTTAGCTTTGCTGGCTGCCCACAGCCTCTGACAAACAGGTATGGAGACTTAGTTCAGCACTCCTTGCACCTCTAGACTGTATGTAAGCAAACACTCAAGTAAATGTCACCCTTCTCTGAGGCTGACTTGTGTGGATGTCTTATGCTATTACCTCCTTCACCTAAGGGCCCTGCTGACATTACTACTTTGATGACATTTACATTTGCCAAATTATCTTTATGTCCCAGAACTTCTTCTGGTGGAGTCACCTCATTTGTATTCAAGACAATGTATGATGAACTCATGCAAAGAAAAGAAGGGCTTCTTGGGTTTACAAAAAACAGAGATGAATGGACCCACCAACCACCCTGCAATGTAGCCCAGGACTGAATTTCTTCCACACCATAACAGAGATAAACCCTTGCTACATTTTTCTTTTTACCTTTGAGCCTCTCCACTCATTTCTCCCAGCTCCCACCTTCTATTGTTGTTAACATATATAGCTGCAGTCAGAGGAGGAGGGCTCTTATTACATGAAAGACACTTTCATTCAGATGTGCATGTTAACAGGCTTAGATCTGAAAGATGGGTCTGGGGTTTGTGAGTAGGATCTGGAGAGAGATAAACTCAGATTTAAAAAAATCTGAGTTCCTAAGGGAAAAATGAGTTGGAGCAGAAAGAAGATGAGAGAAGGAAGAGGGGTGACAGTAGCATGAAGAGGGGTGAGGTTATTGAAAGGGGTGGTACACCCCCACAAAAAATTTCCCCAGAGCTGAGTGGCCAAATATTCCTAAGAATAGGGATGTTTAATATTCCATTTGAAATTGTTTGCTGTGCTGTGATGCAAACCACCCCATCTATCTACCCCCAAACTTAAGTAAACTTTGGTATAGACAAAAGTTTCCTGGGCATAAATAGAGAAAAGAACAAAGTTCCAGTTCTGAGTCATTGTGATGTGCTTTAGGGTCCACATGTGCATGAAAATGAGACAGTCCAGAAACTGAACCAGTTCAGGGGGTTGCCATTTTAAAATTGGGTTTGATATTCCATATGACCTAATAGTAAGGTGATAATTGGACAGACACCTAGAGAAAGTAGGTGAGCCATAGGGATATCTGCAAAGAAAGAGTTCAAGCAAAGAGTACAAAGCAAGTTCAAAGTCCCTGAGGTAGGCAGGGTCCAGAGGGCAAAAGAACTAAAAGGAAGTACAAGCTACACTGGAGGAAAAGAAGGAGTCTTTGTTTCCAGAGCGGCAGTCTGGAGGGGGGGGGGTGAGGATGGCAAGGGTGCAGCCTGGTGACCAGCTCACCTCTCAGGTGCCAGGCAGCTTCATGTTGGATGATGTTCCTGACTGTCAAAGAAGGCACCTTCTCCGAGTGTCAGTAGTAAATTCCGAAGGTCTGAAAATCAATGTATTCTTCCTGAAAAACTCTGCTGAAGTTTCTCAAGTGCCCTGTTCTCACTTAAGTGTATGCTGCATTATAACTCTGGAAGCCATTAACTGTGGGCATTACCTTTTTTAGCAGAGCCACTGAACAGCTGTTGATAAAAGGTGTACTCAGCAACTCACACCTGGGGAGTTAGCCTTATCCGCGGGATTGCATGGCACAGAGAAAGGGTTTATTTTGATACCTACACTACAGTTCCCCTCCCCCAAACCAACAACCCACTTTGCTTAAGTCACTTGTCCGAAGGTCAGATTGCAAAGAGTATAGAATTGGACATAACTGCCCTCTTGTGAAGCGAGATAGCCACATATGACCATATGTCTGGGGTGCAGGTTCAAAGAATCCCATCCAGGTCCACCCCTTGTGGCCCTTGGTGCACATGACTTGTATCAAGGCAGAGCTGAGCATGCAGCCTGCCTGGAAGCTGACTACTGCTGGCTTGATTGTGGTGATCTCTGGCTCATCACTAAAAATACTTTGCTTCTGACAATATGCAGAGCCAAAGCATATCTAGATGATTCTAACCTATCCCTTCGAGACCTATATTTGAAATTGTCATAAGGAGAGCCTGCTAGAAGGAGATGATTCTATGTCCCTGTGATTAATGACAATTCCACCTATGTCACAAACTAAATGGCGAATATTTCACTCTAGGTCTAGGTCTAAAGTGTCTCACATGTCTTTTTCCAGTAGTGTAAGTGATTATATGGCATTTTCCCCTCACTTCCCAATTCACTCTGGGCACTGTTCCCTACTCCCCAGCCCCACTCTCATCCTTCCGCCTCCCACCCCCTTCATTCCTACCTGGATATATCCAAAGAGATCCTTCTCTTTCCCAAATAACCAAATGTGATGTTCCGTCTGGTCCTCCAACTGTAAGAAAGAAAGATATAAACGAGAAGAACAACTCAGTCCTCGTCTTCCCGTTCTCTGGCCATTGTTTTCAGCTTGTCTATTGTTGGCTCCTTCTCTTCCATGTGCACCTTAAGTGCTGGTGCCCTAAGGCCCAGACGTGGTCCTCTTCTCCCTTTTTTTTTTTTTTTTTTTTTAATATTTATTTATTTATTTATCTTTGGCTGCATTGGGTCTTCATTGCTGTGCGTGGGCTTTCTCTAGTTGCAGCGAGCAGTGGCTTCTCTTGTTGTGGAGCACAGGCTCAGTAGTTGTGGCTCACGGGCTCTAGAATGAAGGCTCAGTAGCTGTGGTGCACGGATTAGTTGCTCCGCGGCATGTGGGATCTTCCCGGACCAGGGCTTGAACCCGTGTTCCCGGCATTGGCAGGCGGATTCTTAACCACTGTGCCACAGGGAAGCCCCCCTCTTCTCCCTTTTTTTTTTTTTTTAAATGAAAGCGTCTTTATTTATTTATTTTTGGCTGTGTTGGGTCTTCGTTTCTGTGCGAGGGCTTTCTCTAGTTGCGGCGAGCGGGGGCCACTCTTCATCACGGTGTGTGGGCCTCTCACTGTCGCGGCCTCTCTTGTTGCGGAGCACAGGCTCCAGACGCGCAGGCTCAGTAATTGTGGCTCACGGGCCTAGTTGCTCCGCGGCATGTGGGATCTTCCCAGACCAGGGCTCGAACCCGTGTCGCCTGCATTGGCAGGCGGATTCTCAACCACTGCGCCACCAGGGAAGCCCCTCTTCTCCCTTTTAACTCTACAGTTCCTTGCTAGTGGTCTCATCCAAACCCATGATTTCAGAGAACGTAGCTCTCAAACACGTCTTTCACCCAGACCTACCTCCTGAGCGTTAGACACGCTACATCTTACTGCCTGTCAGAAAATCCACTTCAGGAATGAAGTGAATGGCATCTCAAACCAGACATGACCAGTCCAGAATCCATGATTTCCCCATCCAAGCCGGCCCTCTGCCCTGGTCTCAGTGGGTCTTCCCAGTTGGTCAGGCACCTCTGCCTCTCCCGGAATCAGTCAGCCAGCTGCGGCGTCCTGACGACTCGGTCTGCATTCTCCGTGTTGGAGTACCCCCTACCTCAAGTCTCACTCTCCCCTGGGGTTACAACAGCGTCTTCTGATTGGTCTCCTTGCTTCCTGCCTGGCCCTCTCGAATATCCTCAACATATGGTAGCTCTATTTTTAGGTTTTTAAGGAACCTCCATACTGTTCTCCATAGTGGCTGTACCACTGTACACCTGAAACTAATACAACATTGTAAATCGACTGTACCCCAATAAAATTTTTTTAAAAAACCACAAAACTTTCAGTCGTTCTGCTTTCCCTTAGAACACAATCCCAACTCCTTAGCCACATACAGCCCTTCACCGTCTGGCCCTGCTCACTCTCCAGACTCACATTCTGTGGCTTCTCCTCGCTTACACCAATCTTGGCTCCTGCCACACTCACAGGCCCCTGTCCACACCAGCCTGGTCACACCTCTGAGCCTTTGTTTATTCCCGCTGTCCAGAAAGCCTACCCTGCTCATTCTTGAAAATTCCCGTTCATCTTTCAAGACCTGAGTCTTCCTCCTCTGGGAATCTTCTCTGACTTGCCCCCACCTCTCCTTAACCAAGGCCAGCTACTTACTCCTTTGACCCATTCCCAGGCCAGCTTCTCTTCTCTCCTCTCTGAATCTTCCTGGCCCCATAAGGTTATACAATACCAGAGGCCCTTTGTTGAATCGTCACCAATCATCCAACTAGTTCATTTTGTAAACACTGAGAGTAAAACCAGACGTGAAGTAACTTGTATAAAGCCACACTGCTAGAACCAGGGCTCCTGACTCCTGGTGCAGTGTGTGTTTGTGACTGAGGTCTGCAACGTCAATATATCTCTAGAGGGCTTCCCTGGTGGCGCAGTGGTTGAGAATCTGCCTGCTAATGCAGGGGACACGGGTTCAAGCCCTGGTCTGGGAAGATCCCACATGCCACGGAGGAGCTGGGCCCGTGAGCCACAGCTGCTGAGCCTGCGCGTCTGGAGCCTGTGCCCCGCGACGGGAGGGGCCGCGATAGTGAAAGGCCCGCGCACCGCGATGAAGAGTGGCCCCCACTTGCCGCAACTAGAGAAAGCCCTCGCACGAACCGAAGACCCAGCACAGCCAAAAATAAATAAATAAATAAATAAATAAATAAAACTTAAAAATAAATAAATAAATAAATAAAAGGCTGATAGTAAAAAAAAAAAATTGTTGTTTAAAAAAATATATATATATATATATATCTCTAGAGACCAGCAATAGACCAATGCGCATTCACACCACACTGATAGTTTCCCAGAGACACAACATGGTAGGTAGAGATCAGGTAGGCAGAGATCAGGCCAAACTCAGCGTCAGTGTGCTCCTTCCCATGGATCTGAAATCTGAGTGAAGGGGCCTGGAGGTCAGGGGTACAGGTGCTCATAGAGGGTGTGCTCAGAGGATCCTGAGGAAACCCACAGCATGGGCTTCTGAGAATAAAATCAACCCAAGGGCAATAATCCCTGGGAGTCACTTAGGACTAAGCTGCCTCTGACCTGTCTGTCAAGGCACTTCCTTCCATGGATTTCTTTCCAAAAGCCTAGATTCACTTTCCTAAAGCAGGCCAGGGTCCAGGAACCAGGGAAAGTCTCTGAGGACAACATGGAAGAGAGAGGTTCCCCCCAGGCTAAGGATGCAAGGGGTAGCGAGGAAAGGGAGGGCTGTGTCCTCACAGCCCCGAGAGGTTGTGTTAGGACCTCAGCATGTGGCACCAGGAAACCCATGTCCCAGGCCTGAGAACTCCAGCCTCACCAAATGCTCCTCTGCTCCATGTCTGGAGGCTGAAGAGGACCAGGGGAGAGGACTCATCAGAGCCACCACAGACAGATGACCAGAGGAGAGAGGACACCCCAGAACCACGGTGCTGCACGAAACCCCACAGCCGGAGCACAGTCCCAGAAAGAGCGGGAAACTTTGAGAAGGCTGATTTCAAGTTTCTCACCAGCTCATTAAATCAAGGACTTAAAATTGAACTTGGTTTATAAAATGAAAGAAATGGAATTTTCCTTGCACATCTGCATCAGTAGACTGATCGTTCACGTTCTTCCCTAAATTTCCTTTCTCTCTCTTAATCCTTTAAGGGGCCAACATGGACTTTCTTGGGTTTGAACTCCCCCTCTGCTATTCACTTGCCTTTTGATTTGGGAAAATCACTTAACCTCTCCAAGCCTTAGTTTCCTGATACATAAAATTGGGGTGATAAGAGGACTTACCTCATAAAATGGTGGACAAGGGGAAGTGAGGTCATGCACGTGCAGCGCAGAGCGATGTCTGGCTCTGGAGTGATGTTGCTGGTATAAAATAATATTAGAACCAACACCTTCCAGAACTCTGCACCATCCATCTGGTTTAGATGTGGCTCATTTATTCCTTTCACATGGTGATGATCAGCATTCCCATTGAGCACCCTGGGACTAGTGCTAAAGCCCCACAAACTCTCTGCCTAGAGGCACACCTGTCTCCCCCTGCTCCCCACGGGTTCTCTGGGCCCATGTGCTCTTTCATTGCTTCAGATGTGCTCTGTTTTATTGTTGACTCAGGGCCCTTCACGCATGCTGGTTTCTCTGCTGAGAATTTTCTTCCCTCCCTTTGCCCTGAATTCTCTTCCCTCCTCTATGTGTGGCCAAATTTACTCAGCTTCAGGTCTTAGCTTAAATATTACTCACCCAGAGAAGCCTTTTATGTGCACCTAGACTGGGTTCAATCCTCTAATGTGCTCCTGTCATACCTGAAGTTTTGAACTTTTCTTCTCTGACAATCCTCATGCTTACATAATTACCTACCTAACTTCTATTTTCTCCAGTGGATGAAAAACTACATGAGGTAGGGGGTGTACATCACTCTCATTCTTGGCTGGATAATGGTACAGTGCCCAGGACATGGTTCTTACTTATGAATATTTGATGAATAAATAGAGGGACATTCTTCTCAAATATCTCTAATCATTCTCCTCCTGCTGTACGTCTATTAACTTGTGTATATCTCCCTTTTCAGATCTTATTTGCATATGGTCATTAGGGGGCAAGAGAAAAGGTAAAAGTGATGTTGGATTCTAAACTAACTGGTGGGACAACTTTGCTTTATATATTTAAAATTTATTATGTAAATAATGCATACTTGTAGAAAAATTTTAAAACATGAATAAGTAAAAAGAAAATAAAAATCACTTGTCATCCCACAACTATTAATATTTGGTTGTATATTCTTTCAAAGTTTTTTCCCTGTAAATTTACAAAAATGTAAATCATTCTATACATACTGTTTTATAACCTGATTTTTATTTATTTATTTTTCTAAACATCTTTATTGGAGTATAATTGCTTTACAATGGTGTGTTAGTTTCTGCTTTATAACAAAGTGAATCAGCTATACATATACATATATCCCCATATCTCCTCCCTCTAGCATCTCCCTCCCACCTTCCCTTTCCCACCCCTCTAGGTGCTCACAAAGCACCAAGCTGATTTCCCTGTGCTATGTAGCTGCCTCCCACTAGCTATCTATTTTGGTAGTATATATAAGTCCATGCCAGTCTCTCACTTCATCCCAGCTTACCCTTCCCCCTCCCAGTGTCCTCAAGTCCATTCTCTACAACTGCGTCTTTATTCCTGCCCTGCCCCTAGGTTCTTTTTTTTATTCAACTTTAAAAAGGAATCAAATTCTGACACATGCTACAACATGGATCCATTGTGAAAACATTATGCTAAGGGAAATAAGCCAGACACAAAAGCACAAATATTGTATGTTTCAACTTATACGAGGTACTTAGGATAGTCAAATTCATAGAGACAGAAAGTAGAATAGTAATTATCAGGGGTGAGGGGGAGAAGGGAATGAAGAATCATTGTTTTTTCTTTTCTTTAAAATAAAAAGCAATGATTTTTATTATTGAGGTATAATTGACATATTATATTAGTTTCAGGTGTACAACATAATGATTTAATACTTGTATATATTGCAAAATGATCATCACAATAAGACTAGTTAACATCTGTCACCATAGTTAGATACATAATTTTTTTTCTGACGGGAAATTTTCAGATCTACTCTCTTAGCAACTTTCAAATATGCAATACAGTATTATTAGCTGTGGTCACCATGCCATGCATTATATTCCCAGGACTCATTAATCTCTTTTTTAACATTTTTATTTATTTTTTTATACAGCAGGTTCTTATTAGTCATCAATTTTATGCACATCAGTGGATACATGTCAATACTAATTGCCCAAATCATCACACGATCACCCCCACCACCCCACCACTTTCCCCGCTTGGTGTCCATACGTTTGTTCTCTACATCTGTGTCTCAATTTCTGCCCTGCAAACCAGTTCATCTGTACCATTTTTCTAAGTTCCACATATATGCGTTAATATACGATATTTGTTTTTCTCTTTCTGACTTACTTCACTCTGTATGACAGTCTCTAGATCCATCCACGTCTCAAAAAATGACCAACTTTCGTTTCTTTTTATGGCTGAGTAATATTCCATTGTATATATGTATCACATCTTCTTTATCCATTTGTCTGTTGATGGGCATTTAGGTTGCTTCCATGACATGGCTATTGTAAATAGTGCTGCAATGAACATTGGGGTGCATGCGTCTTTTTCAATTATGGTTTTCTCTGGGTATATGCCCAGTAGTGGGATTGCTGCATCATATGGTAATTCTATTTTTAGTTTTTTAAGGAACCTCCATACTGTTCTCCATAGTGGCTGTATCAATTTACATTCCCACCCACAGTGCAAGAGGGTTCCCTTTTCTCCACACCCTCTCCAGCATTTGTTGTTTGTAGATTTTCTGATGATGCCCATTCTAACTGGTGTGAGGTGATACCTCATTGTAGTTTTGATTTGCATTTCTCTAATAATTAGTGATGTTGAGCAGCTTTTCATGTGCTTCTTTGTCATCTGTATGTCTTCTTTGGAGAAAGGTCTATTTAGGTCTTCTGCCCATTTTTGGATAGGGTTGTTTGTGTTTTTAATATTGAGCTGCATGAGCTGTTTATATATTTTGGAGATCAATCCTTTGTCTGTTGATTCATTTGCAAATATTTTCTCCCATTCAGAGGGTTGTCTTTTCGTCTTGTTTATGGTTTCCTTTGCTGTGCAAAAGCTTTTAAGTTTCATTAGGTCCTATTTGTTTATTTTTGTTTTTATTTTCATTACTCTAGGAGGTGGATCAAAAACGAACTTGCTGTGATTTATGTCAAAGTGTGTTCTTCCTATGTTTTCCTCTAAGAGTTTTATAGTGTCCGGTCTTAAATTTAGGTCTCTAATCCATTTTGAGTTTATGTTTGTGTATGGTGTTAGGGAGTGTTCTAATTTCATTCTTTTACATGTGGCTGTCCCGTTTTCCCAGCACCACTTATTGAATAGATTGTCTTTTCTCCATTGTATATCCTTGCTTCCTTTGTCATAGATTAGTTGACCATAGGTGTGTGGTTTATCTCTGGGCTCTCTATCTTGTTCCATTCATCTATGTTTCTGTTTTTGTGCCAGTACCATATTGTCTTGATTACTGTAGCTTTGTAGTATAGTCTGAAGTCAGGGAGTCTGATTCCTCCAGCTCTGTTTTTTTCCCTCAAGACTGCTTTGGTTATTCGGGGTCTTTTGTGTCTCCATACAAATTTTAAGATTTTTTGTTCTACTTCCGTAAAAAATGCCATTGGTAATTTGATAGGGATTGCATTGAATCTGTAGATTGCTTTGAGTAGTATAGTCATTTTCACAATATTGATTCTTCCAATCCAAGAACATGGTATATCTCTCCATCTGTTGGTATCATCTTTAATGTCTTTCATCAGTGTCTTATAGTTTTCTGCATACAGGTCTTTTGTCTCCCTAGGTAGGTTTATTCCTAGGTATTTTATTCTTTTTGTTGTAGTGGTAAATGGGAGTGTTTCCTTAATTTCTCTTTCAGATTTTTCATTATTAGTGTATAGGAATGCAAGATATTTCTGTGCATTAAATTTGTATCCTGCAACATTACCAAATTCATTGATTCACTCTAGTAGCTTTCTGGTGGCATCTTTAGGATTCTCTATGTATAGTATCATGTCATCTGCTAACAGTGACAGTTTTACTTCTTCTTTTCCAATTTGTATTCCTTTTATTTCTTTTTCTTTTCTGATTGCCATGGGTAGGCCTTCCAAAACTATGTTGAATAATAGTGGCAAGAGTGGACATCCTTGTCTTGTTACTGATCTTAGAGAAAATGCTTTCAGTTTTTCACCATTGAGAATGATGTTTGCTGTGGGTTTGTCCTATATGGCCTTTATTATGTTGAGGTAGGTTCCCTCTATGCCCACTTTCTGGAGAGTGTTTATCATAAATGGGTGTTGAATTTTGTCAAAAGCTTTTTTTGCATCTATTGAGATGATCATATGGTTTTTATTCTTCAATTTGTTAATATGGTGTATCACATTGATTGATTTGCATATATTGAAGAATCCTTGCATCCCTGGGATAAATCCCACTTGGTCATGGTGTATGATCCTTTTAATGTGTTGTAGGATCCTGTTTGCTAGCATTTTGTTGAGGATTTTTGCATCTATATTCATCAGTGATATTGGTCTGTAATTTTCTTTCTTTATAGTATCTTTGTCTGGTTTTCATATCAAGGTGATCGTGGCCTCATAGAATAAATTTGGGAGTGTTCCTTCCTTTGCAATTTTTTGGAAGCATTTGAGAAGGGTGGGTTTTAGCTCTTCTCTAAATATTTGATAGAATTCCCCTGTGAAGACATCTGGTCCCGGACTTTTGTTTGTTGGAAGATTTTTAATCACAGTTTCAATTTCATTGCTTGTGATTGGTCTGTTCATATTTTCTATTTCTTCCTGGTTGAGTCTTGGAAGGTTATCCCTTTCTAAGAATTTGTCCATTTCTTCCAGGTTGTCCATTTTATTGGCATAGATTTCCTTGTAGTAGTCTCTTAGGATGCTTTGTATTTCTTCAGTGTCTGTTGTAACTTCTTCTTCATTTCTAATTTTATTGATTTGAGTCCCTTCCCTCTTTTTCCTGATGAGTCTGGCTAACGGTTTATTAATTTTGTTTATCTTCTCAAAGAACTAGCTTTTAGTTTTATTGATCTTTGCTATTGTTTTCTTTGTTTCTATTTCACTTATGTCTGCTCTGATCTTTATGATTTCTTTCCTTCTGCTAACTTTGGGTTTTGTTTGTTCTTCTTTCTCTAGTTCCTTTAGGTGTAAAGTTACATTGTTTATTTGTGATTTTTCTTGTTTCTTGAGATAGGCTTGTATAGCTATAAACTTTCATCTTAGAACTGCTTTTGCTGCATCCCATAGGTTTTGGACCGTCGTGTTTTCATTGTCATTTGTCTTTAGGTATTTTTTGATATCCTCTTCATTTTCTTCAGTGATCTCTTGGTTATTTTGTAATGTATTGTTTAGTCTCCATGTGTTTGTGTTTTTTACGTTTTTGCCCTGTAATTCATTTCTAATCTCATAGTGTTGTGGTCAGAAAAGATGCTTGGTATGATTTCAATTTTCTTAAATTTACTGAGGCTTGATTTGTGACTCAAGATGTGATCTATCCTGGAGAATGTTCCATGCACACTTGAGCAAAAAGTGTAATCTGCTTTTTTGGATGCAATGTCCTTTAAATATCAATTAAATCTATATGGTCTATTGTATCAGTTAAAGCTTCTGTTTCCCTATTTATTTTCATTTTGGATGATCCGTCCATTGGTGTAAGTGAGGTGTTAAAGTCCCCCACTATTATTGTGTTACTGTCAATTTCCTCTTTTATAGCTGTTTGCAGTTGCCTTATGTATTGAGGTGCTCCTATGTTGGGTGCATATATATTTATAATTATCATATCTTCTTGGATTGATCCCCTGATCATTATGCAGTGTCCTTCCTTGTCTCTTGTAACATTATTTTAAAGTCTATTTTATCTGATATGAGTATCGCTACTCCAACTTTCTTTTGATTTCCATTTGCATGGAATATCTTTTTCCATCCTCTCACTTTCAGTCTGAATGTGTCCCTAGGTCTGAAGTGGGTCTCTTGTAGACAGCATATATATGGGTCTTGTTTTTGTATCCATTCAGCCAGCCTGTGTCTTTTGGTTGGAGCATTTAATCCATTCACGTTTAAGGTAATTATCGATATGTATGTTCCTATGACCATTTTCTTAATTGTTTTGGGTTTGTTTATGTAGGTCTTTTTCTTCTCTTGTGTTTCCCACTTAGAGAAGTTCCTTTAGCATTTGTTGTAGAGCTGGTTTGGTGGTGTTGAATTCTCTTAGCTTTTGCTTGTCTGTAAAGCTTTTGATTTCTCCATCGAATCTGAAGGAGATTCTTGCCAGGTAGAGTAATCTTGGTTGTAGGTTCTTCCCTTTCATCACTTTAAGTATATCATGCCACTCCCTTCTGGCTTGTAGAGTTTCTGCTGAGAAATCAGCTGTTAACCTTTTGGGAGTTCCCTTGTAGGTTATTTGTCATTTTTCCCTTGCTGCTTTCAATAATTTTTCTTTGTCTTTAATTTTTGCCAATTTGATTATTATGTGTCTCAGCATGTTTCTCCTTGGGTTTATCCTGTATGGGACTGTCTGTGCTTCCTAGACTTGGGTAGCTATTTCTTTTCCCATGTTAGGGAAAATTTCGACTATAATCTCTTCAAATATTTTCTCAGGTCCTTTCTCTCTCTCTTCTCCTTCTGAGACCCTTATAATGTGAATGTTGTTGCATTTAATGTTGTCCCAGAGGTCTCTTAGGCTGTCTTCATTTCTTTTCATTCTTTTTCTTTATTCTCTTCCACAGCAGTGAATTCCACCATTCTGTCTTTCAAGTCACTTATCCGTTCTTCTGCCTCAGTTATTCTGCTATTGGTTCCTTCTTGTGTAGTTTTCATTTCAGTTATTGTATTGTTCATCTCTGTTTGTTTGTTCTTTAATTCTTCTAGGTCTTTGTTAAACACTTCTTGCATCTTCTCAATTTTTGCCTCCATTCTTTTTCCGAGGTCCTGGATCATCTTCACTGTCATTATTCTGAATTCTTTTTCTGGAAGGTTGCCTATCTCCACTTCATTTAGTTGTTTTTCTGGGGTTTTATCTTGTTCCTTCATCTGGTACATAGTCCTCTGCCTTTTCATCTTGTCTATCTTTCTGTGAATGTGGCTTTTGTTCCACAGGCTGTAGGATTGTATTTCCTCTTGCTTCTGCTGTCTGCCCTCTCCCCTAGGTTCTTCATAACCATTTTTTTTTCCTTTAGATTACATATATATTTGTTAGCATGGGTATTTGTTTTTCTCTTTCTGACTTATTTCACTCTGTATGAAAGACTCTAGGTCCATACACCTCAATACAAATAACTCAATTTCCTTTCTTTTTATGGCTGAGTAATATTCCATTGTATATATGTGCCACCTCTTCTTTATCCATTCATCTGTTGATGGACACATAGGTTGCTTCCATGTCCTGGCTATTGTAAATAGAGCTGCAATGAACATTGTGGTACATGACTCTTTTTAAAATATGGTTTTCTCAGGGTATATTCCCTGTAGTGGGATTGCTGGGTTGCATGGCACTTCTATTTTTAGTCTTTTAAGGGACCTCCATACTGTTCTCCATAGTGGCTCTATCAATTTAAATTCCCACCAACAGTGCAAGATGGTTCCCTTTCTCCACACCCTCTCAAGCATTTACTGTTTTGTAGTTTTTTTGATGATGACCATTCTGACTGGTGTGAGGTGATACCTCATTGTAGTTTTGATTTGCATTTTTCTAATGATTAGTGATGTTGAGGATTCTTTCATGTGTTTGTTGGCAATCTGTATATCTTCTTTGGAGAAGTGTCTATTTAGATCCTCTGCCCTTTTTTGGATTAAGTTGTTTGTTTTTTTGATATTAAGCTGCATGAGCTTGTAAATTTTGGAGATTAATCCTCTGTCAGTTATTTCATTTGCAAATATTTTCTCCCATTCTAAAGGTTGTCTTTTCATCTTATTTATGGTTTCCTTTGCTGTGCAAAAGCTTTTAAGTTTCCTTAGGTCCCATTTGTTTATTTTTTATAACCTGATTTTTAACTTAACAATAGGTTGTGAACATATTTCAACATCAAGAAATATAATCTCCAGAATATTTTTTTAATGGCTGCATTGAATGCCATTACACAGAATAATTTACTTAACCAATTCCTTACTGGGAGACACTTAGACTTTTTTTAATACACAATTGACTTGTGTTGTAGGAAACTGCCTTTTAACTAAATCTCTGTGCACATCCATTATTATTCCTTAGGATATATTCCTAGAAATTGAGTGACTAGATCAAAAGACATGTTTGTTTCAAACTTTTTTTTCAAATAAATTTATTTATTTATTTATTTTTGGCTGCGTTGGGTCTTTGTTGTGGTGTGCAGGCTTCTCATTGTGGTGGCTTCTCTTGTTGTGGAGCACAGGCTCTAGGTGTGCGGGCTTCAGTAGTTGTGGTCCTCGGGCTCAGTAATTGTGGCTTGCTGGCTCTAGAGTGCAGTCTCAGTAGTTGTGGCTCACAGGCTTAGTTGCTCCACAGCATGTGGGATCTTCCCAGACCAGGGCTTGAACCCGTGTCCGCTGCATTAGCAGGCAGATTCTTAACCACTGTGCCACCAGGGAAGTCCCTGTTTCAAACTTTTAAAATACACATTACCAAATTGCCCTCCAAGTTTTCAGAGATGTATATTTCCTCCAAAAGGGTATAATGGGATTCTTGTAGAGAAACACTGAATCCCCTAGATTGCTTTCCCTGGCTCATCTACTTGCCTGTGGATTGGCTTGGCCAGCCCATCCTTTTAATGACTCCAACCAAACAGCTGCAGCTCAGTTCTTGGTCACCTCTCTTTGCCTTTCTATTTCTTTTTCTTTCTTCCTTTCTTTCTTTCTTCTTTCTTTCTTTCTTTCTTTCTTTCATTCTTTCTTTCTTTCTTTTCTTTCTTTCTTTCTCTTCTTTGTTCCTTTCTCTCCTTCCTTCCTCCCTCCCTCCCTTCCTTCCATCTTTCCTTCCTTCTTTCCTTCCTTCTTTTCTCTCTCTCTCCAGATTTCACTTATTCTCAAATGGTTTCACACATATTCTGCATATTCTGGGATGTATTTCATGAACAAACTCAATGTGCTGATATCTCTTTTACCCAGATCCTGACCCTTGCCCTCTCTGAAAAGAAGTCCCACAATCTCATTAGAAAACAATTTAAATTCTCGTCTTTCAGTATGCCAGTGAAGAGAAACATTTAATATCCAAGTTAGGAAAATGAAATTCCTCCTCTTTATAGGAACTGGAAGAAACCTTTCCATTAGGGCCAGGGGTAGTTACCTTATATGATCAATACCTTTCCTTTTTGGTTCAGCATTGAAGGAAGCTTTGCAGGCTTTGCAGAAAATATTTATAATATTTCCTCAGAATGTAGCAAAATTCCTTTGCTCAGCATATAACTTAGCACTTACGCCGCTAAATCCTTTGCTTATGGAATGTTGATTAATCCTCATAACAATACCTCAAAAGTACGTATTATTTTTTTAACAATGGTTAAATTTTATTTAATACATGTTATATGTATTAGATCCCATTTTATATTTTTATGTAAGTTTTCACATTTAATCTTCAGAACAACTCTATGAAATAGCATTATTTTACCTATTTTTTAGTTGTGGAATTTAAGACCTAGAGGGGTTCAGTAAGTTGCCAGTTATCAGAGGTTATTTATTTTTATTTATTTTAATTTTTTTAACATCTTTATTGGAGTATAATTGCTTTACAATGGTGTGTTAGTTTCTGTTGTATCATAAAATAATCAGCTATATGTATACATATATCTCCATATCTCCTCCCTCAAAAGTACGTATTATTGTCTCATTTTGCATATGAAGAAAATGAGGCTTAGAATGTTTCATTCATCCACTCTGTAAATATCTGCTGAGGGTCTACCATTGATTTCAGCAACATGGGAGTTGCCAGTGGTCTTAATAAGAGTGCTTTCATTGGAGCAAAAACTTGATTGGTGTGAATTCAAGAAAGAACAGAAAAAATTATTTGGGAATAGTGACTATTGCACAGGCCAGTATTTTAAGGAGTTTTGTGTAAAGGTAAAGAAAGAAATGGGGCTATACCTATAGAGGAAACTGGGAGGTCAAAAGAGGGTTTTTTTTAGTAAGATGGGATAATAGCATCCTGGAATTTCCTTAGCTGAGAGTGGAGAGGTTTTATCCATAGTAGCAGAAATCAGATATAGGAAGATGGGTGGGTGTGGAGGTGGGAATTTGTGGTGCATTTCTTCTGATTCCTTCATTTTCTCAGGAAAGTAGGAAGCAAGGCCAGTAACTGAGAGAAAAGATCGATGAGGATGTTTGAAGAGAGTAGAAAAAGCATGAGATAGTTGAGAAAGTAGATCATGAATGGACCAGGGAAGTATGGTCCAGTTGAAGGTGGTAGTCATAAATTTAATGAGGTTAGTCAGTAAGATGATGTGTTTTTCTCCAATCATATCTAACTGTATAGATGCAGGTGAGGAGAAGGCAAAGAAGTGAATATAACTACATTTGTGGTTTAGCCCAACAAGTATGTTAAAGCAAGAGAGGGACAGGAAATGAGGGATATTTGCAAGGGAATAATGACTGAATGACCATGGAATTTTAAGATGGATAATGAGTGAAAAGAGGCCATGAAAATGATGAGGGATGGTGAAACACTTGTAGATCAACAGACGGGAGGTCCTGATGGGGGGTCAAAGTGCTGATGGAGTTGAAGTATTGATGGAGGTAGCGTATTGGAAGGGTAGAAGATGGTGGTCAGAGTGGGAGAGTCGAAACTGGAAAATGGAAGTAAATTATGTTCCCAAGATCACACAATAGTATGCTACAAATCCGGGATTTGAACGAAGTCTCTCTTCTCCCAGAGTCCACCCAGCAGTACCCTGAGGGCAGAGTGAGAGTTGCATCAGCTCAGAGAGTCACATTGGCTTTTGTGGTATCTTTCATGCAAATGAAAACCCAGAGCTTTCTAAGGGCAACTATTTATAGCACCTCACAGGCCTGCCATGCAACATTTCTCCTCCCTTTCTCCTCCCTTCCACTTCTTACAGAAATACCAACTAGTTCAAAGGGGCTCTTGGCTGGTTCCGTGGTGAACATATGCTTGCTGATGACAGGAAACAGACAAGGCCAGCTAATGTGAAAATATGGGGGTCCCTTATGAGTTGGGAGTTTAAATACCAGTTTCTGGTGTTTGTGCCTGTGTCGTTTTCTCCATGAAACTGATCCTTATCTTTCCAGCTCCATATCTCCCCTGGGGGTGCTTGCTAAGGGCACCCACCCTCTTCAGATATTAACCATCCTCTAACAGCAAAACCATGATGGGTTTCGTGTGGTGTCAGATGTGGGGCAGAGTTAAACACGAAACAGACACCAAGGCACATTGAGATCCTGAGGCAGACTGACGGCAGCCCAGGAATGCAGAGATTGAGGCCCGGTTTCCTATGTGAATGCTGACATATGAAGGTTAACTCTAAACTTCCTGACTGTTGTCTGATCACAGCAGGGTGTCATGTATTCTCCCTCTAACTCTCTCTCTCTCTCTCTCTCACACACACACACACACACACACACACACACACACACACACACATGCATACACCAGAAAACCTGGAAGAGTGTGCTCAGGCATTTTGAAAGCTGTGTGTCTGGAGGCCACATACCGTGAATTTCAAAAGTAGTGAAAAAGGATATAATCTCTAAATATACATATACCCACTCTTTCAGATTCTTTTCCCATACAGATTATTAGAGAATATTGATAAGAGTTCCCTGTGCTATACAGTAGGTCCTTATTAGTTATCTATTTCATATACAGTAGTGTGTATGTGTCAATCCCAATCTCCCAGTTTATCCCTCTCCTCCCCTTTCCCCCTGTTAACCATAAGTTTGTTTTCTACATCTGTGACTCTATTTCTGTTTTCACTTTGCTGTACAGCAGAAACTACCACAACATTTTAAATCAACTCTACTCCAATAAAAATTTAAAAATATGAACACTGTAAAAAATATGTATATATAATCTCTAGTCCTCAGAGATGACAATAATCATTTAGATGAGAATGATCAAAGAAACAACAGGATTTACTGCTATTGTGAATTTGGGATATTTCGGAGTTGTGGCCTTTCAAATGATCCCATAATCTGGCAAAGGCTCCCTCTCTCCCCTGGGGGCCTCAGAGAAGAAGGCCTGTGTCTGCCGCAGCCTCCCCGGTGTGGGTGCGCCCTCAGTGAGAGACGCAGCTTCCCCCTCGAGGACGCAGAGAAGCTTGGCTTCTGTCCAAGAGGAATTTTATACCTCATTTATTTCATAGAAAAACATGACTCAACCAGAGATGCTGGATTTATCTAGAAACGGAGTAGCAGAAAGAATAGTGCTGGTGTGTGTGTGCACATGTGCGCCTTGTGAGGTGGGGAGAGCAGGGAGCCAGGGTCCCGCGGGGGAGATTCCTGAGAATTAGGTGTGATTGACAGTGATAATGAAATAGAATACAAGGGTGGGGTTGGCAGGGAGTTCTAGAAGCATCTAATCCAGTCTTTTCATTTATAAGGGGGAAAAACCGAGTTTGTAGAACGGAAGTGATTTGCCCACGTTTAAGGCTTTTGGCTCAATAGTGACATTTTATCTTTAGAAGCAATCCAGCCAAGATAAGTCAAGGAGAGGGCTGGCCCCAGGGGAAATTATAGTTCATAATAAGAATCTGACAATAATAATCATTTATCGAGTAACCTATACCCTTGGTGCTATACTTAGGTGCTTTATATACATATTCATATCATTTAACCCTCTCAATAACCATATGAAGAAGGAAATGTTTTTTCATTTTATAAATGAGAAAACTGAGGCTCTGAAGTGTAAGTCACGTGCTTCAGCACATCCTGCTAAGAGATGGCAAGATGGGATTTGAACCCAGGTCTGTCTAGTCCCAGAACCAAACTCCTGTTTTCCACCTCCCTTGTTCCTGTTCTTTTGCTCTTTTTCATTATTCTGGGTCATAATCTTTTTTCCTCTCCATGCTAGCCTGAATCTCCTCCTGCAATATCACAGCCAGACCCAGCCTTCAGATGGCAACTCATACACCAGAAGCTTTCAATCTCTTCTCTACCTTCCTCCAAAACGCCGTGTCTGTGTTCTCTCTCTCTCTCTCTCTCCCCACCGCCCTCTTTCTCAGACATACGTACATACACACACACACACACACACACACACACCTCTTTGAATTAGAAGAAAACTTCAAATACCCCTACCCAATGCCTTAGTTATGATAAGAATTCTATCTACACCATCTTTAAAAAATATATATATATATATATATTTATTTATTTTTGGCTGCGTTGGGCCTTCGTTGCTGCGTGCAGGCTTTCTCTAGTTGTGGCGACCGGGGCCTACTCTTCGTTGTGGTGCACGGGCTTCTCATTGTGGTGGCTTCTCTTGTTGTGGAGCACAGGCTCTAGGTGCATGGGCTTCAGTAGTTGTGGCACACAGGCTCAGTAGTTGTGGCACATGGGCTTAGTTGCTCCGTGGCATGTGGGATCTTCCTGGACCAGGGCTCGAACCCACATCCCCTGCATTGGCAGGCAGATTCTTAACCACTGCGCCACCAGGGAAGTCTGTCTCTACACCATCTTGAGGAATCCTACCTCTGTCTGAAACCCTCAGTGACAGAAGGACTATGAAGTGCCCACACCATATTTGAGTAACTCTGATGGCTAGAAAGTGATTCTTTGCAGAGCGTCTTCATATAATATCTGTTTCTTAGTTTTGATCCCTTTTTCTAGAGTTGAGTTTCATCCCTCTTCTACATTACATTCCTTCCAATACTACTTACCACCATACCTCTAATGACCAGCCTATAGCCTGGCACTTGACAGCTTCTTACAAAATGCTTTTGGATAAACTTCTCAGTGGTGGCACCAAGGGGGTAGTTGGGGGTCTTAAACTCTCCCATAAGCTCTATCAACTCTCCTCTCCAAGTCACTCCAAATAAGTTTTTTAAAATGTGAGCTTGTTATGTATTGATAAATACAGCTTCAAAGCAAATTCCCTAATACCACCTCACCTAGATTGTCATCCCAAAGACCCCCATATATAGAATGCTAGAACTGGCCCCATCCCTCTTATGGGTGTTCCTTCCTTCTTGCTAAATAATGTTGGTGGGTTTGAGATAATACATACCAATGCACTGAAGTGCTGACTCTGGCACTTAATAGCTCTATGACATCTTGAGCCAATTTCTTAACCTCACTAGAGCCTCCTTTTTCTCATCTGTAAAAGGGAATAAGAATATCTACATCCTATTGTAGTTTTGATGATTTGTTATAATGTATGTATGTAGCACTCAATAAATAAGCAGTCATAAGAAGTATCCATACTATAAAATATAGGTTCAGTGGTAATTTGGCATTATCTCTCAAGGAACATATTGTCATTTGAACAGGGACCTATGGTGTTCACAATGATTTCCTTAGATAACGACTCTAACTAAGGCCATTATAGTCATAATGATAGTCAGTGGAAGTGATGGCGTTGGTTATGGTTCTTAGGGACAGCTCTCGTTTTACACTACATTGGGACTGACCACCCCTGGAATTTTCTATGAACCTCAGAGTCACAACCAGTGTGGTCTACATAATGGCGAGCTGCTCCTCCACAGAGGCTACCAGCTTTGTACCTTCCTGGGCAATGAGTCGTACTCCCATCAGGAAGGCTGCCCCAGTATATCCACAGCAGCTTTATCAAAAGGAGACCCCTCCACACTGGGCTAAGCAGAAAGAAGAGCTTACACAGGAAGCATCCTTTTCTTATATGTGCACAGCATTCTTATTCTAGAGGTTCTTGTTCAGTGACGTACCAAACCAGCACACCCTGAATCAGGCGGCAGGGTGGAGGGAGATATGTAGCTTGAGAAATTTGTCGTGGAGATTCTGATATGTTCTCTCACCACAGCCGCCTACACATAACCCCTCCCCCTACACACAGTGGCACTCTCATCTTCCACACCCACTTGAGAATCACTGTCCTAGTTGCTTTGCATAGTACCTTTCTAAATGTACACACTCTTGTTGAGTAATTATCCAAAATAATCATCAACCATTTCATCAATGTGGATAGACTTTTTAGGGTTCTTGCTGAGTAATTGAATCTGAATGTAATGAGTATGTATTTAAATAATTTTCTGTACTTTCTAGTTTAAATCCACTAAGATCACATTAGGAAGGATTCCCCAAAGAGAAAATCAATTTGGCAAAAGCCTTCAAAGCAGAGAGTCAATACCCAGCATTATGGCTACTCAGGGCTTGAAATGGAATTAGGTCTAACCTCATTTGTCACCCCATCAAGACGGCTTCAAACTCAGGAAGACATACTGGACTTTAAAAATGCCTTCTTAGACACTTAATATTCAAGGAATTAGCTCTTTCCCATCCTGTCTTACCTGTTTATATATCTCATTATCTCCAGAATGTCCTTTTATTAGTCCCCATCCCAGTTCCAATTGATAAGCTGAGACAAAGAGACAGGGAAAGAAGGAAGGAGAGTAGAAAGGGAGGAGGGAAGAAAGAGAGGAAGAAAGGAATGAAAAGATGGAGAGAATATGCAGTTGTTGCACACTTAGTATCCACTAAGCAGCAAAGAATGAGTCATAGGACTCAGCAAACATCTTCTATGAGAAGCCAGATACTGTTCAAGTGTTGATGATGTCAAAAAGGGATCCTTCAGGAGATTATGTCAGTTTCTGTTGGGTAACTGAGTGCCACCAGCTGTCATACCAGCAGGATTAGATCAATTATTGATTGAAACTCCATGTAAATAATTACATAATTTATAATTTTGTGCTGTTCTAGTTCAAAGTCACTGTAAACACATCACAGAGTTTGAGGAGGATTCTCACCAAAGGAAACATCAATATGACTAAAGCACTCACGTGCACTAGGCTCATGTTTGAGTCACATCCAATTCTCATATGACTCACCATTGTTAGCAATAAACCACGAATGTGACCTACTCACATCTGGATTCTGACCATGGGCTAACTATGGAAAGTGCTTACACGTCCTGCTCTGGAATAAATAAGAATAAGGGGACCAAAGCCCAGGTAGACTTCAAAAGACACTCTATACTCACAACTCTCTTGCTTTGGGAGGTTTGATTGAGCCAACTTTTTTACCTGACAGTGAGCAAAAGCTAATTTGGGGAACTTTTGGAGTTGGTTCAAAGGATGAGCAGTTCTCAAGAGGAAGAGAAACTCTGTGTTGCTGGTTAGCAAATATCAAGTGCCCCATCTGTTCTGTGAGACAAAATCATCACTGTACCCATCATTTCGTGTTAGCCTCAGAAGCATGATATGGCTGCTGCTGCTGCCGCCGCCCTGCACATATCCTCTTGGGCCTTTCATTTCGGTGCCTATGGCACTAATTTCCAATTTTTGACATCTGCTTCTCTTTGCCTGAGGGTTTTCTCTGACCTCCAGGCATGATCTGCCCATAGGAATGGCAAATTGGGAAATGCTGAGGATTCACTGCTTCTGGAAGCAACCATCAATCAATAACTTATGGGAATGACTGGTCTCTTGTCTCTTGGGTGGGGTAACTCCAACACTCATACTTCACACTGTCTTTCAGACACAAGAATGATTAAACTCCTTCCCACAGCAGTTACCTAATTGATAGTGCATTCTTTATTGGTTACCTTCTCTTCAAATCACTTCTCCACTATACTGCCACTGTTTCTTGGGATCACCTCCCAAATAAATTACTCATACTTAAGTCCTTATCTCCAGGTCTACTTCTGAAGGATCCCAGACTAAGTCACAGGTCATCTTTTCTCACCACGGTTTTTTTTTTTTTTTTTTTATCACCTTGGTAGAACCAGAAGCTTAAATAATCGAAGTTCTCTTTATCCTTGATTATAAACTAGTGTTGAAAATCCAAACACCCACAGAGATGAGGCAAGTTACATAAACAGGAGAAGAGAGCTGGGTAGAAATTATGCTAACCAGATGGTACATACTCCATCTCAAACGGCCAGCTGCTCTTCAGCCCCAGCCAATTGTTGCCATGTGGAAAAGTAGGCCCAATGTGGCCACATCAAGTTTTTCATGAGATTCCAGAAATCCATATTTTTGTGTAGAATCTCTTTATATGTAAATGTTGGCCACAAATTCAGATGCTTTCATAACATTGGACTAGCCAAATAAAACACATCTGTGAGCTATATTTGACCCAGGGACCACCAGTTTTCAATCACTATTGTAGAAATACAGCCTTTAGCTGGAAATTCATAGTTAACATTTAAAGTAACAAGAGCTGCTGCTCTTAAAATGGATTTTCACAACCATTGTCACATTTCTTCTAGCAGGTCTTATTCTCACCCCATCCCTACATGGTTGTATCCAGCAGTGCATATCTGCTCAAAAAACAAAAGAGACCCAAGTGGAAGGAGAAAGCTAATTATGGACTTGGCATCAGATTGTGGTCTGGCTTAATATGACATTCTCAGAGCCAACTGGAAAGGAAACCACCACCCAAATCCATCACGACATGTGCTATCACAGTAAGTTTAAATTGGGTGGAAATGTTGTGAGTTTAATAAAATAGAACTGCTGAGATGTACATATATATCTGGGTTTAGCTGATAGCTCTTTCAAGGGCATTGTGATGTCAAATATGTTTGGCAGGTTCAATTCTCTTAACACCCACATTTGCACTGTTCTTAAGACAGGGGATGATTGAAAGCATATGTGCTAACAGTAACTATGCATAATGTGTGAAATTAAGGAAAATGTAGAGGTTTCACTCTGACTTTCATGGTCCTAAGCTAAGCTAGCCCTTTCTAGCTGTGTGGGGGAAGAGGAGCAGAGGGTTTCATCATTTTTCCTTCCTTTTCTTCTTCTTTTTTTAATTTCAGGAAACAACTTGAGCTTTTAGCTTTAAAGCTTTTAGCTTTCCTTTTATTTTGACATTTAGGAACCAAAGTGCATAAATAATAAGAGCTGGGACCCTGGAATCCCATCTCCTCCAGTAAGAAAAATCAGTAACCAGTGGTGCTTTTACTTCTATGTGTCAACTAGTCACCAACTGAGAAAATGGAAAACAATGACATACTACTGATTTAAAAGAAAATAACTTTATTTTGAGAAAAAAAGACTGTTATTAAAATAATTGAGCAATACTCTCCAAAAGTGTCAGTCAACGAAGAGTAGGAAAGACCGAGGGACTGTCACTGATTGGAGAATACTAAGGAGACAAGACAACTAATGTAATGTGAGATCCTGGATGAGATCATGGAATTAGAAATGGATCTTAATGAAAAAAGCTGGTGAAATTTTATTTAAGTCTAGTTTAGTTACCAGTATTGTACTGAGACTAATAACTTAATTTCGATAATTGTACTATGGTTATATAAGGCTTTAATGTAAGAAGAAGCTGAGTGAAGGATATATTGGAACTCTATGTATTATTTTTGTACTTCTCCTATTAATCTAAAACTATCTCAAGGAGATCAACCATGAAGGCAGAGTAAGAGGACATGGCACTCACCTTCCGCCAACAAAGACATAAAAAATACATCTACGAGTGGAGTAATTCTCACTGCAAACAAACTGGAAACTGGCAGAGGGACTCCTGTACAACAAAGGCTGTAAGAAAGATACACATATAATCAGGTAGGAAGGAGAAAGAGTGATCAGGTCAGGACCTGTGCCCCTGGGAGGGGATTCAGAGGAAAAGGGAGATTACACGGGCAGACACCCAGGCTGGGGAGTAAGTGGTGAGAGCCACAGATTGGGTACCCCAGCTCTGGGGTGTTATGTGGGAGAAGACGAGCCCCCCTGGCTGGTTGGAGCACAGCTAGGAGTAACAGGAGGGCTGTGGGAAGCCTGGATACCACTTGTGAGGAGCATGCATGTGCTGGGCCACCCCCCAAGGCAGGGCAGCGAGAGGTCTGCTCTAGCAGATGGCAGATTTCCTGTGACCACCTCAGTGTGCACGCCAGCCCTAGCCGAACGAATGCTCCAGCCCCACTTACTTCATGTCACAGTGCAGCACTGGACCTGTGGTGGCCATGACCAGGGGGGAAACTAGACCCTGGATGCAGAGATTACCTAGTCCCCAGGAAAAGCCTGGGTGGGGCAGTGGTCCTTGTTGGCAGTTACTCAAGCAGCACATCAGAAACAGCCCAGATCTCTGATGGAGCCCGCTCCACCACAGCTCAGCCCCCAATGCACATTGAGAGTCCAAGCAGCCCTGACTGCCCTGCAGCATGACTCCATAATAGGGCAGGGGTGGCAGAGGCTTGGGGGGAGTGATTGGCTGTGAGGGACAAAGGAGACTTGCACAGGAGTCTGCATCTGAGCAGAGCAAGGGAAACAATTGCTGGCACCTGCACAGGCAGTGTGCACTGGAAACAGCTAAGACCTCTGTCTGTGGCTGACACAAGCTGAGAGCCTGCACAGGGCACACTTGCTTCAGCACTCCCCCCACTGCTGAAGCAAGGGTCCTGGTGCAGGGAGAGGGGAAAGCACAAACTTAAAGGGAACAGAGCCATCTGGGGCCCAACCCTCAGAGCTGCTACTCCAGCAACTTGGAAATTAAATCCCACCCCTGATAAGGCAATTATGGTCACTGAGCAGAGGGAAGTCCCACCCCACAGCCAGCTCCAGCAGTAGCCCCTCCATCTCCAGGCCCACTCTCGACCCAAGTGATAGCTGCCAGCACACTCTGAGGAAAAACATGACTTTCATCCATGTCAAATCCGGCTCTCCCACCAAAGGCATTGGGCACATGCAGTCTGTGTAGGAATGTTCCCACAAAAAGAACACCACTTTAAGAGCATAATAGGTAACTTTTCCACCTAAATTCACAGAGACAGAGAAAGTTAAGCAAAATGAAAAGGCAGAGGAACTGGTCTCAATTTAAAAAGCAAGAGAAGAACCCTGAAAAAATAAATATGAAACAGAAGTAAACAACTTACCAGATAAAGAATTCAAAACGTTGTTAATAAAATGTTAACTGAATTAGAGAAAAGAATAGATATACACAGTGAAAATTTTAACGAGGAACTAGAAAATATAAAAAAGACCCAATCAGACATGAAGAATTCAATAGCTAAGATAAAAACACATTAGAAGGAATGAATAGCAGACTGGGTGTTACAGAAGAATGTATAAGTGATCTAGAAGATAGAATAATGGAAATCACCCAATCAGAAAAACAAAAACAAAAACAAAAACAAATTTAAAAAAAGAAAACAATTTAAAAGATATTTGGGATAACATGAAGTGTACCAACGTTCACATTATAGGAGTCCCAGGAGGAGAAGAGAGAGGGAAGGGGACCAAAAATGTACTTGAGGAAATTGTGGCTGAAAACTAGACAAACCTGAAGAAGGAAACAGATATCTAGGTAAAAGAAGCACAGAGGGTCCCAAACAAGATGAGTCCAAACAAACACACACCAAGACATATCACAACTAAAATGGCAAAAGTTAAAGATACGTAGAGAATTCTAAAGCCAGCAAGAGGAGAACAGTCATATACAAGGGAATCCCCATAAGGCTATCAACTGACTTCTCTGCAGAAACTTTGTAGGCCAGAAGGGAGTGGTATGGTATACCTAAAGTGTGGAAAGGGAAAAAACTGCAACCTAGGATACTCTACCCAGCAAGACTATCATTTAGAATAGCAGGAGAGATAAAGGATTCTCAGACAAGCAAAAACTAAAAGAGTTCATCAATACTAAACCTACCCTGAAATAAATGTTAAAGAGTCTTCTCTAAGTGGAAAAGAAGTAAGAATCTATAGGAAAGGGAAAGTCCCACTAGGAAAAGCAAATATATAGTATGGACTGAGGATCAACAACTTAAGTAAGCCAGTATGACGATTAAAAGAAAAAATTATAAAAACAACTATGTAGTAAAAAGTTAAGAGATAAACATGAAGATTAAAATATGACATCAAAAATACAAAATGTGGGAGAGGCAAGTAAAAAATGTAGATCTTTTAGAATCTGTTTGAACTTAAATGACTACCAGTATAAAACAAGCAGATATAGTTGTAAGTCAAGATGTATGGGTGCCATGGTAACAGCAACTCAAAAATCTACAATAGATACACAAAACCTAAAAAGAAAGGAACACAAGCATACTACTAAAGAAAATCATCAAACCACAAGGGAAGGAACAAAAAGAAAAAGATATGAGCAGAGAACTACAAAAAAAGAAAAGAAAACAAGTGATAAAATGTCAATAAGTACATACTTATTAATAATTACTTTAAATGTCACTGGACTAAATGCTTCAGTCAAAAGACATAGGGTGGGATTGGATTAAAAAACCAAGATTCTGCTATATACTGTCTACAAGAGACACACTTCAGAACTAAAGACACAAACAGAATGAAAGTGAGGGGATAGAAAAAGATATTTCATGAAAATGGAAATGATAAGAAAGCAGGGGTAGCAATACTCATATCAGACAAAATAGGCTTTAAAACCAAGGCTATAACAAGAGGCAAAGAAGGGTATTTTATAATGATAAAGGGATCAATATAAGAAGAGGATATTATATTTGCTAACATATATGCACCCAATACAGGAGAACCTAAATATACAAAACAAATATGAACAGACAAAAAGGGAGAAATTGACAGTAATACAGTAATAGTAGGGGACTTTAACACCACACTGACATCAATGAACAGATCATCCACACAGAAAATCATTAAGACAACAGTGGTCTCAAATGACAAAAGAGACCAGTTGAACTTAGTAGATATCTACAGGACATTCCATCCAAAGACAGGAGAATACACAGTCTTTTCAAATGTACATGGAATATTATGCAGGATACATCACATGCTCAGCCACAAAATAATTCTCAACAAGTTTAAGAGGATAGAAATTATATCAAGCATTTTTTTCTGACCTCAATGGTATGAAACTAGAAATCAATTACAGAAAGAAAAAATAGAGAAAGAACAAACATGTGCTACTAAACATGCTACTAAAAAACATGTTACTAAAAAACCAATGGGTCAATAAAGGAATCAAAGAGAAAATCAGAAAGTATCTCAAGACAAATGAAAATGGAAACACAATACTCTAAAATTTATGGGACACAGCAAAAGCAGTTCTAAGATGGAAGTTTATAGCAATACAGCCTTCCTAAAAAACAAGAAAATCTCAAACAAACAACCTAACCTACCACCTAAAAGAATTAGGAAAAAAAAAGAGCAAAGCCATAAATCAGCAGAAGGAAGGAAATAATAAAGATTATAGAGGAAATAAATAAAATAGAGAATAAAAAAACAATAGAAGGTGGGAGGAGCGGCAGCAGCCAGGCAGCCCAGTTTCGTGAAGGCTCTCGGCGTGCAGCAGCCCACAGGCACCTGGCACGTGCCCACCCCACCACCACGATGCCCAAGAGGAAGGTCAGCTCTGCCGAGGGGGTGGTGAAGGAGGAGCCCAAGAGGAGATTGGCGAGGTTGTCAGCTAAACCGGCTCCTGCGAAAGTGGAAACAAAGCCAAAAAAGGCAGCAGGAAAAGATAAATCTTCAGACAAAAAAGTGCAAACAAAACGGAAAAGGGGAGCAAAGGGAAAACAGGCTGAAGTGGCTAACCAATAGACTAAAGAAGACTGACCTGCAGAAAATGGAGAAACTAAAAACGAGGAGAGCCCAGCTTCTGATGAAGCAGGAGAGAAAGAAGCCAAGTCTGATGAATATCACACACCCGGTCCTATCAGTGGTCCCTGTCTCCCTTCTTGTACAATCCAGAGGAATATTTTTATCAACTATTTTGTAAATGCAAGTTTTTTAGTAGCTCTAGAAACATTTTGAAAAAGGAGGGAATCCCACCTCATCCCATTTTTTAAGTGTAAATGCTTTTTTTAAAGAGGTGAAATCACTTGCTGGTTGTTTATTTTTTGGTACAACCAGAAAATAGTGGGATATTCAATATGGGAGGCTTTGATTGTCTTGGGTGTCAGCTTAACATTCCACAGATGGAGGGTAGCTTTTATGTCCTATAATACAAAGCATACTAAATGGCAGTTTGGAGTCAGTTGTGCATTTAATGTCTTAAACACTTTAAATTACTTCTCTTCCCATGTTGTTTTTGATAGGATTGTTTCCTAAAGCAAACCACTCACTCCTTGATCTTGGCTCTCCTGGGCAGAATTTTGTGCACTCTGTAACATCTTTGGTCATGGTAGTCCAGTTCTTCTAGTAACTGTTAATGTGCTGTGAACGAATGATAATTTGAGTATGTAGTGTACATGATAGTAAGTTGTGAATTAGTGAGACTTACAATGTAACAGCATATCAATATTTGAAGATATTGGTACTTGATATCCTGTGAAGGAAAATTTGCTTCCAAATTTTAAGCTGGAAAGTCACTGGAATAACTGTTCAGAAAAGAATCACAACTACATGATTTTTTAGATTTTTGGTATGTATGTTGAGAATTGTGTACAAATTGAAATGTCTGTGTACTGATCCTCAAAACAACCAATAAAATCTCAATTATGAAAGAATTTCTTGAAGCACACACACAAAAAAACAATAGAAAAGATCAATGAAACCAAGAGCTATTTTTTGAAAAGATAAACAAAATTGATAAACTTTTAGCCAGGCTCAACAAGAAGAAAAGACAGAGGACCCAAATAAACAAAATAAAAAATGAAAGAAGAGAAATAACAACCAATATCACATAAATACAAAAACTCATAAGGGAATACTATGAACAGTTATATGACAACAAATTGGACAACCTAGAGGAAATGGACAAATTTCTAGAAATATACAACCTGCCAAGACTGAATCAGGAAGAAACAGATAATTTGAACAGAACAATCACTAGTAGTGAAATTGAATTATTTGTAATAAAACGAAACAAAACAAAAATCTCCCAGCAAAAAAAGTTCAGAACCAAAGAGCTTCACAGGCGAGTTCTACCAAACATATAAAGAAGAGCTAATTCTTATCCTTCTCAAACTATTCCAAGAAATTGACAGGATGGAACACTCCCAGATTTATTCTACAAGGCCACAATTACCCTGATACCAAATCCAAACAAAGACACTACAAAAAAGAGAGAACATTACAGGCCAATATCTTTGATAAATATACATGCAAAAATTCTCCACAAAATATACATAAAGCGAATTCAACAAAATGTAAAAAGGATTATACACCATGGTCAAGTTGGATTTATTACAGAGACACAGGAAGGTTCAATATTTGTATATCAATCAATGTGATACATCACATTAACAAAAGGAAGGATAAAAATCACATGATCTCAATAGACACAGAAAAAGCATTTGACAAAATTCAACATCAATTCATGATAAAAAGTGGGTATAGGGGGAACATATCTCAACATAATAAAGGCCATTTATGACAAACCCACAGCTAACATCATCATCAATGGTGAAAAGTTGAAAGTCTTTCCTTTAAATTTACAAACAAGACAAGGATACCCACTCTCTCCACTTCTATTTAACATAGTATTAGAAGTCCTGGCCACAGCAATCAGACAAGAAAAAGAAAAGGTATCCAAATTGGAAGGGAAGAAGTAAAACTGCCACTATTTGCAGATGATGTAATACTCTATATAGAAAACCCTAAAGTCTCCACCAAAAAACTATTAGAACTAGTAAATGAATTTAGCAAAATTTTAGAATACAATATTAATATACAGACATCTGTTGCTTTTCTATACACTATTAATGAACTATCAGAAAGAAAGTAAAAAAGATTCCATTTAAAAATCACATGAAAAACATAAAATACCTAGGAAAAAACGTTAAGCAAGGAGGTGAAAGACCTATACTCTGAAAACTATAAGACATTGATGAAGGAAATTGAAGATTATAAAGAAATGGAAAGATATCCTGTGCTCTTGGATTGGAAGAATTAATATTATTAAAATGGCCATATTATTCAAAGCAATACACATATTTAATGCAATCTCTATCAAAATACCCATGACATTTTTCACAGAACCAGAACAAATAATCTTAAAATACATATGGAACCACAAAAAACAAGCAAACCAAAAAAAAAAAAAAAAAAAAAAAAAAAACCAAACTGCTGAAACAATCTTGAGGAAAAAGAACAAAGCTGGAGGATCACTCTTCCAGACTTCATACTATACTACAAAGCTACAGTAATCAAATAGCATGCTACTGGCACAAAAACAGACACTTAGGTCAAGGGAACAGAATAGAGAGCCCAAAAGTAAACCCATGCTCCTATGATCAATTAATCTATGGCAAAGGAGGCAAGAATATACAATGGAGAAAAGACAGTCTCCTCAATAAGTGGTGTTGGGAAAACTGAACAGCTACATGTAAAACAATGAGACTAGAACATTCCCTCACACCATATACAAAAATAAACTCAAAATGGATCAAAGACCTAAATGTAAGACCTGAAACCATAAAATTCCTAGAAGAGAACATAAGAAGAGCACTCTTTGACATAAATTATATCAATATTTATTGAATCCATCTCAAAAGCAAAAATAAACAAGTGGGACCTAATTAAACTTAAAAGCTTTTGCACAGCAAAGGAAACCAGTGTCAAAATGAAAAGATCATCTATAGAATGGGAGAAGATATTTGCAAATGATATTACAGACAGGGGTTAATATCCAAAATATATAAATAGCTCATGTAACTCAACATGAAACAAACAACCCAATCAAAAAGTGATCAGAAGACCTGAATAGACATTTTTCCAAAGAAGACATACAGATGGCTAATAGGCACATGTAAACATGCTTAACAACACTAATTATTAGTGAAATGCAAATCAAAACTACAATGAGATATCACCTCACACCTGTCATAATGATTATCATCAAAAAGACCAAAAATAACAAGTGTTGGTGAGGATGTGGAGAAAAGGGAACCCTTGTGCACTGTTGGTGGGAATGTAAATTGGTGCACCACTATGGAAAACAGTATGGCGGTTCCTCAAAAATCTAAAAATAGAACTACCATATGATTCAGCAATTCCACTTCTGAGTATATATCTGGAAAAGATGAAAACACTAATTCAAAAAGATACATGCACCCCAATGTCATAGCAGTACTATTTACAATAACCAAGATATGGAAGTAAACCAAGTGTCCATCAATAGATAAATGGATAAAGATGTGATATATATGAATATTACTCAATCATTAAAAAGAACGAAATTCTGCCACTGCCAGCAACGTGGATGGACCTAGAGAATATTATGCTTAGTGAAATGTCAGACAAAGAAAAACAAAATCCATATAATATCATTTATATGTGGAATCTGAAAAGTAATACAAACATTCATATATAGCAAAACAGAAACAGACTGACAGATATAGAAAACAAGCTAGTGATTACCAGCGGGGAAGGGGAGGGAGAGGGGCAGGATCCCATCCCCTAATGGGATTAAGAGATGCAATCTAATATGTATAAAATAGATAAGCAACAAGAATATATTTTATATAGCACAGGGAATTATAGACATTATCTTATAACTTTTAATGTAGTATAATCTGTAAAAATACAACCATTATGCTGTACACCTGAAACTAATATAATATTTTAAATCAACTACAATAAAAAAAACTCTTTCAAAATAAAAAAGTTTTTTTAAGAATAGTTATAAACAAGATTTTGGTGCACAAAAGGGCTAATCCAAGTAAACAGAACTTCTTACCACATCCTTTAATAGGTTTTTGAATGAGGAGCATCTGGCACGCTATATGTAATAAAGATAACCGTATTTTAGTTATATTTTACAGATAGAGAAACTGAAGTTCAGAGAACATTACTTGCCAAAGTTTACCCAACTGGTGATTTCATGAATAGTAAAAGTAGATGATGAGGAATTCCCACTGGAACATTTTCTGGGCCTTAAATGATTTATTGTGGTGATTCTCAGGCACAGAAAAAAAGAGAGGTAAAATGTACAGATATAAAAATCCAGATATAGTCAGTACAAGTAAATGTAACAATAGTTTAAGTGATTAAGATGTTATTTCAAATCAGTGAATAAGGATACATTATTTAATAGTGTTCAGACAGTTGATTCTACATTTGGAAAAAAATCAATATGGGGCACCATATCTCCTAATCCAATCTATAGAAAAATTGATTTAAAAGTGGAAAACAGTGGGGGAGGAGCTTCAAGATGGTGGAAGAGTAAGACGTGGAGATCACCTTCCTCCCCACAAATACATCAGAAATACGTCTACATGTAGAACAACTCCTACAGAACACCTACTGAATGCTGGAAGAAGACCTCAGACCTCCCAAAAAGCAAGAAACTCCCCACATACCTGGGTAGGGCAAAAGAAAAAAGAAAAAACAGAGACAAAAGAATAGGGATGGGACTTGCACTAGTGGGAGGGAGCTGTGAAGGAGGAAATGTTGCCACACACTAGGAAGGACCTTCACGCGCGGAGACTGCGGGTGGCGGAGGGGGGAAGCTTTGGAGTAACGGAGGAGAGCGCAGCCACAGGGGTGCGGAGGGCAAAGCAGAGAGATTCCCGCACAGAGGATCAGTGCCGACCAGCACTCACCAGCCTGAGAGGCTTGTCTGCTCACCCGCCGGGGGGGGCAGGGGCTGGGAGCTGAGGCTCAGGCTTCAGTCGGATCCCAAGGAGAGGACTGGGGTTGGTGACGTGAACACAGCCTGAAGGGGGCTAGTGTGCCACAGCTAGCCAGGAGGGAGTCCGGGAAAATGTCTGCAGCTGCTGAAGAGGCAAGAGACTTTTTCTTCTCTCTTTGTTTCCTGGTGCGTGAGGAGAGGGGATTAAGAGCGCCTTAAAGGAGCTCCAGAGACGGGCGCAAGCCGCGGCTATCAGCGCGGACCCCAGAGATGGGCATGGGGCGCTAAGACTGCTGCTGCCGCCAGAAGAACCCTGTGTGCAAGCACAGGTCACTATCCACACCTCCCCTCCCAGGAGCCTGTGCAGCCCACAGTTGCCAGGGCCCCGTGATCCAGGGACAACTTCCTGGGGAGAACACATGGTGTGCCTCAGGCTGGTGCAATGTCATGCTGGCCTCTGCCGCCGCAGGCTTGGCCCACATTCCGTACCCCTCCCTCCTCATGGCCTGAGTGAGCCAGAGCCCCCGAATAGCTGCTCCTTTAACCCCGTCCTGTCTGAGTGAAGAACAGACACCCTCAGGTGATCTACATGCAGAGGAGGGTCCAAATCCAAAACTGAACCCCAGGAGCTGTGTGAACAAAGAGAAAAGGAAATTTCTCCCAGCAGCCTCAGGAGCAGCGGATTAAATCTCCACAATCAACTTGATGTACCCTGCATCTGTGGAATACCTGAATAGACAATGAATCATCCCAAATTGAGGAGGTGGACTTTAGGAGCAATGATATATATATATTTTTCCCCTTTTCCCTTTTTGTGAGTGTGTATGTGTATGCTTCTGTGTGTGATTTTGTCTGTATAGCTTTGCTTTTACCATTTGTCTTAGGGTTTGGTTTGTCCATGTTAATTTTTTTTCTTTTAGTATAGTTTTTAGCACTTGTTATCATTGGTGGATTTGTGTTTTGGCTTGGTTGCACTCCTCTTTCTTTCTTTTTTTATATTACTTTAAAACTTTTTTGTTAATAATTATTTTTATTTTAATAACTTTTTAATTTAATTTAATTTTACTTTATTTTATATTCTTCTTTCTTTCTTTCTTTTTTTCCCTTTTATGCTGAGCCGTGTGGATGACAGGCTCTTCATGCTCCAGCCAGGCATCAGGGCTGTGCCTCTGAGATGGGAGAGTCAAGTTCAGGACACTGGTCCACAAGAGACCTCCCAGCTCCATGTAATATCAAATGGTGAAAGTCTCCCAGAGATCTCCATCTCAATGCCAAGACCCAGCTCCATTCAATGACCAGAAAGCTACAGTGCAGGACACCCTATGCCAAACAACTAGCAAGACAGGAACACAACCTCATCCATTAGCACAGAGGCTACCTAAAATAATAATAAGGCCACAGACACCCCAAAACACATCACCAGTTGTGGACCTGCCCACCAGAAAGACAAGGTCCAGCCTCATCCACCAGAACACAGGCACTAGTCCCCTCCACCAGGAAGCCAACCCACCCACTGAACCAAACTTAGCCACTGGGGGAAGACACCAAAAACAACGGTAACTACGAACCTGAAGCCTGGGAAGAGGAGACCCCAAACACAGTAAGTTAGCAAAATGAGAAGACAGAGAAACACACAGAAAA